>NC_073694.1:55328432-55928432 GCF_029784165.1 Wyeomyia smithii
ACAAGAGCACACAAGAAAGATAATACGTAAAGAAAAAAAATAAACATTATAGGAAAAATACAAGGGAACAAAAGAAAGATCATTACGTTAAGAGGAGAAAAATCGCGAGACAAACTGAAGACAAAACGAGACAGAAAATCGCAGTAAAACAGTAAAACTAGGAAATAAATCATAAAAATAAGTCTAATAAATCAAAAACATTTACGGAACGAAGCAATTAGGAAATAGAACGTACAAAAAACTGTCGCCAATCTAAATACATAAAAAAGCTAACGGAGTAAGAATAGGCACAAAAGATAGTAAGATTCCCGAATATTGGAACAGAAATAAGTAGGAAAGCATAGAAAAATTCGAAAAAAATTGTTGGTGTTAATTAGTTTCAATATAATCAAGATGATGACAATAATTGAAAGTAGACAAGAATGCAATCAAAATGAGAAAGAAGTGATGATAGTGATAGACGAGCAAAACAAAAGTAGAGTAGTTAGAGAAAAGAAGAATATGAGCTAGTACAATGAAGAAAACAAGGAAAAAGTTTCACAAAATAAAGAATGGATAGAAACACGAGAAAAGGAAGATAAATATCTAAATATTGTATTTGTGTCAGAACAACATCGAATGATCGTGAGAACAAACAACGAGGACCTTAATCGAGAGTAGGAGAGATACGACGAAAACAGAGAGTAGTAAAATAGAGATTAGCTAGAGAAATAAAAAGAGGAACGAAGTGAGAGGAAGAGATGGATTAAAATAGGGACACATAAGGAAAAAGCAAAAAAAAAAAAATAAGGACAAAAAAAAAGCGATTATAGCAAAAAGGAATAGATAAAAGGATGATTGATAGACAGAGAAAAGACAGTACAACGAAAAGAGAGCAAAAATATATTTATGATATAGAAATATTTGCTCAGAGGAGAAAAAGAAAGAAATAATATGAACACACTCTAGAACGTAAAAGAGCAAAAAAAAAAGTTTTTAAAAAACGAGAAATATATAAAGAGGAAAATAACAATATATGCATATATGCATATGATATATGCAGAGGGTAAGAAATATGCAAAGAGAAAATAAAATAGACAGGAGTAGAGGGATTGAGGATGAGCGATGAAACGATCGCGAAAAAAAAAAGATTGAAACAAAAGAAAGAGGGGGGAAGGAGCTACATAAAAAAGAGAAGACAAAATAAACAGATGAAAGGAAGTAACAAAGGAGAAAGGGAAAACCATAATAGGATACGAATAAATAAAAGAAAAAGAACAAAAAAGTACCATGGAAGGTAAGAATGACCGTAGTTATAATTATCCCCCTCACCCAATAAAAGAGAAAACATAATCGAATAATATAAGGAAAAAATAACAAGAAAACAACAACAATAAAAAAACTAACTCACTTTATTAGTGAGGAAAAATGAAAAAAATAATAAAAAAGGAAAATATTTGAAAAAAAAAACGTTCAAAAGAGGAAAGCTCTCGCTAAAATAAAAATAGAATGAAACGGGGAAACTTTAAGAAAAAGAAGAGAGGACAAAAAGAATAGAGATGAAAAAAGGATAAAAAATAAAAAATAAAAAATTGAGAAATGATCAAGAAATAAAACGAATCTGAAACTAGCAAAAAAAAACGCTGTGAAACAGTTGAATTTGAAAAAAAAAAAATCTAGGAAATAAGTCAAAAGAATCTAAACTAAGAAAAAGAACGTAAGACAACAAACAGGGTGATGGATATAAACATTGAAACGGGAATCAGCTGAAACGCAAAGAAAATTTTGAAAACAAGTGGCAAAGTAAAGGAAAAGTGAAAAAAAGAACACTTTGAGAAAGAAAGAGAGAGAGAGAGAAAGATAGAGTGAAAGGGATAGAGAGATCGAGAGAGAGAAGAGAGAGAGAGGGAGAGGAAGAAATAAAGGACGATACAAAAGGAGATAATTTAGCAAAATAAGCAAGGAAATATTATGCGAGAAAGCCGAAAGAAGGATAGGAATAAGGGATGAAGGATGCGAGGCAGAGTAGTAAGATAGGCAAAGACATAGATATATTTAGAAATGAATAAGGACGATCTGTGGAAAGACTTAGAAAACAAGTAGTATGTAAACCGCCTGGTGAAATAAGACGAAAATATATGTGAAAAAGAAATGTGTAAAATAAGAGAAATGACAAATACAATAATAGATAAAATGAAAACCCAAATAGGTAGATACAAAGTAGCCTCGTGTAAGAAGAATAAGAAAAGATTGTAGGAGAGATAAAAAAGGAGATAAGCACAAAAGATAAGTAAAAAAATGTAAGAGAACCCCAGAAAAAAGCGCTAATAGAAATAAATTTAATAAAAAAGATAACAAACGAAACAAAATGATAAACAAAACAAAAGAGAAGAAAAATTCATTAGGTAGAAACGAACAGATAGGTCGTGATAGAAGAAGTGTAATAAAGATTGAAATAGAAGCAGGGAATAAAAAAGATATAGAGAAAACGAAAAAAAAATACAATAAAGATGAAAAAAGAGCAAAAAAGTGTTACAGCGTAGTTAAACTGAATAAAATATATGAGAAAGAAAAATAAAAAAGCGAGGGAGAGAATTATGCTTAAAATAATTTTCAAATTTTGTAAAATTCCATTGTTGTCTACGAGAAGTATAATAGAGGCATACTAATGAAAATAACAATGGCAATAAAACAACAAAATCTGAAACATCAAAAATCAGACTTGAAAAAAAAAAACACGATAACAAAATACTGACAGTATCTTGCAAAGAAGTAAACGAGCCCGGGTCATCTGAAATTGAATTATAAAACCTCAACAACTTGAAAAAAATTGGTAGAGAGAACTAAGAGAATTAAAAATAATTATTTAGACGCAAAAAATAAAAAGGTCACTTATACCTAATGTTAAACATTTATTTTGACCATACTAGTACTAGTCATAAGTCATTGATGCAATTCTTTTTCTTCATCATTCCTTTTGGTCGATAAGGGGCCATCCACATACCAAGTGGACGGATTTTTAGCGATTTTAACCCCCCTAAGTGGTTTCCTCACGTGAACTCAATTCATGAAGTCTAGCTAAAAGCCCACTGACACACTTTTGGTAGCTGAAAAAAGTGAGGAACTCGTTCCTGGTTCACAAATTTCCACTTATCGCGAAACCGTCAAACCTCGGAAACAGGAGACTTTGCGGTTTCTATTTTGGATGGCCATCATCAGCGCGGCAGCTGACAGCGTTGAATTTAGCGTCGCGGTTCTGATTTATATTCCATTAGTGGGCTGTCATCGTCAGTCCTGCTTAATTTTTCTGCTTTTATTTCTCTTGTTCTGATATGCTTAAAAAAAAAAACTCATCCATATCACTAGAACAACCAACGGTCATGCAGCTTTGCATTTTTTGGATGGTGTTGATTCGTTTCGTTATCGTGATTCTTTGAGAGTTGGCTGAGAATTGCGAAGATTTCTTCTGTGAAATTAATATAATTGACGAATGATGGGATCAGTTGTCAAAACAGCAGGAGCTGGAAAAGGCTTTGAAATGATTCATAATTCACAGTTTCAGTAATGAGGAGACGATGGCTAGATTTCACACAATAAAAAAAAATTGTGAGAAAATTTCCATTTTTTATACTTCGACTTTAGATATTGGACACCAGAGATTAAGTTTCTAACCAATTCAAAGAATTCGTTTCGACTGAAACAAAAACCATCAAAAGAACGCATTTTTTCGGCCGAAAACATCTACTTTTCCCATCTGCTGCGAAACCATCGGCTTTATTGCGTCGACGTCGGAGAAAATTGCGTTTCCATTCGCAGGAATATTTTTCTTCTAACACAGCCTAATTTATTTGCCAACCAGGATCCTCCGCTTGGGGGCTAACTTTCGTACGGAATGTTGAATAAAAAATCAAAAAAAAAAGCGTACGCTTTTCCAACAAACGGCAGCTCCCGGCAGCCAGGCAAGGAATGGGGCAAAATGTCTACTCACAATAATTCTTCCACTGGCAAACGATTCGGAACTTTTGACCCCGCGCCGCCGCCGTTCGCATTCACTGGCATTTTCCGACTGTTTACCGGGGCTGCTCTTCAAAGGGAAATAATTCGCTAATGTTTTCATGTTATTTGGCTTGATGTATCCGCCGCTGGCAGTGCGTGTCAGTCAGCAGCCGCTCGGGGGCTGACTACGATGTAAAATTGCTTTGATACAAGGCTACACCTGCTCTGTCTGCACTTATGGGCACATTCCTTTCTCCGGAACAAGCGAACAAACAAACAAACAAACGAGCGAGCTTTTAGTCATCATGGGCGGCCCGGGTCGAATTTTCCCGCATGTTTTTTTTTCGCGAACAACGCATTAAAGCGGTGTAACTGTGTACACAGCAACTCGGTGTAAGGATGATGAAAATTTCGGACCTACCGCCCGGAATTTAGCTTTTATCTTTTCCGAGGGCCGAGAGGTTGTCGGTCTGATGAGGGTTTTCTGTTACTTTTTTTCATATTTTGTTTGATGGACGATCTTTTCACAGAGCTTTCAGAGGATTTGAATTCATTTCACAAACACGCATCTAACGAACTAAAAAAGTCACTGGCTAAAATTAAAAGACCTAATTTCAACTCAAGGGATTGAGAAAATTTGGAAACACTAATATATTAAACTTGCCATTCCCAATCTCCATGACCATATTGAGTTTTGTTCGTAAAATCCCCTCCTTGCTCCGGTGAAAAGTTCTCACTCGCAACGCATGAATTTTCGTGATAAATCGCTATCATCAATGCATCGATGAGGCGAGACAATTGTAATAGTAGGGTAGAATCACCGGTGTTGGCCATGATAGAATGAATTTGATAATTGTTAAAAAGTATCATAAATTACACCTATTTCAAAATCTTCTATTGAAACTGCTGATACTATTCGACAAAATTATCACTAGCTGTAGCAAATAAATATGCGTATTTTACTTTTAATAAAGGAACTAATTATACATTCCCCAGTTTGCTATACAGTCTAACGTTTAGGTAATTTGCAAGCTATTTTGCATAGAGCACAACTTTATTCAAGTTTGTCCATTTCTATGACAAATTTTGTTACCAGCATCAGGCATAATTTACTTCAGCACATGGATAAAAAATAGACATTTTGGAATGATTTTTCTCTGCAATATCAAAAATAACAAAAGCTTCCAAATACCGTTTTGATTCAAACTTCGAACAGTCTCAAACTTCGAACACTTCACAATAAAAATCGAATTAGTATAGCTAGTGTAACAAAAAAGTATAATTATTATATACCATTTTGTTCATTGTAAAGTCCTTTTTCCAGTGATGTAAAACATTTCACTGAAGGACCTTTTCCTGGAAATCAGTAGGCGTTGAAAAAATTGACAGTCAGTATTTATTTGTTTGGACTCGCTCTCTTAGCGGTTGGCGTTGAAGTGTGCTGTTATTTCGATTCAGTTGTTACAACAGTTTTGATTCGTTTCTTCTAATATTTGTGGTTTTTGGACATTAGTAAGGTAAGTATTTGTTGAAACAAAACATGGATGTAGTGATTCATGCCTAATTTCGGAAATTTAAGGAACATTAAAGTGTTCGGAATTTGAATCACATTCAAAGGCAATGATTCATATTTCGAACATTAAACAATCATTTCTGTTTTAGGACAATATATCGCAAATATGGAGTTTCTGATCGTAAATCTGAATGTATTGAACATGCTTTGAGTGCGATTAGAGCTGGGGCGTCTCTGCGTTCTGCTGCAAAACAGTATAATGTGAGTACGACAAAACTCTTTGAATGTAAACATCATTTTGAGCGGAAAAATGTTGTTGGAAAACCCACCATTTTCACGCCTGAAGAGGAAGTTTAAATCGTCGATTGGGTGGAGGAGATGGCTGCAGCAGGACTTCCGATTTGTGAAGAAATTTAAAAAAAAAAGCGTCGGACAATATGCAAAACGGGTAGGTAGAACAAATATATTCGAATCCGGAACCCCATCACGAGGCTGGGTACAAAGATTTTTGAGGCGTCATCCAACAATCTCGAAGCGAACTGCAAACCACATTTCGAAAACACGAATAATTACGGAGAGGGAAGTGCGTTGCTGGTTCAAAGAGGTCGAAGATTACATGGCGAAGAATGGGTACATGTGTATATTAAATTCTCCGAACCGTACTTTTAATATGGACGAAAGCGCGTTCGAAATGGCAGCAAGTGCCAGAAAAAAGAAAGTGTTAGCTAAGAAAGGAACCAAAAATGTACAATCAGTCCAGGGAAACTCGGCTCGTGAGTCCTATACCGTACTTATGGCTGGATCAGCTGCTGGCATTTTGGTTCCTCCTCTCATTTTGTTCCCATTCAAAGAACGACTGTCGAAGGAAATTGTTCGAAGTGTTCCAAAAGGATGGGGCGTTGGGCGTACAGATAGTGGTTGGATGAATTCTGGAGCCTTTTATGAATATATGGCAAATGTATTCTACCCTTGGCTGAAGGAATCAAAAATTGAACTTCCTGTTGTGATTTTTGTCGATGGCCATCGTTCTCATGCGACTTATGAAACCGTGATGTTCTGTAAAAAGCATCAAATCATTCTGATATGTTTACCGCCAAATTCAACACACTTTATTCAGCCATTAGATGTGTCATTTTTCAAGCCAATGAAAGCAGCATGGGATACTGAACTTACCAAATGGAGGTTCAACAATGGTGGAGCAACAATCACGAAACCGGATTTTGCGCCTCTTCTAGAAAAATCTATCAATTCGATGGATCATGTTGGTACCACACTAGTTAATGACTTCAGAAAGTGTGGCTTAGTGCCTTGGAACGCTGAATGCATAAATTACGCGTCATTTCCAGATCCGTATCATTTAACTGAGCAGAGAAAACGAGATATAGTCGCTCCTATGGATACTCCTCAATCAACAGAAGAACATATGTTATCGTCAATTTTTCTCAAAGAAATGAACCGCAGACTTTATATCCCTATTTTTACGTAAAAACCAGTATATATTTTGTTCAACAACGTCTCATTGCAATAATAATAAAATTACCAAGGTGTTGAACCTTTCAAACCGAATAAAAACATTTTTTTTTCTTCATCTATAGTTTATTTGACACGGCACAAATACAATTCAATGTTTAACGGCGCCAATTATATCTGGTAGCTTACTTTCTAAAGTATCTTAATAACTAAAAGCAAATTTTTTATCCTCGCTGCCGACTACGAGCTGAAACTAAATCTAACTTAAAGCTAGAATATTTTGCATTAAAAGCACAGGTTTGCTGTTTGATGGTTTTCATTGCCATAGGTAAGCAGCATATTAAATTTGTTCCGCTGCTGGGCCAAGATATTACGGACTGGCATATTGGGTTGTTTCCATCGGGCCTTGAGAGTATCGTGCGGGTCTGATTGCTGTTTCTGGATCCGGGGTCTTAACGTGTTCTTGTCGTTTGGTTGGATGTAGGCGGAAGGGGATAGGACTAAACTGGGGCGTGGATGGATTTCAGGAAAACGTATATGAGGGACATGTAGGATAGGTCACGGCTCGCCAAGACATCACGAACAGGAACAGCCGGCTGCCTACCTTCGGCCTGCAGGGAAGCTATTAATCTAGACCTGGCGTCACGGTGTACAGGGCATGACCAAACAACGTGCTCTATGTCGTGATAACCTTCACCACAGGCACGATAAAAAACATTATTTTGGGTACATTTCTCAATGAATGAAGTTACAACATAGCTTAAGTGTTCGAAATTTGATGCAGTACGGTACGTTCGGTGATCCAATCTTGGCCACATATCAAAGCATTTTCATATGTAAACAAAACCATGGCAACGTATTAACGTTGAAAAAGTACGAAGATTTTCGGGCTTTTATAAGATATCGCATGAGATATATGAAAAGACAAAACAGGTTTTGGATAAGGAAGATTGTATCACTACAGCACCGTTACTTGATATATTATATCCGTTTCGTATAATATATCCGTTTTACATTTGAGTTGCATTTACCAAAACTAACGCTTCGGACTCTTAACCTGGTGACTATAGTAAATGGCACTCAAGTTTCCTAGATGTTAGCAAATAATACGAAGAAGTTTCTATGTGAAAAAAGCAAAGAGCGGAAGCTTGCAAATGTAGACGAAAAATTAATATAGATAAATGATGTGATGTCAGTGTTATTAAACATCCTACTCAATTCAAATAGAATTCTAGCTCGAAGTACTTTGCACTGCTAGCTATGTGTGAATATAATATTATTATTTAGTTTAATTATTACATATACTGGCTTTTTAGTTAGTACAATGACAAGGACTTTCTGCTAATAAAATATATCTAGATTGTTAGGTCAAATTATAAAGCAAGTTCGTGTGAATTCAACTTTTTCGCAAATTGACCAAAAAAGGAGCCCCAAGTGGTCAATTTAGAAATGCTATGGCCAAAACAAGAGCCTAGAGAAGTTTTTTTGATTGGAAAATATGTAAACAAAATAACAAAATTTAATTATTCAAGCTCAATTTCAGTGAAGAATATAGTCGATTTCCCCGTTGAACTGATTCAATTACATATTTTTCGGAGAAAGAAGGACAAATATCTCTCATTCTCATTCATCATACAATGGCCAAAACCGGTGCTTTTATCCTATTTGAGTTACTGACTTCGAGAATGCTAAGCTGAAATATGCTAATAGATAGAACATAGATAAGGTATTGAAAAATCTAGAAATAAAAACGGCCATTGAAAAAAACCGTATATGATCAACTGTGAGTTTAAGGCTCGGTTGATTGAAAATCTCTTAAAAACCTAAACTAATCCAGCTAGCGGTCAGACCCAGCCTTTTTCTTTCAAACTTATAATTTGTAAAAATAAATTTACATGAACGCTTCGACCCAATAAATGTATATTTACTCTTTAAGTGGCGTCTTCTCAGACATCATCGACGTGAGATCCTCTAGGAGCGCTAACGTCGACTCGGACCACTACCTGGTGATGGTTAAGATGCGCCCAAAACTCTCCGTTGTTAACAACATTCGGTACCGACGCCCGCCTCGGTTAGATCTCGCGCGACTGAAGCATCCTAACGTCGCCGAAAACTACGCGCGTTCGCTCGAAGCTGCGCTGTCGGAAGAGGACCAGCTGAAGGAAGCTCCTCTCGAGGACTGTTGAAGCACCATCAGAACAGCCATCAACAGCGTAGCGGAGAACGTCATCGGGCATGTGGGACGAACCCAACGAAAAAAGTGCACTATGGTTGGAATCGTGAAATTTCACGACAAAAATCTGTAAGTCGGAAACCATAGATGCTAGAGATTATAGAAATTGTAATTTTTTTTTATCTTATGACATAGAGCAATATTGTCTTCCACAAAATTGTAGCTAATTTAATTTCATGGAACTTCGTTGAAAAAATATTTGCTCTACCTCGTTTTTTCACTGTTTCAGGGCAATTTTTCCAAATTCATTTGAGGTGGGTCTAAAAAAACACTATTATTGCTCTAGTTTTTTCAGCTTTATTCGGATTTGAAAGCGGTGTTCGAGTGACTTTTAGCGCGTGAAAAACTGCATACTTTGACACTAATAGATAATCGCCAACTTTTCAGAGAAAAAAGTTACAGGTATTTTTTCGTTCTAAAATGACACTTTTTGGAGGCACCCTACTCCCTTGTTTGCACATATATGCAACAACAACACATTTGGGATGAAAGATGTAGAATAAGTCAACTTTTGTTTTCTTTAGGGTAAAAATGCATTTAAAAACTTGGAGTTTTCACATACAAATTTGCTAATCTACCATTCAAAACTATCTAGTTATTCCAGCTCGATTTTTATTTGGATAATTCCTTTGAGTGACCTCTAAGGCATGACAAAGCGCTTATTTTGATGTCAATAAATAGTTTCCAATGCTCGTGAAAAATAAATTATCGTTGTTTTAAAATTGAAAAATGGCATTTTTATAGGGTTCTCTACATATTCAAAAATTTACAAACCTGAATTGTTTTTATATTAATCCAAGTACTCTTTCCACTCAATCGAAGACCTTCGAATATCTGTTCTTTTTCTGGCAGATCTAGTTGCGAGAATGGGATCTGAAGAATCCATAGTACGATAAAAACATCCGTAAAATTCGCAGTGCAAGATTTTTTTCGGATGTGAAATTGGCGATCGTTCCGATAATGTTTGTGTCTTACTTCAGAGCCTTATACACCCATAAATCCCGTAGACTTGCCATGATCCTCGTAGAATGTGCTAAAATTTTATGAAGTGTCGCAGGCATGGGATACCACACGTATACCCATATACAAATTGAATGTCACGTCCAAAAGCTTATCGAAGTCTGTTATATCGATTTTTGTAATTTCACAAGAAATGGGCAACCATTTTAATCGATTATTTTTTAACTGGCTGGAACTTTGCACGGGTTTTCCTATAGACTAAAAGTACTATTTCTTGCTATAAGATTTTGTTTGAGTCATCAAAAAGAAATACAAGAAAATATAAATTAAATATCAAAAGAGAAAAAAAATATTTTTGAAGGACAAAATTACTATCGACAACTGTGCTGGAGATACTACACCGATCAATCAAACCGTTTAAATGCTAGAAATAATTTTGATCATTTATAGACACTCGAATGCACAAATCATTATCTTTAGCTTACAGGAACACCAGTGCAATTTCTCAAAAATACTAATTAAAAAAAAATAAAGCCGAAAATTTTTCTGTTGAATTGCTTACCTGACCTAGGCTGTTTTTACTGTTACAGCAGCTAGGTTTTTTACCAATTTTTCGCTTAGACCGAGTGCCAATGCAAACTTCTCTGGCTCCGATAGAAGTTTATGGCACATCGAACCAGTGATTGATGATCCACCTCCTCCCTGTTTAGGTACATCGACACGTGCGTTGAACTTTTCCAATAAAATACCTTGCAATTCTTTCTTTTTTCTTTTAGATATAATTTGTTTTCGGTTGTTTTTACTTATGGCAATGATTTCGTCCAACGTGTATGTAAACAAGGTATATATCAAGATAGCTTGACAAAATATTTTTTTTTAACTCATTTATCACCAATATTTAGTGGTTAATTTGTGAGTTCGAAATCCAATTTGTGGTAATTTGTGGTTAAGCGGTTTCCGAGAAATTTTCAAAAAACTGAGTCAAACCATCTTGGAATATGATTTTGCTTGAAATGAATCGGACAACGATGATATATACATCAATCGAAAGCTCTTAATTTGTGGTTCACGAAAATGTAATTTTAAGGTCATAATTACTAGTGTTTGTACAGAAATTTATGTTTTATTGTTCACGTAGCTCTACGATTTGTTTATTTGTTGTTGGCGCTGCTGGCCGCTAGTGGCGTTGGCTGTTTGTGGTGTTTGTCACTGCCACGACACGAGTGTGTGTGGGGAATATGGTAAATATCGAGATTCGGGGAACTAAGCACACTTGCTATTTCAGGTAGCCAACCAGGCGCAAAATGAATGTGTAATTTTTTGGTAAAAAGGATACCGGTAACGAAAATGTACTTTCAAAGGAAAGCGATCCAAATTCGACAGATTATCACTTTTTCATCACCTAGATTCTGAGAAATGTTTCGGAAATATTTAAACAAATGTTCAAATGAGTTGACGGGATCCAACTTAACGTTGCTCTTCTAGTTTTTTTCCATGCATGTATGCTAATTTATGAGCAAAGTAATTAAGAAGATATCTGCTGTCCGCGGGTCTGTTGAGCTACTAGTGGCACATTCGGGAAAAACGTGCTGTTTTGCAAACAGAGGATTTGTCATGATTTTGAAAATTTGTAAAATCAACTTGAACCATTTTTAAAATAAAAAAAAAGGACTGAATAAAATCAACATGCATTGAACCCGAATGGATGTTTTTAAAATTGATTTGGTTTATTCAGAAAAAAAAAACAAAATTGATTTAAAGCACTAGAATCAATAAAAATATGCCTAAACAAGTATTAAAAGCACATAAAAGTTTGGACACAGTGCAGAAAGTAAGAATAAATCTTAGGCTTTGAAAATAATAATAACACATTTAAAAATTATCTAATGTTTGTCAGAAATCTAAAATATACTGTCCATTGAGAGAAATTAAAAAAGTCAGATCATAACCATCAACAGCAGAAGCGAAACATTCAACTAAGGAAATTCTTAATATTCATCTGGGCGTTAATAGATAAGAATGCATAAAATTAAATAGGTAGAATTTTTTTCAAGATACCTAAATTTCAATTGAGCCGAATGATCTGGAAATTCGCAATAATTTTATCGACCATATTGAAATGAAACTTTGCATACAGCTTAGCAAAGTTAGTATTTTTCACAGATGGAGAAAGTTTTTGGACCCATGAGATATTTTCATTTTTAAGCATTCTAAGCAACTTAGCTAGGAAACCGTTTTATGTACAGAAAAACTGTGGTACTAGAGAATTACTATTGTCTTGTAAAAAATATACACCGTTAAGGAAAAAAAAATGACTCAAAGAAATTGAAAATTAAAACTAAATTTAAATTCAAATAAAAAACCAGAATTAATCCACCTAGTGGTGTAGAAAACTTTGTTATACTTACTAATCAGTAAACCATAAATCTATACCAATGTAAAAATTTAAATCGAACAATAATGATATTTAACATATTCCCCACACGCATGCTCAGTATAGCAGTGACAAGCACCACAAACAGCCAACGCCACTAGCGGCCAGCAGCGTCAACAACAAATAAACATAACGTTGAACAACGTGAACAATAAAACACAAATTTCGGTACAAACACTAGTAATTATGACCTTAAAACTACATTTTCGTGAACCACAAATTAAGAGCTTTTGTTTGGTGTATATATCATCGTTGTCCGATTTATTTGAAGAAAAATCATTTTCCAAGATGGCTTGACTCAGTTTTTTAAAAATTTCTTGAAAACCACTTAACCACAAATTGAATTTAGAACTCACAAATTAACCACTAAATATTGGTGATAAAAGAATTAAAAATACTACAAGGTATACAGCCCTAGGGTTGTATGAAATGGTGACGTGGGACTAAACACTGTAAATAGGGGATTTTTTGTTACAAAATATACAGAGTCTGCAGACAGAATCAATGTGTATGCTCAGCGACTGTACGTATTTTTATTTTCAGCCTCCCTGCAAATCAATTTTTGGAATATATTCAACAACACTCAAAAGAATATCATTTATATTTGGCGATATTATGCCTGTAGTATTTTTTTGTGCAAAAAATATGTATTTGACAAGGCACAAGCATATCGTGCTTGTTGAAGAAGCACAGAGAATTTCTCGTAATGCGTCAAAGTCAGAATTAACTCTATATCCTCAAAAACCAAATCCAATAATACTTACGTTATCATAATGAATGGTTTTGTCTTATTTAACTTTAATTAAAACAAATCTATAGTATGGATCTTACTTTCAAAATAATATGGAAGCCCTTACAAAGGTTCATCAATTAGCAAACAGAAGAAAATATTTTGAACAAAATTATTAACAAGTTCCAGCAAAAAATCGTAGCAATCCACAATTACATTTTTTTTTGCTTGACAATTTTTTGACGTTGACTAACGTCTATATCGAAGTTAGGCCCCTGAATTTGAAAATCTAGTAATTCAACCAGGGAAAACCAGAGAAAAGTGGTCAGGTTTTGAGCGCTTATTTTGCAGTCATCTATAATCAGGTTTTCGAGGTTTTGGCATCAATCGATCAGAAATTCTTTTACGGTTAAATTTATGTAACAAAAACAAACTATTGTTTGAGATACACTATTGAAAAATTGGTAATTAATATCGATTGTCTAAATCATACCGCGCAGCCAATCACTACCTCTCTTCCCAAGCACAGTCGACACTAACGGATACAATCGATCTGACTTTGTTGTTATTGTTGTTGTCACTTTCTGTTTCCGCTGTTTATGCTGCTGCTAGCGGAAAAAACCTTGCAAATATGCATCTTTTTGTTGGTGTTAATTTTACGACAGCGGCCGGCGCCCCATCATTCTGATTCCAAAACCGCACCAGTGACATGTGGACGCTAGGTGATAGCAGCTGAAAGGAGGAAATACAAAATAGTACCGGTCATCTCGTGCCGGTTTCACCCGTAATGCTGGTGGCTTTAGTAGTAAATGGCTACTGCAAAACACTTTAATGGCTGGAATTCTGGACGGACTAACCAGGAAACTATAATCGGCAACTGGCACCTTTTGGTGCCTCAAAATTTTGGTACAGAAGCGGCTAATTGAATTTTCTGTTTTACCAAATGCTGCTGCTAGCGGAAAAAACCTTGCAAAAATGCATGTTTGTGTTGGTGTTAATATTACGACAGCGGCCGGCGCAGCTTTCAAGGAACATTTGTCTCTACCATTCCATCATCTATGTAGCCCCTCCCTCTTTCTAATTATCTGACGAAGCCTTTGTATAAAACGTATCGTTCGAGCATTTCACCATATCAGTTTCATTATTAAACCGTACCGGATACATACGGACGCTCGGTGTTAGCAGCTAGAAGGAGGAAAAACAAAATAATACCGGTCATCCCGTGCCGGTTTGACCCGTGATGCTGGTGGCTACTGCAAAATACTAAAATGGCTGGAATTCTGGACGGAAACCAGTAAACAAGAAATCGGCAACTGGCACCTTTTGGTGCCTAGCAGTTTTATAATAGAAGCGGTTAGTTGAATTTTATGTTTTACAATTGCTGTTGCTAGCGGAAAAAACCTTACAAAAATGCATGTTTATGTTGATGTTAATTTCACGACAGCGCTAGGTGTTAGCAGCTGAAAGGAGGAAAGACAAAATAGTACCGGTCATATCGTGCCGGTTTCACCCGTTATGCTGGTGGCTGTTAGTAATAAATGGCTACTGCAAAATACTAAAATGGCTGGAATTCTGGACGAGAATAATCGGAAACTGGTACCTTTTGGAGCCTCGAAATTTTGTTACAGAAGTTTTGTAAAAGAAGCGTTGCAATTCCCTCTACTATTTGCTTCAATGGAATATTTTTTTTTTTAAGAATACGGTAGTCAACGTCATGCGGTCGTGTCTTGAATACCACCCTCCTACTTTTTTTATTTGCCTACAACTACATTCGCTGTATTACGGAGACAGGAAATATACGTTTATTATGATAAAGCTTAGAATAATCATATATCATCTAACAATTTTGAAATGTAAAAGAGATTCTGTACGAATCTCACTAAATAAACAAAAAAAAATCACAAGCATTCGCAGGCTCTTACTCTTCTATAAATGTATATATTTAGGAATTTACTCTTTCGATACTATCCGGTCAAGATTATTAAGTGAATATCGAAGATAAAATTAAATAAATATCCGTTGCAAAAATTTACAATTCTTGTTGAGTAAATTATGGCAATCATATTTATGAGATAAACTTTCAATCGCCATCAACAGCAGCATTGCAGTTTTTCCTCAATCGCATACAAATAGAAATGTACGAACAAAAGTGTACCACTGCAATACGAATAGTACCGCTGCAGTACGAATAGAAGTGTACCGCTGAAATGTACGAATAGAAGAGTACCACTGCAATCATAGACGACGAGAGACCTGCGGTTCTTCACTCCACTGGTACTGTTGCTTTAACCGGTATATTTTCTTTCAAGACATCAGTTTTTATTAGGTTCTTCAGAACCTAACACGCAGGTTTAGAAATTGTTCAAGGATGGGTATTGTTTCAAACTTTTAGGAAAACTTTTACCTTCGAGACATCATATTAGTCTAAGCTCATGGAAGCAAAAATAAATTGACCTATTGGGACGGGGAGACTCTGTCAATTTTTATTTCGAAATTGATACAGGGAATATCACAGGGAACGGATGGTGTCCATTCACATTGTCTGTGCTAGGAATGCTCGCATGTAATTGGTTCACTATTGACGTAAATTTGTTATTGAAATTTTTCATCAATTTTACCGCTTAGCAATGAAATTAGAGTGATAATTAGCATATTACAAAATTGTTATACATTTTATCTATCCAACAACATATTGGTTATTATTATCCATCATGTGGTTATGCTCTTATTATCGTTTGAAATCTGACGCAACATTTGCCCGTTTCATTTCCAATTTTACAGAATGCATCCCAGTATAGTAAACAAAGACGTGTCCCACGTCAAAAAATATTATGTCAAGCCATCTTGATATATGCGTAAACAAGTACTAAAAACACTGCTGAAGAGTGCTATGAAATTCTATCAACATGAAAAAACATGAACTTTGCACGTTGTTACAAAATAACGCCATATTTGAGTATATTTTATGCATTTATTTTGCTTTTACAACAATATGATACATAAACAACATTTCGAAACAACTATAATTTTTCAACAAGCGTTAGAAACTATTTATTGACATCAAAATAAGCGCTTCTTCATGCCCCAGAAGTCACTCGAAGGAGTTTTCCAGATAAAAATCGAATTGGAATAACTAGATAGTTTTGAATGGTAGATTAGCAAATTTTTGTGTGAAAACTCCAAGTTTTTAAATGCAGTTTTAACCCTAAAGGGAACAAAAGTTGACTAATTCTACAAAATGGATTTTAAAGGTGAAACTACGAACATTCATCCTAAACATATTGTTGTTACATATATGTGCAAACAAGGGAGTAGGGTGCCTCAAAAAGGTGGCATTTCAGAAAGAAAAAATACCTGTAACTTTTTTCTCTGAAAAGTTGGCAATTATCTATTAGTGTCAAATTATGCAGTTTTTAACGCCCTAAAAGTCACTCGTACACCGCTTTCAAATCCGAATAAATCTGAAAAAACTAGAGCAATAATAGTGTTTTTTTAGACCCACCCCGAAGGCATTTGTAGAAATTGTCCGGAAACAGTTAAAAAACGAGGTAGAGCAATAATTTTTTTAAATTTTTTTCCATGAAATTAAATTAGCTACAATTTTGTGGAAGACAATATGGCATAAGATAAAAAATTAACGATTTTTATTTTGAGTACAATAGGACCACCCTAGTAATCAGTCATACCAAAAGATAGATTCCGCTTAGTAGAGTAACTTTCTAGTAGACAAGAAATCTCTAACATGATTGGTTTCTGACTTACAGATTTTTGTCGTGAAATTTTACGATTCCTTACATAGTGGATTGGTTCGACGACGAATGTAGGAGGGTGATGGATGAGGAGAACGCTGCGCGGGCGGCTGAGATGCACAGTGCAACTCGTCAGAACGTGGGAAGACATAGACAGAAGAAGATGCAGCGAACCCAAATCTTCCGGAAGAAAAAGCGCCGCCTGGGGGAGGAGGAGTTTGCAGAGCTTGAACAGCTGCATCATTCTCAGAAAACGCGAAAGTTTCATCAAAAGCTATAAATGTTTTTCCGTAGAAGTGAACAAATCCGTAGATCTACGGATTAATCCGTAGATCTGGCAAGCCTGGCTACGGTGGATGGGACGCAGTGCTGTGTGCTGATTCCGGTTGAATTTTTTTTTTTTTTTTCTTCACATAACATTTATTTGACACGGCACAAATACAATTTAATGTTTAACGGCGCCAATTATATCTGATGACTTAAAAACTAAAGCAAATTTTTTATCCTCGCTGCCGACTACGAGCTGAAATTAAGTCTAACTTAAAACTAGCATGGGATTTCCAATCAGTGTTTTGTTGTTCAATGGTCGTCTGATAATCGTCGAATGGCATGTATGGATTCGTTCTGCTGAGCCACGATGTCGTGAGTTGGGACAGAGGCTCGTAGTCCTTGGGTCCTGGTTCTGTTGTGCGGGGTCTGGTTGCTGGTTTTGTGCTTAAGGTTCAAACGTGTTCTTGTCGTTTTGTTGGGTGTAGACGGAGGGGAACGGGACTAGACTGGGGCGTGGATGGATTTCAGGAAAACGTATATAAGGGACATGTAGGATAGGTCACGGCTCGCCAAGACATCACGAACAGGAACAGCCGGCTGTCTACCCTCGGCCTGCAGGGAAGCTATTAATTTAGACCTGGCGTCACGGTGTACAGGGCATGACCAAACCACATGCTCTATGTCGTGATAACCTTCACCACAGGCACAGATACCACTTTCCCCGAGCCCAACACGACGGAGGAGCGCGTCAAATCTATAGTGATTGGACATAAGCCGGGACATCACGCAAATGAAATCCCGACCTACATCCAACCCCTTGAACCACGGGTTCGTCGATACTTTGGGGATTATGGAATGTAACCACCTTCCCAATTCCCCTCTGGTCCAAGCATTTTGCCAACTGATGATCGTATTCTGACGTACAAGTGCGAAAAATTCATTAAAGGCAATTGGTCTTTCATAAATATCACCGTTTGTTGCGCCCACCTTAGCCAAAGAGTCCGCTTTCTCATTACCCGGTATCGAGCAGTGAGAAGGGACCCACGCTAAGGTAATCTGAGTAGATTTTTCGGATAAAGCACTCAGATGTTCCCGTATTTTCCCCAGGAAATACGGAGAGTGCTTAACATCTTTCATCGATCGGAGAGCCTCAATGGAACTGAGACTGTCCGTAAAGATGAAATAATGGTCCGTGGGCATTTTTTCGATAATCCCTAGGGTGTACTGAATTGCAGCTAATTCTGCGACGTAAACAGAAGCAGGATTATCGAGCTTATGGGAGACGGTTAAATTGTTATTGAAGATACCGAAGCCAGTGGACCCATCAAGAAGTGATCCGTCAGTGTAGTACATATTGTCGCAGTTGATGTTTCGATATTTATTGGAAAAAATTTTAGGGATCTGCTGCACGCGTAAATGATCCGGGATTCCACGAGTTTCTTCTATCATGGATGTATCGAAAAACACAGTAGAATCAGAAGTATTTGATAAGTCGACACGATTTGGAATATTCGAAGAAGGGTTAATATTTTGGGACATGTGATTGAAATACAATGTCATAAAACGGGTTTGAGAATTAAGTTCGATTAACCTTTCAAAATTTTCAATCACGGGACGGTTCAAGACCTCACATTTGATTAGAATACGAGAAGACAGTCTCCAGAAGCGGTTTTTCAATGGTAGTACTCCAGCTAAAACCTCCAAACTCATCGTATGGGTCGACTGCATGCAACCTAAGGCGATACGCAAACAACGATATTGTATTCGCTCCAGTTTGATCAAATGTGTGTTTGCTGCGGAGCGGAAGCAGAAACACCCGTATTCAATAACAGACAATATCGTTGTTTGGTAAAGCCTTATAAGGTCTCCTGGATGGGCTCCCCACCATTGTCCGGTTATTGTACGAAGAAAATTCACTCTTTGTTGACATTTTTTCATCAGATACCTCACGTGACAACCCCAGGTGCCTTTAGAGTCGAACCAGACACCAAGATATTTGTGTACCAAAACCTGAGAAATCGTTTTACCCATTAATTGTGTTTGAAGCTGAGCAGGTTCATGCTTCCTAGAAAAAACTACTATCTCAGTCTTCTCCGGAGAGAATTCGATACCTAGCTGTAAAGCCCAAGCAGACAAATTGTCCAAGGTATCTTGCAATGGTCCTTGCAAATCGGCAGCTTTGGCTCCTGTAACAGAGATTACACTGTCGTCTGCAAGTTGTCTTATCGTGCATGAATTTGCCAGACATTCGTCGATGTCATTTACATAAAAGTTGTAAAGAAGGGGGCTTAAACATGAGCCCTGGGGAAGACCCATGTAGCTAATGCGAAAAGTTGCCAAATCGCCATGCGTAAAATGCATGTGCTTTTCGGACAACAAGTTGTGCAAAAAATTGTTCAAAATTGGAGAAAATCCTTGTCGGTGAAGTTTACCCGAAAGAATGTCAATAGAAACGGAATCAAAAGCCCCCTTAATGTCCAAGAACGCAGACGCCATTTGTTCTTTACGAGCATACGCCAGCTGAATATCTGTTGAAAGCAACGCAAGACAATCATTCGTCCCTTTGGCACGGCGGAAGCCAAATTGAGTTTCTGATAGTAGACCATTTGATTCGACCCAGTGGTCTAAACGACGGAGTATCATTTTTTCCATCAATTTCCGGATACAGGATAGCATTGCAATCGGCCTATAAGAGTTGTGATTAGAAGCTGGTTTCCCTGGTTTTTGGATGGCGATCACCTTCACTTGCCTCCAATCCTGCGGTACAATGTTTTGCTCCAGGAACTTATTGAACAAGTTCAACAAGCGCCTCTTGCCATTGCCGGGTAGATTCTTCAACAAATTGAATTTGATTCTATCTAACCCAGGCGCGTTATTGTTACAGGACAGGAGGGCAACTGAAAGTTCTGCCATCGTAAAAGGTGATTCTATCGCGTCGTGGCCCGGAGACGCATCGCGAACAATATTTTGCTCAGGAACAGAGTCCGGACATACTTTCCTGGCAAAATCAAATATCCACCTACTTGAAGACTCCTCGCTTTCGTTGACCGTTACGCGATTCCGCATTCTTCGGGCTGTGTTCCAAAGAGTGCTCATCGATGTCTCCCTCGACGTCTCGTTCACGAACCGACGCCAATATCCACGTTTCTTTGCTTTAGCCAAGCTTTTAAGCTTGGTATCAAGCTCCGAATACCGTAAATAGTCGCCAGGTATACCTCCCGTCTGGTAGGCCTTAAACGCGTCGGATCTTTGCGTGTAGACATCGGAGCACTCTTGGTCCCACCACGGAGTGGGAGGCCGTTCTTTGATCGTTACGCCGGGATATTTCTTCGTTTGGGCTTGCAACGCGGCGTCGAGAATCAAGCCCGCGAGGAGGTTGTATTCTTCAAGTGGTGAATGATGTTGAATCGACTCGACCGCTTTTGAAATCATTTCCTCGTATAACTTCCAATCGACATTTCGTGTGAGGTCATACGGAATGTCAATTGGTCGCATGCGAGTTGACCCGTTAGTAATTGAAATAAGAATAGGCAGATGGTCGCTACCGTGAGGATCGAGGATTACCTTCCATGTGCAATCCAACCGTAGCGACGTCGAACATAAGGATAGATCCAAAGCGCTTGGGCGCGCTGGAGGTTTCGGGATACGTGTCATTTCACCGTTGTTTAAAATAGTCATGTCGAAGTCATCGCAAAGGTTATAGATTAAAGAGGAGCGGTTATCATTGTATGGGGAACCCCAAGCCACGCCATGAGAGTTGAAGTCTCCCAAAATCAAACGTGGCGAGGGAAGAAGTTCTATTAAATCAAAGAGCAGCCGTTGCCCAACCTGTGCTCTGGGGGGAATATATATTGAGGCAATACAAAGCTCTTTACCTTGTATTGTCATTTGACATGCGACAACTTCGATGCCTGGAATCGAGGGGAGGTTAATACGATAGAAAGAATAGCACTTTTTAATCCCTAAAAGTACTCCTCCATATGGGGTGTCTCGATCAAGGCGAATAATATTAAAATCATGGAAGTTGAGATCAATATTTGAAGTAAGCCAAGTTTCACAAAGGGAAAATGCATCGCATTTGTTTTTATTTATCAAAACTTTAAACGAATCAATTTTTGGTAAAATACTTCTACAATTCCACTGTAAGACAGAGATAGAATCCTTCATATACGCAGTTGAATTAGGCATCGAAGGATACAATCGCTGCAAGGAGGGGCCATTGGGCAGTCAACTGCTTCAAAAATGATCTAACTGTTGGGAGGAATGCTGTAAGAAAAATTTTAATTGGATCGGGTACATTGAAAGTTTCAAAAATCCAGTCCACAATGTCAGAAAATTTCACTAATCCAGAGTTTGTTTCATCAACTGGGAGTGTAAAAGGAGCAACTGGGGTTTTAGATGTTCCTGGCAGTGCTGGGAACTCCTTCTGGGACTTTAAATTTGCCAGCCCAGGAGGAGTTTGCTTCGGTTTTTCCGCAGCACTGTTTGGTTTGTTTGTAACCTTCATTTCACTTTGAGAAATCTTAGGACCTTTTCTGGGAAGTTTAGGAGAGGAAACACTTTTCCTCTTTCTAGACTCCCCAGGATTGGCGTAAGATGCTCCCGCTGGTGAATCGTCAGAATCGGTTTCCTCAGAGGGCAACAGATCGAAGGGGTTCGAAGTAACGGGAGAAGTGGTAACGGTCTTCTTCAGCATGTCAGCGTAGGAACGCTTTGAACGCTCTTTGAGAGACCGTTTTATTTTATCCCTGCGCTGCATGTACACCGCACATGTCGAGAGCTCATGCAGATTTTCTCCGCAGTGAATACACTTTTCAGCGTTAACACTGCAAGAATCTTCCGCATGAGACTCCCCACACTTGCCACAACGTGCCTTATTGCAGCAGTAGGCGGCTGTATGGCCTAACTGCTTGCAATTCAGGCAGTTCATGACGCGGGGCACGTAGAGCCTCACAGGGAGACGAACCCGGTGGATCGAGACGTGGCTTGGTAGTGCAGACCCGGCGAACGTAACTCGAAACGAGTCTGACGGAGTGTATACTGTTTTGCCACCGATGATCGATGCTGACCGCAATTGCTTGCAGTCGAGCACCTTTACTTCGGGACACGTTTTGTTCTTAAAGCACCCTTTGGCACTTTGTAGTATACACTCGACGGACAGACTCGAATCGGTTATGACACCGTCGATCTCCACGTCTCGTGCGGGTATGTAAACGCGATACTCGCGTGTGAAGAGCTCAGAGCAAGCTATATCGTTGGCCTCTTTCAGGTTACCGACCACGACACGGAGCTTGTTAGGCCGGACCTTGGAAATTTCGGTCACGCCCTTGTACTCCTTCGTCAGGTCTTTAGAAATCTGCAAGAGGTTCAACTTTTTCGATTTCGGTCCTGCCTTTGGCCGAAAATAAACAGTATAGCTGCCCTGGGCTCCGTCTGGGTAAAGCCTGGGGCGAGGGGGGACTGAAGAATGAACAGGGGAGGGGGTAACAGAAGGGTCAGGGTCAGAGGGGTTCGGGGATGGTGGCGCGGGAGGCGAGGGATCTACATCCATCTTAAGTCTAGCGCACTAGCGCTGACAAGAACACGTACCTTTTTATTTCTCCCTTCCAGTAAGGTTGGTTGTCCGATCGTTCGAAGTAGCAGCCGTTACAGCCAGCAGCACCAATACAGCAGCACTAAACAGCCACCAGCAGCGAGCCAGGTGTGAGATCACTCCACACAGCGATACGACTAGCTGACACTGATGGCTTCTTCTTTTTCCTCGTTTGTGTCTCGTCCACTGCTGTAGCACAATCCAGCCAGCAGCCAAATCGGCTTACGCACCAGCTGGCAGTCACGATGCGAAACAGTTGCACAAAGGAACGACCTTGAACCCGGATTTATTTCACTCGACCAGGCAAACAATGCCAACACTTGTTCACACGTCTTTTGTTTTATACTCTATCGGACCGATCACCAAACACGTCCAGTACTGATGCGTGTTCGGCACAGAATGATTCCGGTTGAATTGTCGGGTCCATTTGAATCCCGCAGGGGGCTTCGACAGATTGATGGTCTCTCTTGCGTTCTATTCAATATTGCGCTACAGGGTGTAATGAAACGAGCGGACATCAACACGCGGGGTACGATTTTCAACAAATCCAGTCAATTTGTTTGCTTTGCTGATGACATGGACATTGTCGGCAGAACAACCGCGGCGGTGGCAAAACAGTTCACCAGACTGAAACGCGAAGCAGCGAGGATTGGGTTGCAGATAAATACGTCTGAAACGAAGTTAATGCTAGCCGGCGGAACCGAAGTCGACCGGCATCGTTTAGGCAGTAGCATTACGATCGACGGCGATGAGTTCGAGGTAGTCGACGAATTAGTCTATCTTGGCTCACTGGAAACCGAGGACAATGATACCAGCCGTGAGATCCGGAGGCGTATTATCAGCGGAAGTCGTGCCTACTATGCAATTGCAGGCGAACAGACTAAGCCCCCGTACGAAGTGTAACCTGTACAAAACGCTCATAAGACCGGTTGTTCTCTAAGGGCATGAAACGTGGATAATGCTCGAAAAGGATCTGCGAGTGCTCGGAGTTTTCGAACGACGGGTACTAAGGACGATCTTTGGCGGCGTGCAGGAGAACGGAATATGGAGGCGAAGGATGAACCATGAGCTCGCGCAACTCTACGGCGAACCTAGTATTCAAAAGGTGGCCAAAGCTAGACGGATGCGCTGGGCAGGGCACGTTGCAAGAATGCCGGACAACTACCGAACTGCGAAGATGGTGTTTGCCTCGAATCTGGCAGGAAGAAGACGACCAGCGAGCAGCGAGCAAATTGGGTAAACCAGGTGGAGCGAGATCTGGCGGAGAGTACAAGGAGTTCCAGGGATTGGAGAGAAGCAGCCAATAACCGAGTAAATTGGAGAAACTTTGTTTATCAGGCTATGTCATGACGGAATGCCAAATAAATAAATAATAACAACAACAAATCGTTTACAAAGTCAGATCGGTTATATCCGTAGGTGTCGGCTGTGCTTGGGAAGAGAGGTAGTGGTTGGTTACTCAGCATGATTTAGACAATCGATGTTATTTCCAACTTTTCAATAGTTTATCTCAAACAATAGCTTGTTTTTGTTTCATAAATTCAACCGTAAAAGAATTTCTGATCGATTGGTGCCAAAACCTCGATACCCTGATTATAAATGACTGAAATACAAGCGCTCAAAACCTGACCGCTTTTCCCTGATTTCCCTGGTTTAATTGTTCGCTTGCTCGTGTACTGAACTGGGTCGGTAGTAATGCATTTCAAGTTTTAACAGTGAATTTGAGGATTACTGTTAGGGGTACTGGGGGTAAGCCCGGCACTGAGGGTAAGACCGTCACCCCTTGGATTTTACGAGAAAACGCTAATTAACTGTATTTTAGAATATTTAAGACATTTTGAGACACATCGAAGCCACCGTGAAACGTCAAACGTCAAAATAATAGACAAAACATACGCTACTGCAGCTGATGCGTAAACGGATGTAATTTTTCGTGATTTGAACTTAAGCTTTTATTCATTTGAAAAGACTAAAATAATTTTTCGTTGCTCTACAATTTATTGCCTGTATTCGATCTGAGGTAAATTGAAGCGATAAATTTGTAGAAATACGCTTTTTAAAAAAATGTGTGCTGTCGGGGTAAAACCGTCACCCAGTAAGTGGGGTAAGCCGGACTATATCTGAAGCTAGTTGGATGTTACTGACACATATTTCTCATCTATTAGCGATGTTTCGCTGATAAATAAAATAATTAGTCGACTTGGAACCATGCACTCAAGCTCTTCTGTGATTTATAAAGATTCCATGGGTTATTAGAGGTGTCGAATGTATTGAATCAAGTCAAAAACTGTCCGCTTTCTCGGTGGTATTTGAAATATGCTCCGGTGTAGTCAATGTGATCCTGGCTTCGATTAAACTATTTAATAATATGATTTTAAGTGCCACATGATAGGCTTGCTGAGTATCAAATTGTTTCATTGTTTATACATAATGTTCACCGGAACTTGTTCCGGCAATCTCACCAGAACCAGCTAACCGACAACAACCAAATTCAACAGGAACATACAGAAATGTAAGATCTCTCATTTGGCGGTTCCCGAATTCAAATTGGTTCAGTTAATTCGAGTAAATTCATGAACAAATTTAGGTGCCGGTGTTACCCCCAAGGGGTGCCGGTTTCACCCGCACTGATTGCTAAACGTCGTTTTTATCTTAGTTTCAAAACTTCACTATTCCTTGTAAAATAACAGTTTGAAAGTACTGAAAACCTTCATATCTTATAGAAAACAATCTGGGCAATGATTCTGTTCTGTTCATTTTCTTTAGGGGGGCAGGCTTACCCCACTACTCCGTATTTATTACCCTTTTACTTATGTTTCATGGAAAACTCCTGGTTCCGGGGCGTATAGAAAAACGCCATAGCGAATATTTTTACCAGAAACAAGTAGTTTTGAAAAATGCAATCATACTTTTTATGTAAAATGATACCTGAAATATGTTTTATACATTCTCAGCTTATCATGGTCAGGACTTACACTCAAAAAGGTACAAAAAACCGGATCCACTCCGCCTGACGCAAACTGCAAGAATGTAACGTACAACAAACGTCGCCAAGCAGCTCCAAGATTTGAACTCAACTTCCTCAGCTACCATAAGAACCCCATCTAGTAGACAACCAAGATAATAGCCAAAAACTTGACAAAAATCTGAAAAATTTGCTGCGTGATGCTTGACATGAATTGACAAAGACATAAACAGCTCGAATAAAACGGATCAAAATTCCAGTTCTACCAGTACGAAGTGTTACTGGACATCGTGTCTAGAGGAAGTACAAGAAGACTCCGAACCGGTAGATATGCTTGACTCAAGTCTGAATCCTTCCGTTCCTAACTCTGTTAGGATATATTCATTAGGGTGGGACAAAAAATGAATGTTAGCTCCCATGCACTTTTCGTGTTCCTTATGGGTCCCATAACAACTGTGTAACTTTTCAGATCGATCGGTAGAACGCCCGATTTGCGCTCGATTTTTAAAGTTTCCATACGATTTTATATGGGAAAATCCACTTTTTCAATACTTATTCTCTAGAGATGTCCAGTTGGCTCTTAAAAAATATCAATACATGATATTTGTAGGAAAAAACTCTTCCGAAGACCGTAAGGCGCTATGATGCTTGTAGAAACACCTATTCACCCTAAACTGATTGAATGTCTGACGGACGGCTCACCATTGAAATTTTCCAGCAACACTGCTACAGCATGCTGCTATTGCCAACTTGCTTAAGTATGAGAAATAATTTCACGTGGAATTAATTTTCAAAATGTGATATTTGCTCGTCATACTTTCGGATACCTCCAAGAAAAATTTAAGCGATATCATTTCTCATCACATGGTTGAATTTGCAACAGCAGCAGTATTGCTAGTAAAATTCAATGGTGAGCAGTTCGTCAGATGTTCAATCAGTCTGGGGTGAATATCTTTTTTCACAAGCGCCTTGCGGTCTTCAGAAGAGTTTTTCCCAGGAAAATTTCCTATAAATATCATGTATTTATATATTTTTAGAAGCCAACTGGACATCTCTATAGAAAAAGTTTTGAAAAAGTGGTTTTGCCATATAAAATCGTATGGAAGCTTTAAAAATCGGGCGCAAATCGGGCGTTTCACCGATCGAACCGAAAAGTTACACAGTTGTTATAGGACCCATAAGGAACACGAAAAGTGCATGGGAGCGAAAAAAATAACACCATCGCTTTTTTCCCATATAACCGTGTCCCAGTCTAATATTCATACATTAAGATGGCATACATGAGTACTTTGTACGTTACCGAGCATTTTCGTTATTTAAATACTTTTTAACCGGTTTTTGAATCAATGCGGATAAAGATGATGCAATTCTTGCTTAACTTTTCAAAAGGATCTAAATAACAATGAGAAACTTTCTTCCTTTACTTTTTCTCTGGTGAAAAACTAAGTGATTTTTCCGTTTTCCATTATGCTCTTAGCAAAGTGGACTAGGCAATATTATGATCTTTCGATTTGCGGTGGAAAATCGGTGGAAACTTTCATTATGATGCTGTGATAAGCGAAACAGAGTGAAAGAGGAGAGAATCTCTCATTGTTGCTTAGGTCCTTTTGAAAAGTTACACAAGAGTTGTTTTGTTTTCTCCAAAATAAAATTCAAATCTTTTATCAAAACAAGGAAAATGAAGTCGATTGATGATTTTTTCTTCAATGATGGAGTGAATCCACTGTTCGAAAGGTATTTTTTTTAAGGAGGGATTTCTTAGTAGCTTAAGTATTTATGATAACAATTAGTAAATAATGAGTATGTGTGTCCAATCACAAATGGTGACTTCTCAACACTGTTAGAAATTTGTAATTTCAATTGTTAGGATTTGTTTGCTTTCGCAATTAGGACTTATCATTCGTAGGGATTTAAACCTACTTGTCAGAAAAGGGGATGTAAACTTACAACTAACTTAATCGCTAACTTATTGGCTATAAAAAGAGCTTATTGTAGCAATTGAGGATTGCAACGATTTTTGTCGAAAATTGTTAATATTTTTATTTGACATAGCTTCTAATGGTTCAACACCAGTAAGTCTATGAAATTCTAGTGTACCAAACCGAGGAGGACGCTTCAAAATCATTTCCAGAATTTCATTCTGAATCATTCGGAGCGTTTTCTTCCTTGATGAACAGCAACTTAATGATGGAGTGAATAATTTACTTATCAAAATGGTATTTACACGCTTGATAGAGGAAGGCAGGACCCATGTTTAAAAAATTTTATATTCGTTCTGGACATTACAGTGTTTCTATTCGTTGTTATTGTGCTGCTCTCGGCGGCTAGAAACATGAATTAGAGCAAGTTATTACAGCAACATTGCAGCGCCCGCACAGACGGGTCGCTCTTCTCCACAATCGCATTCACCGCATAAAACCATCCAAACAGACCATCCACACGCTCACGCAAAAAATTCCCATTAGTTTCGTTTATCGACATTCATATGTGAATAGCATTTGGTATGAGCGTGTTATTTTTTTTTTAGTTTATGAAGAAGATCAAAAAAAAAACAGCAGGAAAAAAATCCGATATTTCAATCCACACATGCGAAATTTTCCTGCATTTTCAGTGCGATGTGAGATACACAGAAAAACAAAACTACCCAAATATGCGTATTTGACGCAAATCAGCCCTTCTGTGCGGGAAGGTACTTTTAGGTATAAGTGATTTACCTACTTCTGAGTACCTGCACGGAAGTCATCATTTATGTAAAATTGAATACCTTGAATCATCACTAAAAATATTAAAGACTTCATACAAATTTTCTAAGCTGTTACGTTGGTTTTACCTATTTATATGTGTATTATTTACCTAAACCAGTAAAAACTATAGTCTGCAATTATTCACACCAAGCAAACTAGTTTCAGCAATCAAACTGATGGAAAATCATTAAAATGTAAACTTTCACTAACCAGAGAATTCACATGTGCTGACGATAGCCGTGCTGCCAGCTCTTCAGTAATAGAATATTTTGCAGAGTGCCAAAAATGTGGTTGGTGAATGGTTGGACACGTGTCACTTGAGATCCTATTGTAGTCGTTCACCTCTGTCCAGCAACTCCTATCTCAACCTCCACGTGGTGCCGACCGGGATACGAGTAACCTTAGCGAAGATCGGGTAACCAACCCCCGGTGGAAACTTTGGTCGTAAGCTGACTGGGAAGGGGGAACGTACGCGGCTGTTTCTTCATGTTAGGGGCGGCGTACAACAGTGTCTGATCCGGAGCGGGCGGCTGCTTAATGAAACGCGGTGCCTCGCCAGCTATATCAAAGACGGCAGCCCTAGTAAGGTAGCATACCGAATATTAAATACTACGAACAATCCAGATAAAAATACGGAACGGAATAATCGGCATGGACCTAGGCGAACGAAAAAGGACAACGATTATTGGAAACTCGGTACTTGGAATGTAAGGACTCTACTCGAACCGGCACGCGTAAGTATCCTGGCTAGAGAGCTGCGGAAGATGAATGTGGAGGTTGTAGCTATCCAAGAGGTGCGGTGGCCGAAATCAGAAGAACGTGAATTCCGGGCAGTAGACACTTCATTTAAGTACAACATCTACTATAGCGGTGGCGTGAAAGTAATAAGAGTCGGTTTCGTGCTAATTGGAAAACAGATGAAGCGTGTCATTAGATGCAGGCCGATCAGTGATCGTATATGCGTGAAGGGCAAATTCTTCAACTACAGCCTAATTAATGTGTACGCACCGACCAACGAGAAACCCGATGACGAAAAGGAGGAGTTCTATGAGCTCCTTGAAAAGACATACAATGAGTGCCCAGGATACGATATAAAGATTGTCATCGGAGATGCAAATGCACAGGCCGGGCAGAAAGACTTCTTCCGCCCTGTAACTGATAGGGAAAGCTTCCACTCTACTACCAACGACAATGGCCTGAGGCTTGTTAATTTCGCTGCAGCTAGGGGGATGGCTATATGTAGCACTTATTTTGCACGCCAGAAGATACGTAAGCACACCTGGATGCACCCGAATGGAGAGCTTTGCACTTAAATTGACCAAGTTCTGATTGATGGACGGCACTTTTCAGACGTTACAGACAGACTTGGTTTTCTCCTCCGGGTGACCGAAGAGCAACGTGTGTTTTACACTTGCACTACGCGGGGATCAAAGGACTCCGCGCGCGCGATTCATTTACGCTACACCTGACAAGCAACTGCTCACTCCTATTCATTCTGCACGGGAAAAACGAATCGTTTACACTTCAGCAAAAGAGAAAGCCGAGGTTTTACACCTTAAACCGAAGTTTTACTCCGCAAAGCCGAACGATGGCACGCGGCGTCCGTCATATCATTGCCATGGCTAGTGTGATTGATTTTCAAAGCCAAGGTAATTTTTCCCAGCATTCCAATGAATATTGCAAATATTTTACTGTCTGACGAGACGAGCCGACAGTAGCAAAATGACTCCGGAGATTTCCTCAGACCAAAACGCATCGGGCGTAACATGTTGAGCGCAAATCCAACTGACAATATATGTATATATGAAAAATGGCTACTGAACTCTAATTAGCCGCTCTAGTTTGGCAGCTTTTCACAGCCTTTGGCAAACGACCGCACTGGCACAATCTTACCCCAGTTTACAGAAGTCATGAATCAGCATCATTCATGCCTTGCTCCCTTGATCCAGGATACCACAAACCGGAACATAGTTTTGTATTCCTCGGACCCTGAGGTATCCAAAAGTAACGATCTGGGGCCACGGAGATCAGCACCACCAAAACCGTGTACCCATTGTCATGATAGCTCAATCCACAAACGCAATGATTACTATCCGTGAGCGTAATTCGCAGTAGATGTGCGTCTAACCCGTAGTGGAAGGACGCGGTCTGCCAATTTAAAGGCGTATTCTGACGAGAAAATTGCAAAAACTTATTGTAGACAATTGTAGGTCTATCATAAATATCACCTAAGCCAAAGTGTCCAGCTTCTTATTATCTGATGTACCCGTAAGGAGAGTGCTTTGCAATTTTTATCAACGAAGAGCCTGAATTGAACTGAGACTGTCCGTAAAGATGAAATAATGGTCGTGGGTATTTTTGCGGCGTAAAATCCCTGTAATACTTTTGTTTTCTAGTCATTATGGCACAAAAATCCACTACTCAACATGTGTGGCTGAACAATTTTTTTCCAATACAAAAGAGACAAAGCGTAAGTTATTAGTTTTTCCGTTTAGTTTCATTCATCTACACGGTGCGCCCGCTGTGCACTCGAGAAATAACACACGCGCACCTCCGAACTAATGCGTGTACACGGCGTGCGAAGAAAATTTTTTTCGCGCGAATCGAGTAGTCTGCTCCTCGTGCGAGTCGACGGGTACACCTGGTGCAGAAAAATGCTAAGCCTGGTTACAGACGTGAGGTCGTTCAGAGGACCGAACGTTGACTCGGATCACTATCTCGTAGTAGCCAAAATCCGCGCCCGGCTGTCTAACGTGATGAAATCCAAGGCAACGAGGAGGATGCAGTTGAACATCCAGCGCCTGTCACCTGAAGGAGTGGCTGCAGAGTACTCGCAGAAGGTTGATGAACGGATTGAGGAAAGAGTTGAAGGGAACCTGGATGACCAGTGGAGGCAGATCCACAGTTCGATCAGCACTACAGCGCGAGAAGTGTTGGGTACAACAGCGGCAGCTGCGTCTAATGAGTGGTTTAACGCTGAGTACCAGCGAGTGACGGAGGAGAAGAACCGTGCCAGGGGTCACATGTTGGCCAAGGCTGTGACTCGTCAGAGCGTGAGTAGATATCGAGATGCTAGAGCCGCTGAAAAGAGACACCATCGCCGGAAGAAACGACAGCAGCGTATTCTTGTGGAGGCGGAAGGTTGCTTCTCTAGGCACGATGCGAGGAGCTTCTACAAGAAGGTCAACGGAATCAGGAATCGAAACGTGTCAGCCCCTGTCATGTGCAACGATAGGGAGGGGAACCTGATAACCGATAAAACAGAGGTGGCCAGGCGTTGGAAAGAACACTTCAGTGTGCTGTTGAACGGTGAAGTGGAGGGAAACAGTGGAGTCGAAAACTATTGAGAATGATGGTCAAGCTGTGGGTCCACCATCCATGGACGAGGTGAAGAAAGCAGTGAAAGAGCTGAGAAACTGCAAGGCAGCCGAGAAGGACGGCATTTCCGCCGAACTCTTCAAAGTCGGGAGCGAACAGCTGTATCGTGCCATCAATCGGATCATGCTGAGAGTTTGGTCTGATGAAGAATTGCCCTCGGACTGGTCCCATATGCCCGATCTACAAAAAAGGTCATCGCCTGGACTGTAGCAATTATCGGGGCATAACTCTTCTCAATACCGTGTACAAAATTCTCTCCCGCATCCTGTTCCACAGACTGAGGCCGTTGCAGGAGACCTTTGTTGGCGAGTACCAATGCGGTTTTCGAGGGGGACGCTTAACGACGGACCAAATGTTTACCTTGCGACAAATCCTCGATAAATTTCGAGAATTCAACTAGCAGACGCACCATCTGTTCATAGACTTCAGGGCAGCGTACGATTCAGTACAGAGAAATGAGTTATGGCAGATTATGATCGAACATGGCTTCCCAACAAAGCTGATTAGGCTGATACGTGCCACCCTTGAAGGTTCTACATCAAGCGTCAGGATAGCCGTCGAGATATCGGACTCGTTCGTGACGTTAGATGGTTTGAAGCAGGGTGACGGGCTGTTGAACTTATTGTTCAACATTACATTGGAAGGTGCTATACGGAGGGCTGGTGTGCAGAAAAGCGGCACCATCATTACGAAGTCGCACATGCTTCTTGGTTTTGCGGACGATATCGACATCATTGGTATCAACCGTAGAGCTGTGGAAGAGGCCTTCGGACCTCTCAGGAGGGAAGCTGCGAGATTAGGGCTTGTCATAAACTCTGCCAAAACGAAATACATGGTGGCTGGCAGAGTGCGTGGTAGTCCTTCGGAGGTTGGTGCTGCGGTGGTGCTAGATGTGGAAACATTTGAAGTCGTCGACGAACTTATTTACCTGGGAACATTAGTGACATGTGACAACGAGGTTAGCCGTGAGATGAAGAGGCGGATAGCAGCTGCAAACAGGGCCTTTTACGGATTACGTAACCAGCTAAGGTCCCGAAGTCTGCAAATCTGTACTTACCTTGCAATCTATATAGAGTTCGGGGTAGACCCCGCACTCGCTGGATGTGTGCTGCCGACGAGGATGCACGCGAAATAGGTGTTAGGGGCGATTGGAGGATAGCAGCCCAAGACCGAGGGACATGGCGACGTATTCTGGATTCGGCACTGGATCGATAATCGGTCTGTCGCCGTAAAAGTAAAGTAAGTAAGCCAAAAATATATAGTTTTTTTTGTGGCCTCTAAACCAAAGATTAATTTAATATATTTGTTCGTTTCTCGTATAATTTTTTTACTGCTGGTGCTCTAAAATCTTTTTACATTTTTCCTGCTTCATCAAATGAAATTGTAATTGTTGCTAAGTTTCGCTAACCACAAATTGAGTAAGACTAACCTATAATTCACTAATCGAGAAAAAAAAACGCGTTGCCAATCGATACACATTTATTTCGAAGCGCGGTTAGAAATTTTCTAAACGCTAACAGTGAATTTATTCTTGTTGTGTGACACTTTTCTATCATTCATATACTTCGAGTTTTTCCAAACTCCGTTGGAAAAATGAACACAAAAAAATAATTCTAAAGTTATTATAGGATACTTAATGAAGAATTAAAATCACTCAACTTTGGTCTGTGGATAGATTAAGTGGAAAGGATTGGACAATTTGGAATTGAAAAGTCACAACACGCAAACATGAAACTAGTAACCGTAAATCAGTTACTGGTTATTCCACTGCTCAACGTTAAAGTCAGTTTTAATTTTTGTTAACTGAATTCAATGAATAAAACCTTAATCTGTAAACAAACCTGATTTTAAGTAACAGTGCACGAAATCTAAGTTGACCAATCAAATCTAAACCAACACCATTTTGCAAAACTGTTCCAACTGCAAACATTTCGCGGAGCGCGAAAATTTTCTCCGCGAATGCTTTTTATTTTTCTTTCATCTAACTCAAAACAGTTTGACTGAGCAAAATTACACCAGTTCAACAGAAACAAAAATGACTAAACTTCGCAAACTGTAGCATTTGGGACGCCAGTTGTCATTAGCCGCTAGTGGCGGACATTAAAAGCGTCGAGAAACTTTCCACGAATAGTAAAGAGTAAGTTCACAAAATCTGGCAAATGGTCCCCATGTCGAATAGAGTTGCTACAACTGTTTATCTTGATCAACTAAATCATAGTTCGGAGAAACATTCTATGCCCAAAACATGCATTTAACTTGTCGACTTGCCCGAATTAAGTCGCATCTCGAAAAGGAAAATTTCATAGAAATTGATGACAATGAAAGAACAGACAAGAAAAAAAGGACCCACATGTCCGGTCCTAGCCAACAGCCGCCGAAAAGTGCAGTTTGATCAGATATATACTTTTTTTTTCTTTTGCCAGAATAATTGTTATCCACTTGAACGGATCCGACATCGGACCAACAGTTGTTCGAAATGGGTTCGATTGCTGGCTGGAGCCGCAGGACCCGTGTAGACTATCCTGCCGAGTGGGCAGAGGAGTGTCCAGCCAGCTTCCCGGAGTGCAGAACAAGAATAGACGAGGCGAAAATAAAAACTGAACCGGATCGTTTTGTGTACCTGTTGTTTGCCCGGTCAACAGCATTTGGCAAAGGAGCGACAACGTTTTAGAGAAAGTCCTTATTGCTGTAGGGTGTTGGGACGGATTATCGTCTCCGGGTGTTGTTGATGATGTGGTGAGTCGAGTGTAGTGCCAACAACCCTAGGCAAAAGTGAAAACAGGGCAAAACGAATAAACCAGGCGAGAAATCCTGCCGTGATGGATGTCTAGACAGAGCACGAATCTAAATCGATGGAACACGAGTTTTTGCTGACGACGGTGTGGCCACACAATTGTACCGGACAAGTTTAGCACATGTTACCTACCGTGGCGGGACCTCGATCGTAATCGGGACTGGCGCCAGCCGCAAACGACAGATAATTGACCTCATCGTCAAGTCCTCCTAGAACAATTGGACGCATTATGTTCGGCCTTGCCTGCTTTCAATTTGAGTTTGTTTTTAACACCGTTAGCTACAAAGGGACCCATTAGGTTGCGTTGCTCTTCAGTTCGGGGCAAATTAAATTACGTTGCGGTGCAAAACTGGCCGGAATCATCGTTCTCTCTCGGTTTTATAGCAGAATTTAGAACTTTTCACTCATCGTGTCGTTCCATGGTGGAGTGAAATTTTATTCCGTCTATTGGGGGCGAGCTTCGCTCGGTGAAGCGTGAGATTGAGTTATTTTCACGACCGGCTTGCTTTGGGTGGGTGGAGAAGCGTCATTCCGACGACGACAACGACGACGCGTTGGTTCCTTGTGGGGCGTACCGAAAGCCGTAAACGTCGAATTAATAGGTCCCTCATTGCCCGGCTCTGTCAGTAAAATAGTCACTCATCGTTAGAAAGGAAAACTTTCACTCACTGGAGATTAAAACGTGGCTTAGTTTATATCATCAAACGTTGACTGTTTGAAAATCCACAGTTCTGTGGTTCCCCAAGATAAGACACGAACAAACCTAAAGAAGTGTTCTTCATTTCGCCATCCAAAAACCGAAATAAATTACAAAAATGACTGAACGCATTTTGCTGGTTATACCCTTTAGAATATAACTAAAAATAAACCTTTCATTCTACAAAAAAAAAAAATGATGATAATTTGAAAGGAAGCTAACGTCTCATGGAAGAAATAAACCAAATCATGATGCACAACTGTACCAAATCAAACCACTGTGGACCAATTTCCAAACAAATCTCTTTTTTTTTTCAGACCCTCTCGAGACGGTCGCCTCTCTCTCTCGGAGAATAATTGCGCGATCAATTAGTGCCTTCCTGGAATGAACCTCGAAATTCAGCTGCCGGCCGGTACAGGAGCGATTCGTCCCGCAATAATGATTTCGAAATTCTAAACAACGGCCTCCTTCACCCATCTGTGCCCTGTTACAACCGTTCTTGTTTCAGTTCGCGCCCGGCCCCGAAGAAAAACACTCCAAAACACCACCTTCCGAATCGTTTACCTAAATCATCCATCTTAATCGGTCCCTCCCTCAACTTTTATTGCATTGAAATGACGGGCAGCTAAAGGAACAGCAGCAACACAAGTGCCTCAATTCCGTCGCTTCTGCTAAATTATAGACTACAATCGAAACAGGAAAAACGCTATCAGAGGAAAACGACGGAGCGAAATATAACAATAAAAAAATCGAACAGTTTATCACTTTTCTTCATCCAACAGCTGTCGAACGTATTGCCCCCGTCCCTCTCGCCACCTCAGGATGAGGTACTGAAAGTAAGATACGACCTCTGAAGCCTATAAATTTCCTCCTTTCCAGTCGGTGTCCTCTCTGTTTTTTTTTCGTTTCCTCCATTCTTTCCAGAGCGGATTGTACCTTTGGCCGACCGGAATAAATTCTATCATTTCGCTGTCAATTCGATTTTGTTCTTTTGTCTCAGATTTGTTGGAAGCTGTTGACTACAGCATCCTCGACTCCTTTTTTTTCGCTTTGAAGGACTTGAAATGAAACGAAGACGATGGAATGACTCAGTTTCAGGTGTTTCGTCTATTTAAAAATCAATAGCAACCTGAGAGATAGACAGGACAATCCCTCGGTCTAAAATTATAACTGGATCATCCACACCCGAACGAGTTAGGAATATTTATTCGTTCATTTTTGCATCAGCATAAACTTATGAGAAATATGCTTTCAGCCAAAAAAAAAAAAAAAACAACACATTACGAGGGCTGCAAGTTCAACATTTCCTTTCGTATGCAAATGACCTGCCGGGGATGACGGCGATGGTGATGATGATGCTTAGCGTCAAAATATTCCGCTCGTTTGTTCGTCCTGTCGATGGCGCTATCGCACACTAAAGTCCCCATTTTTGGCGAGTGTGCAGAAGCAAATGTCTTTTCAATAACATTTTCTCCCCCCCGAATGCAGAAGAGGGTGGATGAATTTCGTTAAAAAGCAAACGACCGCCGCCATCGGGGGCTGTCATGTCTTCAAACACTACTACTTCTGTTTGTGTTATTCCCATTTTTTGGTGCTGTTAAACCAAGCGAACGAGGGTTTGCCCTAAGAGGATGGATTCCCCTTCTTCTTTTGGGGATAACGAAGCTGATGCTGCTGCTGCTGCTCCCACGGAGAGTGACTTCGACTTCGATGCGGTTGAGCGACCAGCAGAAAAGCCAATGTCAAACCAGCAGGCGGCGAATGCACCGGAGGGCACCTGTATTGGGTAGGACGAGGCCGCATTCACCGCTCGATTATGGAACCTTATAGAAAATCTAGCAAACAGCATTTTTTTGGAAGCTAGCAAAATTGGGTCCCCACAGGCAGTGAAGATTCAACGCGAACAGTATTTGCTGTCGGCACGAGACAGAATAGGTGTTTTCTTTTTTTTTTTCGCCAGCGGCGGGGGCTCGCAGAAAGGAAAGTTCAACGACATCCGTGGGATTCAGGATTTTTCGTGGAAACACTTGACTGATGGAGAGTTCTTATTGCGTACTTGTGAACCAACAAAGAGTTGTTCTGAAACATGAAAAAGTTGCTGTAATTAATACTTTTGGTCACGGTTCAGTAAAGTACCAGTGGGTTCGGCATGACTTTGCAAAAGTTAAGTTTGTGAAGTTAGTTCACTTTAGATTTCTCATAAAGTAAAATCTTTAAAAACTCACCTAAAAGCTCTAAATTTAATATTATAGTCATGCATCTGCATTCGAAAACTCATTTATTTCAATCACCTACCTCAGAAAACAAAATCCGCGCATTGTTCTGTACGGCTACCACGGGACTAGTTCGGCAGCCAACCAAAGTTTTTCTCATCACTAGCGGACCATTTTTTATTTTAATCACTAAACAAAATTACTCACTACACTAAGAATACTTAAATCTTTGAAATGTTCACCTCAAATTTCCAAAACCCAGCTTGAATTAGCAGAAATATATGAGATTAATTTCTACAATTCCCAAATTTCAACTGTATGTATTTTCATCTGTTTTCACTGCCATGAAGAAGATCAAAAGTTGCCAAATCAGTTCCTGTTAATACGAAAAAATCATACTGAAAATATTGAATTATTCCGACATAATTGACATAAATTTACAGCACTGTATTGGTTACCTAGGTTACCAGTTTTGCACGTAAACAACTGCAGTGGATATCTAGGTAACCTACTACGACGGGCTGCGGCTACGTTTATTCATGATAATGTGTTTCATTCATGATTAACAGTGTGATGAATATGGGGGCGTCGTGAGATGAATAATTGAGCAGTGATTTAAGTTCTGAGATGGATATGGAAGCGTTGTGAAAAATGGTTTTGTTTTACAAAATTTAGGATGAATCTTTTTAGATTTACTAAATATACAATGCTTAATGATTCCATAAGAGTACGTAAGCATATTTAGTTTATTTGTTCAATGATTCCGTGAAAATTTGGTGTTTAATCCGTGAATTCTTCGTTCATATCGGCTTAATGAGATGAATAATGGAGCAGTTCCCCTATGCCACGTCAAGTCGAGAAACCGCAATCTTCGATGCCTCCGGCATCCAAACCAATTAACGGATGACAACTAAAAATTTGGAATTTTTTTTTACTGCTTTCAAAAAAATGTGTATGAACTTAACCCTCTAGTGCCCAAGTTTATTTTCAGACGGAATTCGAAAATATCAATATGAAATTTTATGAAAATTTTTTTATTATTGATTGAAGCTTTTTAGAGGTTTAACTAGAGACCGTCTAAAGGCAATGGTCAATGGCAATGGACACTAGAGGGTTAAAGAAAAACCAATTTATTTCTCGTGAAAATACGTTAAATAGGAATTTACAAAAAATAAAGAACATTTGAGAAAGGTCCGTTACCGGCCTTCCGACGAAGCTTTCATATGATGCCGGAACAAGAGCGTTGTACGACCTTCAAGTCCGCTTTTTAAATGTATTTCTTGATTCTACCAATCAGCTGTTCATATTCCGTTGATCTCCAATTATTGTTGCACCGAAGGATCTTAAAATCCCGAAGAAATCTTCGATTGGTCGACACTGAGGTATGCGTTGGGTTGCGTTTTTTGGGTACAAATGGAGTCGATTGGTTGTTCAAAAACGTTCGTGTTTTTTCGACGTGATGTGATGTGATGATATTTTATGTGGCCATAACAAAACAAAAAATACTGGCATAAAGTGTAGAGAGAGAGAGAGCTTTCATATGCATACTCACATTTCTCTCTGATCGTGTTTGTGGTGGAGTAAGGTTGGTTTGGTTTGAATTGTTGGCTAACAGACCGTTCACCGGTCTAGGGCAGAACGAATAAGAGATGTCCAGCTTCTTCTGTCTTGGGCAGCCGTTCTCCAGTCTCCTCGTACACCAGCAGATCGTGCATCTTCTTCCACCGCGCACATCCACCACGTGCGAGGCCTACCACGGAGTCGACGGCCTCTTTCTGGTTCTCTACTGAAGATAGTTTTGACGGCTCTCTCGTCAGGCATTCTGGCTACATGCTCAGCCCACTGAAGCCTGCCTCGCTGTATTACCTTCACTATATCAGCATGTTTGTATACCTGGTACAACTCGTGATTCATTCGTCTGCGCCACACTCCATCGTCCAGTTTACAGCCAAGTACCGATCGCAGAACAATACACTCAAAACCTCCATGCACTCGTCGATCAGCTTCCTTCAGCGTCCATGCTTCATGTCCGTAGAGGGTCACCGAGAGTATCAGCGTCCTATACAGCGCTAGTTTTGTGCGACTTTCAAACTACGGGACCTTAGCTGGTTACGTAGTCCGTTTGCAGCTGCAACTCGTCGTTTCACTTCACGGCTCATATTGTTGTCACATGTCACAAGCGTACCAAGATAAACGAATTCGTCAACCACTTCAAAAAGTTCCCCATCTATCTCCACCTCAGCACCAACACCACGGGAACTCCCACGTTCCCTGGCAGCTACGATGACAAGTTAATGACAAGTCCCAATGTCGCTGCTTCCATCTTAAAAGGCACAAAAGCCTCCTCCGCGGCCCTACGGTCGATACCGATGTAACCAATGTCGTCCGCAAAACCAGGGAGCATGTGGGATTTCGTGATGATTGTACCGTTTCTTTGCACGTTTGCTCTTCGTAGTGCACCTTCAAGAGCGATGTTGAACAGTAGGTAAGCAGCGTACCCCCCTGCTTCAGTTCATCTAACGTTACGAACGCGGCTGATGTCTCGCCAGCTATCCGCACGCATGATTACGATCCCTCCAGCGCACAGTGGAAGGAAATCAAAAATAGAAGGACATTGGTGTTTGTGATGAAATGCATGGTTTTTAATGACTTCTAGAAAGTTTCTTAGTTTTATGAGTAATTTATTTGGGTGGTAAAATTTTTTGTTCAAGGGGGTGTACACCAAAATAAAAATAAATAACTTTTTTGACGTTGACTAACGTCTATATCGAAGTTAGGCCCCTGAATTTGAAAATCTAGTAATTCAACCAGGGAAAACCAGAGAAAAGTGGTCAGGTTTTGAGCGCTTATTTTGCAGTCATCTATAATCAGGTTTTCGAGGTTTTGGCATCAATCGATTAGAAATTTTTTTACGGTTAAATTTATGTAACACAAACCAACTATTGTTTGAGATACACTATTGAAAAATTGGTAATTAATATCGATTGTCTAAATCATACCGCGCAGCCAATCACTACCTCTCTTCCCAAGCACAGTCGACACTAACGGATACAATCGATCTGACTTTGTTGTTATTGTTGTTGTCACTTTCTGTTTCCGATGTTTATGCTGCTGCTAGCGGAAAAAACCTTGCAAATATGCATCTTTTTGTTGGTGTTAATTTTACGACAGCGGCCGGCGCACCATCATTCTGATTCCAAAACCGCACCAGTGACATGCGGACGCTAGGTGATAGCAGCTGAAAGGAGGAAATACAAAATAGTACCGGTCATCTCGTGCCGGTTTCACCCGTAATGCTGGTGGCTTTAGTAGTAAATGGCTACTGCAAAACACTTTAATGGCTGGAATTCTGGACGGACTAACCAGGAAACTATAATCGGCAACTGGCACCTTTTGGTGCCTCGAAATTTTGTTACAGAAGCGGCAAATTGAATTTTCTGTTTTACCAAATGCATGTTTGTGTTGGTGTCAATATTACGACAGCGGCCGGCGCAGCTTTCAAAAAACATTTGTCTCTACCATTCCATCATCTATGAAGCCCCTCCCTTTTTCTAATTATCTGACGAAGCCTTGGTATAAAACGTATCGTTCGAACATTTCACCCCATCAGTTTCATTATTAAACCGTACCGGGTACATACGGACGCTCGGTGTTAGCAGCTAAAAGGAGGAAAAACAAAATAGTACCGGTCATCTCGTGCCGGTTTGACCCGTGATGCTGGTGGCTACTGCAAAATACTAAAATGGCTGGAATTCTGGACGGAAACCAGTAAACAAGAAATCGGCAACTGGCACCTTTTGGTGCCTCGCAGTTTTATAATAGAAACGGTTAGTTGAATTTTATGTTTTACAATTGCTGTTGCTAGCGGAAAAAACCTTGCAAAAATACATGTTTATGTTGATGTTAATTTCACGACAGCGCTAGGTGTTAGCAGCTGAAAGGAGGAAAGACAAAATAGTACCGGTCATCTCGTGCCGGTTTCACCCGTTATGCTGGTGGCTTTTAGTAGATTAACCAGAAAACAACAATATAATCGGCAACTGGCACCTTTTGGTGCCTCAAAATTTTGGTACAGAAGCGGCTAATTGAATTTTCTGTTTTACCAAATGCTGCTGCTAGCGGAAAAAACCTTGCAAAAATGCATGTTCGTGTTGGTGTTAATATTACGACAGCGGTCGGCGCAGCTTTCAAGAAACATTTGTCTCTACCATTCCATTATCTATGTAGCCCCGTGATGCTGGTGGCTGTTAGTAATAAATGGCTACTGCAAAATACTAAAATGGCTGGAATTCTGGACGGACTACCAGTAAACAACAATATAATCGGCAACTGGTACCTTTTGGTGCCTCGAAGTTTTGTTACAGAAGTTTTGTAAAAGAAGCGTTGCAATTCCCTCTACTATTTGCTTCAATGGAATATTTTTTTTTTATAAGAATACGGTAGTCAACGTCATGCGGTCGTGTCTTGAATATCACCCTCCTACTTTTTTATTACTCGATGAATTTTGTAACTTTCTTCCGAAACATTGTAGAACTAGCTATTTCGAGCAAGTTTGTAGAAGATTGGAAAATTCTAACTGTTAACCTGAAAAAGTTATAAGGTATAAAAGTAAAGCACCCCCTTAAAATATGTTTTTGGGTAACGCTCTTATCTTAATTTTGCCATTGTTCAAGTGTTCTAAGAACTTCAAACTAAGATTAATTGTCACATTTTCTTAGAAAAAAGTTTATCGCTATCTCTTAATTTAGAGGAGTTATATCTGTTTTTGCAATTTTATGACTCAATTTTAAAGAGAACGTAACATGAGGAAAGGCAGCTATTGGCAGCTACTTTCAGTTTCATTTTATTCGGATACTTATTCCTTCAAGTTGTGTATATATATCGTACTGGAATCTAAGGGGATTCATAATAATTTTTCGGAAATTAAGCTGCAACTTTTCTGGAATTTGATTATTTTTTTATCAACTTTTTTTTAAATCGGACCATCGGTGCTCGTAAATGTGTAAGCCATGAACGTTTGGTGATTTGACAAATGCTCGGAAATTTAAGTGAAGTGTTGTAATGTGTAACTTTAAAAAATCCGAGTTGTTTGACGTCTGGTTTATTTGAGTCAGTTTCGCGCGTGCGAAAGGGAAATGTTATGAAATATGTACAGAATAAAATAGGTAAAGAAAAATTTGATTTGAAGCAAAAACACCTTATCGTGAAGTTATGTTACAACATGCAACAAAAACGACTGTTTTACAAGCGGACTAATGCTGTGTTCGTAGATCGCAATAGAGCCTGGCTTGCAGAAAAAGTATTTTCTGAGCCACGCAAAAAAGCTTTTGATAGACTGACTGAACGGAGGAAGAGAAGGTGGGTGCTGATTTCAGACAGGGAAGAACTGCTGCTGAACTTTCATTTGCTGCTTAAATGAATGCGGCTTCTTGCGAAAGCCATACAATTCTCTACAAATTGCACTCGCGAATCTGACTTAAACCAGACGTCAAACAACTCGGATTTTTTTAAAGTTACACGCAACCTAATTTCCGAAAAAAATACTATGAATCCCCTTCGATTCCAGTATGATATATATATATATATATATATATATATATATATATATATATATATATATATATATATATATATATATATATATATATATATATATATATATATATATATATATATATATATATATATATATATATATATATATATATATATATATATATATTTGGAGGAAATAAGTATCCGAATAAAATTAGACTGAAAGTAGCTGCCAATAGCTGCCTTCCGCAAGTAATGTTCTCTTGAAAATTGAGTCATACAATTGCAAAAACAGACATAGCTCTTCCAAATTAAGAGATAAGGATACACTTTCTTCTAAAAAATGTGAAAATTAGTCTAAGTTTAATGTTTGTAGAGCATTTAAACAATGGCAAAATTAAGATGAGAGCGTTATCACCCAAAAACACATTGAAAGGGGGGTGCTTTAGTTTTATACCTTATAACTTTGTCAGATTAAGAGATATAATTTTCCAATGTTTTACAAACTTACTAGAAATAGCTAGTTCTACAATTTATCGGAAAAATGTTACCTTGCTCATCAAGAAATAAAAAAGTGAATATTTTTATTTTGGTGTATACCCCCCCCCCCCCTTGAACAAAAAATTTTACCACCCAGATAAAGTACTCACAAAACTGTGAAACTTTCTAGAAGACATCGAAACGCTAAAACCATGCGTTTCGTCACAAACACCAATGTCCTAATATTTTTGATTTCTTCTCTCTTTGCAGCGTCATACGACTCAGCTTAAGACGACATCCCCCCATAAAAATAACGTAACGCTGTAGAAGAATTTGCTTAAAAAATATGGTCGTTTTTGGAGAGTCTCTCCAGAGATTTTTTGTTACGTAACGCTGATCTTACCTCCCCTATGTAACAAATCGTAACGCTCAAAGATACCCCCCTCTTCCCTATGAGCGTTACGTAATTTATGGATGCTGCCTAATCATTTCGTCGGAAAACCGTGTTCCAGCAATATCACAGATCGTTTATTTTCACTGAGTCGTATGCCGCCTTGAAATCCACAAACAGATGGTGAGTCTGCAAGTTATACTCCCAGAACTTATCGAGGATCTGTCGCAGGGTGAAAATTTGATCCGTCATGAAACGTTCCTTGTCGAAAACCAGCCTGGTATTCGCCAACAAAGGATTCCGTTAACGGTGTCAATCTGAAGAACAGGATACGGGAGAGCATTTTATAAGCGGAGTTGAGCAACGTAATTTCTCGATAGTGGCAACAATCCAATTGATGATAGGGCTCAAAGAGGCCCGCCAACCAGTCGTTTGGCATTTGTTCATCCGCCCAGATCCTTAGTATTATCTGATGGATCGCATATTACAGCCACTCGCCTCCCGCTTTTAAAAGTTCGGCCGGGATACCGTCCTTCCCAGCGAGCTTGCCGTTTTTCAGCTCCCTAACCGCCTTTTTCATCTTATCCTGTGTTGGTGGCTTCACAGCTTGTTCATCATTCATAACACAGTGCAACAATTTTTTTGCCTTGGTTTCTATGTATGATTTTTTGATGAAGTTTGATGCGAAAATAAATTCCCCCGAGTTTGAACATATTTCAGCTTAAGGGGCAACAATGGCACCATTTTGAATTTTTTTGAAATCGGAAATTTTCGATGTTTCTTCGACGCTATTTTGTTTTAAGGCCAGATATCGAAAATCGAAGAGTATGTCCACATATTAGCATCTTCTTACACATCTTAAAAATAACAGATCTTAAATCGGACAAAAACTGAGCTCAAAACGGTGATTCTACGAAACCGGGTTTGGCATGGTTTTAGTATATTTAACAAAGGAAAATAATATCGAGTATGACTGAGCATTATTGGTAATGTGCTAATATCTTGAAGTGGTAGTCGAATAATATCTTATATTGGGTAAAAAAGTCTCAGAAATTGATTGGTAGGTGTCTGATCTACGTGAAATGTCAGCAATATGTCGATTTTGCCCCAAATCCCCTTCAATATTAAAATAGGTTTATCTCGACGTTAAATTACCTTTTTTGAAATCTGTTTAACGTAGTATCAAGAGTGTGAGCGATACTCAAATATACAACAACAATTCGTCTTCACATAAGCCTTTAACTTTATCGAAGACGCGATTATTCTGTTTTATAACTGAGCGAGATTTCTATGTTCTGACTGGCCCTGGCCAAAAATGAAACCCCCTCCCCGCTAAAAGGGGGAGGATCATGTAGAGACAAATTGTTATTGTATCTCTGAGTATCGCTTACACTTTTGATATTACATTAAACAGATTTTAAATTAGTTAATCTAACGTCGAGAAGAACCTATTTTAGTATTGTAGGGGAATCAGGGCAAACTTGATATTTTGCTGACATTTTACGTAGATCAGACAACTACCAATCGATTCCTGAGACTTTTTTGCTCAATATAAGACATAATTTGACTACCACTTTTAAATATTAGCGCATTACCATTAATGCTCATAATACTCGATATTATTATGCTTTGTGAAATATACTAAAACCATGCCAAAACCAGTTTCGTAGAATCACCGTTTTGAGCTCAGTTTTTGTCCGATTTAAGATCTGTTTTTTTTTAAAGATGGGTAAGAAGATGCTAATATGTGGACAAACGCTTTGAATTGCGATATTTGGTCTTAAAACAAAATGGCGTCGAAAAAACATCGAAAGTTTCCGATTTCTCAAAAATTCAAAATGGTGCCATTGTTGTCCCTTTAGTTGAAATATGTTCAAACTCGGGCAATTTGGTTTTGCATCAAAATACACAAAAAAAATATACATAGAAACCAAGGCAGAAAAGAAGTAATTTTTTGTTGCACTGTGTTTTCAAAAATCCGGTCCACAATATCTGAAAATCTCAGCAACTCAAATTCTACTTGAATCTTCAGCGAAAAAAGTGACAGTTGTAATTTTACTTGTTCCTGGAAGTGTTGCAAACTTCTTACGAGAAATCAGTTTGGACAATCTCGCGGGACTTTGTTTCGGGTTTTTAACAGCAAAAGTTTTTAAAGCTTTTGTCATTTCAGATGGAAATCTCTTCGGTACTTTCGTAGGAAGTTTATGAACAAAGAGGTATTTTCTTTTCCTATACGTACTAAATTCAACAAAAGAACAACAAACAATATAGCACGCTAGCTTGAAGGGCTAATAGCGGTCTCGATAAACTAGATTAGTTCAGATAATACGTTATCCATATCGTTTTTGGCAAATTTTGCATGTGTAGGATAAGTACAAAATACACCGTCTCACAGTGCTCAGTCGAGAAAACTTTCAGCTCTGAAAGATCCTCGACCTGATCGGGAATCGAACCCGATATCACAACTGCATGGGAGTGCTAGCTGACCGATATAGCTAACCACAGAATCACGCCCAAGTAACAATTTAAGTCGTATTGCATTTTTTTAGCGGTTTTCATGACCAATTTCGCAAAACTGCTGTTAAAACTAGAAATACTATAAGAACCTCCTGATAACCGCTATAAGTTTGCTTTACAGCCAGCTGGCTCTTGCCAAGCTTATTGAAGCAATTATAAGAATGGCAATAAAACTGCTTTAAAACCACATGGAAAGAAGAGTCCAATTCAACTTTTCATTGCTTGACAGCAACCGTAATAAGTTGATTTTTTGTGCCGTTCCTGCACACCCACCAGAACATCACGCCTCTTTTTTTAATAAGGAAATCTCTCGTCGCGGGAGAAATGTTTCAACTGTGTTGGTTATCATCGTGCAATCGATTTTATTTGCTGGTGATATTGAAGAAAGATAAGGAAAGAAGAGGGGTTTTTGGTAGGTTTTGTAGCTCTCAAGCGCATGCGCATGAAATTTTGTTGTGCATTTTGAGAACATAGGCGCTTAAAATTTATGCGCCATCAAAATAGTACGGGCTTACAAAAATTATTTCATTGTTAGCAAAAATGAATTGGCTTGTTTCAACTCAGTTTTCAGAAAAAAATAACAAATGTAGCCGTGTTCTTTAATACAGAGATAGATCAAAATCAACTTCGGATGTTCAATTTATTTGTTAGTCAGACGACGATTCGATTTTCGTTTCAAGATCAAAAAAAGTTTCAAAAATATCAATATGGCGCGGTAGGTAATTAGTTGGTATCAATCGTAGCCGCAATAAGCCTAGTTCAAGAACATATATGTTGTAAGGTGCGGGAAAGGTTGGATGCATGTATTATCAGTGAAAAATATAGTAAATCCCTGGGGCCTACACAACTTTATTTTTATGAAAAATCTGACATCACACCGACGATAATGAGGAATCAACGAGTTTTCATATAAATAGAGAGGTGCACGAAAAACGCAACGATACATACTTAGTTTAATTGAATATTGAATATATATATTTCGAAATTTATCAATAGTGTCTTGCTCCTACCTTATTTTTAAGGACGCATAATTTAACGCCATTGGAAATTATTTTCAACCGAAACAAGACAAACTGGCGATAAAATTTAAAAAAAACTACCGAACAGTACTAAGTACTAATACTAACCTAAGTAACACAATACATCTCGAGTACCAATACGGTAAGAAAACGTTCAAAACAGGTTATTTTCAAGTTGTAATTGCTAACTAATCAAAACTTCGTTGACGCAAGCATATACCTTCAAAATGAAAAGATTGCAGAACGGCGCTGATTTATATTAGGAACAATAATAAAATTGTGATTATGGCGTTTCGTGGGTCAGAATTCGCCACTACAAAGCGCATGCGCAAATGCGTTGCTATGACAACATTTACCCAGCGCATGCGCAAATGTATTGATACGCGCAGTACAACCAGATCGACAATCGTCTCGTCAGTGGCACTTTCAATTATTCATAAATTGATTATAAAAAGCAATGTACAACCTTTCAAAATGGATTGCTTCTATAGCTTGAATATTAAAGTTGTTTTCGCATAGTTTCAACGTTATCTAGACTTAAAATATAACAAAGCTAGAAAACATTGTTAGATATACGGTAACATAAAACGAAATGATATTGGTTGCACTGCAAGCGTTTTGTTTATCTTTTCACGGCACATTTTGACCCACCTCGAATAGTTTTATTGAAATCGTTCAAATAATTTTAATAACAATTTGATCAAGTGAATGAGCGTTGGCTGCTAAGAACAACCATAAGGAAAGCACTTTGCAGGTACGTAGTATTGTTATTATGCGCGTAATATTGAACGCGCGCGGCAGCCCCGGTTGGGCATTTCATACACAGTTTTTTTAATACATAGTGCAAACTTCTGGAAGACAACTTGAAGACAAGTGTCATTTGTATTATAGTTAGTGTTTGTTTAACTCGTGTTATTGAAAAACATCTCCAAAACCAGGAAAAATTGAGTTTGCGTTCGAAATGTGGTTGAATTACTGATAAAAAACAACTTCTCACATATGTTGTATTTTGAGTTGTTTTCTGTACTGTTTTGATAACATCATAAAGACAAGTTACAGATAAGCAGCGGCAGTTTATATTCGATAATCTATAAAATACACTTATGCTATGAAATAACATCTCGAGAACAAGAATAAAACAACACAAGTTTTGAATAGCGCTTATAGTACTCTTATATGACTGATGTCATTGTGAATTCTTTTCTAACATGTTTTGTGTGTTACTTGGGAAGTTTGCCGTGTTACTTTATTAGATTTTTGGAGTTCTACGTCATCAAAGTTCACAAATGCGCTGCAAGATGCTCTAAAGCATTTTACACACATCTTACGGAGACTGCGACAGAATTCTGCATCACACTAAACCAACTAAGGCGCTTTTGTCTCACCTGTATGTATATCATTGCCTGCATATATTTGTTTACAAGTTTGACAGGTTAAAACTGGGCACTTATTACAATTTTATGAGATACTTTTCATAGCCAACTAGTCGTTTTTAGATTTTGAATGACCGCAATAAAACTGGTTTCTATGTTATATGACAGCAAGCTGGAGTGGTTTTATAGGGCAATAGGTAGTAATAATGAAACTAATAATAAAGCAAAATCGCATTGAGTCTTGCCGGTTTTATTGTAAGTTTTATTAAAGTTTTATTGACAGCTATCAGTGTCAATTACGACTAGCTATTTTTGGCAACGGGATTAACCACCATAAAACCGTTGGTAATATTCATTGCTGTGATAAAACCGTTAGAAAACCAAGTAGCTATAGAATTGTTACTAGGGCGGGGACCACAACAAACAAACAACAAACAATCAAACAAATCGAAAGAATCAGGTTCATCGGACGATAAGACCTCATAGAGATTCGGGGAAACCAATTTGGTGCAGCTTCCTTTACCATAGGTGTCAGACGCAAGTTGCTCCACGCTTTTGACGCACAGGGTGGCCATATGATCCACATGCTTGCACTTGAGGCTGAGCAGACTCGGTGAAAGTCACTCGAAACGAGTCTGATTTAATGTAAGTTTTTACACCCTTGCATAGTGGTCCATACTCGAAAAATCGTGATCGTTTTAGATTTGACTCTGAAATATTGATTTTATGTACCCAGTGTCTTCAGCAAGTTTATTTCATATAACAAGGCCTTTTTGGCGTTTTTGGTTTTTTTTTATGAATCCTCCTAGTAGTTAGATATAAAAACTATTTTTTTTAATTTTCAAAATACCAGATTGCTTTCTTCAGCAAAGCTGTAGGAAAATCTATAAGAAAAAGAATTGCTGAACACTGTAATCTTCTATCTGTGCGTCTGATATGACGAAATAGAGTTTTACGAGGAACACTCGTCAAAATTAGTTTTTCGTCCATAGCTTTTCCTGTAATCGTCGAAACAATTCAAGATGTTCTAAGATTTTGTTTATTTTGCTAACCTCGCATTTTTGTAGAATATATTGGTTTGATATTTTCATTAGTTGTAAAGATATTTCTAGTTTTTTCGTGAAAATAACCATATTTCGAGTCCATATTTCTCCGAAGGTTGCAGATAGTAGCAAACCAGACTGTATGCATTTAAAATTTTATCAAAAGAACTGCATTACTCAAAAGAGTTCAACTGTTTCTAGTTGTATCCAACCGAGTACTGAATGATAGGAAAACACCCCCCAAAGTTAGTTTTTTGTCCATAACTTTTTCTGTGATCGTCGAAACAATTCAAGATGTTCTAAGATTTTGTTCATTCTGCTAAACCTTACATTTGTAGAATAAATTGGTTGGATGTTTTCATTTGTTGTAAAGATATTTCTAGTTTTTTGCTAAAAATAGCCATATTTTGATGTTCAGGTGTTTCCCGTATAATTTTGTTCAATGCTTCCTGTATTTCTACCGAGAGCTGTCCTAAAACAAAGCAAAGCCTTGGTGTTCTATTCCGATTCGGAATTTGACCTTTTATTTTTATTATACACAGACTTCGCAGTCAACTGTTCAGTGTACAGGACAATTGCTGGGCTAGCACTGCGATCCTACTGACATCGACAGTTTCTCCCGAGTCGAGACTCGAACCTATGACGACTGGCTTGTTAGGCCAGCGTCGTACCTCGAGACCAACTGGGACATTGTCCTCCGAGAGCTGTCCTATCGAAACCTAAAAGTGGTCAGCAATCCGTGCACCGTGAGTTAGTATTTTGTGTACTGACGCAGGCAGATAGTACCATGGATATAACTCCACTAATTTTCGCGCCGTGTCGATGGAATATCTATTGAATTTTTCTGTGTTAAAATTTCTACCAGAAGCAACAGCTTGAAGAATGGCTCCACAACGCTTCAGAACATTTATATCAAGTCCTGTGGAAAAAATATTGGATTGTAAATGCAATCAAGTAATCTGCAATCTTTGGAGAAATATGGACTCGAAATATGGCTTTTTTCAGCAAAAAACTAGAAATATCTTTGCTACAAAAGAAAATATCAAACCAATATATTCTACAAAACTACGAGGTTTAGCAGAATGAACAAAATCTTAGAACATCTCGAATAGTTTCGACGATTACAGGAAAAGTTATGGACGAAAAACTAATTTTGTGGAGTGTTCCTCGTAAAACTCTGTTTCGTCATATCAGACGTATAGATAGAAGATTACAGTTTTCATCAATTCTTTTTCTTATAGATTTTCCTACAACTTTGTTGAAGAAAGCAATCTGGTATTTTGAAAATTAGGAAAAATAGTTTTTATATCTAACTACTAGGGGGATTGATCAAAAACCGAAAACGCCAAAAGAAAGGCCTCGTTATATGGAAAAAACTTGCTGAAGACACTGGCTACATAAAATCAATATTTCAGAGTCAAATCTAAAACGATCACGATTTTTCGAGTTTAGACCACTGTGCCTTGGCGAGTGATACCGAATGCAATTTTGCGGCTGAAAGCTAGAATTCTTGAAACGGCCGATTTAAGCCTTCAGCAGATCCTGGACGGTCAGCCTCGAATTCCTGACCACGTCGTCAATGTCTACTACGCGAGTTGGAATGCGTGAAGAGCTGACATACAGCAATCGGGTTTGCTCGCTTGAGATTAGCCATCGAAAAACGTAGCTTATTCGGGTGTACTCTGGTGATCGCGCTCATGGCTCAATTCCTTGAAATCAAATCATTGTATCCAATACTTTTACTTTAGGCCGGAAAAACACAACCCATGGCTCCAGCGATTCCAGGTAAAGCTTGATACGAATACAGTTTAACCTGCTGGATCGGGTCTTGCTGTACGACTCTAAGAGACTTGTATCTGAAAGGACCAGCCCGAAATCGGCTACCTTTGTAGCCCATGAAAAAAAGATAGGTGCTGGCATCCCAGTACTCTAACGTTTGCGGTAAAAAATGGGGATTTTTTCAGACGGCGATAAAAAAAACTAAAACAGATAATTAAGTTGGATGAATTTTCCATTAACGGTAATTATATTATCTTATTTGCAAAAAAATCTACGCCCTTGCGAGTGGCCTTTTGGTAGTTAACCGGAACATTCGCCATGGCGGACGAAAACATGCGTGTAGGCATGTTTTAAAGCTTTTTCTTCTTTTTTTTGTTAATTCCTCCTTCGTTTTCGCGACAAAACTGTTGGAATAGATATAGCGCTTCAAGTTTTCCCAGAAATTCTTGATGGAACGCAGCTGGGGGACGTTGGGCGGATTCGAAAACTACGGTACCACATCGCTATTCAGCCGCTCCATCTTCTCCAACGATCGCTTCGAGTAGTGGGCCGACGCCATATCTGGGCAGAACACTGTGTCTTAGCCCTTATGGTAATTTTCTATGAACGTCGCAACTTCTGGCAATTGAATAATTTCAATTATTTTTAATAGTCAAATTGAGGTTTAGTGAGCGTTAGCAACATTTCTTTGCATGCCTTTTGTGCGAAACCCCTGTAAGAATGAGCATAACTTTTGAGTTCTCCCATAAATGTCGGTAAACTCCCATCAGCTGATAATTTGTTGTTGATTTTTCGTAGACGCCGAAAATTGGTCGTGGAAAACCAGGCAAGAATCCGTGTAAAACATCGTGAAATTACTGGTCCATTTTATAAACTTTGTTTGAAAATTTTCTGCCATTTTTGTAAAGTTTGTATTTGTCGTTATTTGGGAAATTGTTGGAGTTTTTGTGTTATTTGATTATCTGTTATTTTGCAATACATCAAGCAAAGCTATATTCCGATTCGGAATTCGATCTACTAAGTGCCGTCCATATTCTACGTGGACAGAAAAATCTTTATTCTAGACCTTCCACCCCTCCCTCCGTAAACAAGCGTAGATAATGACGAAACCACCCCTTCCCCCCTTTTGGCCAACGTGGACATTTCTTACAAACAAAAATAGAGAAACGTATTGGTCTATTGTTTATTTAGTGATTAAGCAGGAAAAGTGTCAGCAAACCACCTGGACCAAAAAAAGAAAGCTAAAGAGGCCAGAGAAATGAAAAGAATAAAAACAAACTACGTAATCCGAATTAACTAAAAATGCTTAAAAACACTCTGGCATCCAGAAAAAAATATATAAAAATATAATAAAAAAATTTTTGAATTCGGTACAAATTAATCAAGAAATTCTAACGAAAACAAGAAGTCAAAAAGAAATTGATTCAATTTCAGCTTAGTAGCTGAAGAACGCTTCTAAATGAAAGAAAAGGGCGAAGAAATAAATAATTCAAATTATGTTAAAAGACATTTCTTAGATGGATGAAACTTATTTCAAATTTAGCTGACAGCCTAGTTACAACTAAGTTTATGAGAAATGATTTCAAAATGTCCAAAAAAACATTAAAATATTTCTGCTAACAAGAGAAAACAAAAAACATGAACTTCTTGAGAGGTTATCAACATGTCTGAACAACCTTTCTTAAAAAAACGAAGAGGTCACAAATCAAACCAGAGCATCTGTAAAATTTTTATTATAAACCAATGTATTTTTTTTGGCAGATTTAAATTTTTTGTTTGTAGTTTAACCCTCTAGTGCCCCAGTTAGTTTTCAGATGGACTTCGAAAAAACCACTAGGAAACTTTTTAAACATTTTTTTAGTTTAAAGTTTGAACATTGAAGCTTTTTAGAGGTTTGACTGAAGACCGTCTGGCTGCACAATGCACTAGAGAGTTAATTCAATAATAATTTGGCATAAAATAGTTTTGATTTGTTTTGTTTCTAAATTTTATTCGTTCATTTTATACCTATATATGTGTGTTTTCTAGTGGTGTACTTACTATATCGTAATTTCGGTCCAAGACATTTTTTTGGAAATTATTTTTATCTTTTGTTTTTTTTCCAAATTTCAAATAGTCAGATATTTGAACTCAGTTTTTCAACTATTTTTTGTTTTCGGTAAATAATTAAATAAAAATTTTGAAGAAATTTATACCCAGAAGTAGGCCTGATATAATTTAAATGGTCTATCTGAATTCACAATGGTATTATATATTTCAAAAGCAGTTGTTGTTCAAAATGTATGATGAACTCTTTAGGTCTTTACTCCAATTTTAAATTGTTCTACCCTCTTTTTATTATTTTTTTAGCAACCTTTGAATCGAATAAATACCGCTAATTAAAAGAAAACACGATTAACTGACTATCTAAAAACTGCTGCTGTTACTGCTGTAATGATAAGGGCACTGCAGAAGTGCAAAGTAGGAACCTTCGGTGCCGAAACATTTGCTATCATTTGTATTCATTTGTCAAACGGGGCAATAAAGTTTAACTGAAAGCTAAAACTACAGCAAAAACTGTCTGACGTTTTAGCGGATTTAAAAGGAAGATCGTCTGTCGAGATCGCAGTCGGACAAGCAGCAGCTTTTTTTTTTTCTATTTTCAAGTTGACTTTTATCCCCTAACCACAGGTGACCCTTCCTTGCCGCAATATTCGGCATTTCTATCATTCAAATCACGTTTGATGTGTTAATTTACTTTTTGCCTGTATTTTCTCCTCACCCCAATTCCGCTAAGATCTACCAAGTAGGGTTCGACCGTACCAAATGGCAAACGGAAACAGGGCATCGCCATTATTGTCCTGAACTTTGCTAGGTAAAGCAAAACTACTGGCGAAACCCCTCGCGAGCAGCAGTGCCCCATCTATCACACATTTAATTCTATCTGTGCGCGGTGCAACTTTTCGCGAGCATCCAACGGGTTCGAAACGACACCGGGAGAAATTGCTTCCATCAGGAAACAGGCAAAAAAATAGTGAAAAACTATTTGACTTTTTTTGTTCAGCTCGAAGTACAACATCGGAAGCAGCTGATGTTGCCCGAACGAAAGTCGTCCGAGAATTCACTTCCAGCTGTGTTCTAGGTTTGTTTGTTAATTTTTTGTCGAGTTTCGGGCCGTGGCAGGGCGGGGCGTCAAAGCTCGGTTCTGTTCCGGCCAAGAAGTGCCACAGAGGCCACGTATAATTTATAATTCATAGCGATTTTATAACAGTGAAACAAGCGATTTAACTGCACCCTTGGTGGAGGGTGGACGAGGAAAGAGTCAGGGATGTTTTGCGGTGGCTCCACCTTGCCTGTGTGGAGGGGGGAAAGTGTTGCATGTTTCTGTTGAAGAGGAGCGAATAGTTTTATGTCTGAATGGTGGCGAATGGAGAACCGTCCCTCGTTGGTGTCCGTCGTTTCCGTTGGAGAACTTCCATCTATTAAACGGGAAATGGCTGTATGCAGGAATGCAATTTTGTCGTAAAAAGTGAACACTTTCCAGAGGACATTTTTTTTACTCCGGGAAGCAACTTTGATGTAATTAAATTGTTTCGATATGAAGCACTTTAGTTTCGATCATTACCTTTTAAATTTAGAACAATATCTAATCGAGAAACTATTCGGTGTAAGTGTAAGTTGCCAGTAGACTCAACCATGAGCGTTGGTAAAACTCCCTGAACAAAATTCTATCTAACCTTTTCTTCTCCTTTTCGGGGCCCCTTCCTTCCTCTGCTTCCTCCACCTTTGCCGCCAACCACCGCGACAATTCCGCGACCTTTGTCGCCCTCGTTGGTGAACACTGTAGCGTAGAACTGGCGGTGTGTTGGAATCCGGCCTGATCCTGGACGATGAGCTTTCCGACGGTTTTCCCAAAGCAGCTGTAGTTTTTCCAAACCGAATCTACGTGGTTTTCCAAATTCAAACTTCGGGGTTCTGGGGAAGCGAAAATTAGAATTTCATCAGCTTTCTGGCGAGGGCACTCTTCGGCTAAACGGCGTAGGGCGGCTTGGCTTACCTGTTGTCCACAAATTTCACTCTTGACCACTACTATTAATTACACTTTTAACTAGCTTCCTTTTTTTTCACGCTCTGCTTCGATCTATCGACTTTTTACGAGTGATCAAGACTTGATTCTCGATAGGATCAACAGGTTATTGCCCTACGCCAACGGTCATTGCCCTCGCCAAGTAAATAAGCAGCTCTCTCCCGCCAGATCCTACTTAGTCCTCTCTCCATTGCGGCTCCATTTCGCCCATCTCCTGGTGGCGGGATGCACTAACCTCATGGGTGGGTGGCTGCGTTCATACGTCAATCGTTGGGTGGCATGGGCGTCGGGAGGGTAACATCCACATAAACAAACACTTCCCAATTAAAACAAACAAAATAAAACGAATATATATATATATATATATATATATATATATATATATATATATATATATATATATATTTATATATTTATATATATATATATATATATATATATATATATATATATATATATATATATATATACATATATATATATATATATATATATATATATATATATATATTTATATATTTATATATATATATATATATATATATATATATATATATATATATATATATATATATATATATATATATATATATATATATATATATATAAATATATATATATATATATATATATATATATATATATATATATATATATATATATATATATATATATATATATATATATATATATATATATACAAAAAATCTCAATAACCTGCTAAGCGGAGGCTACCGACGCTTACATCGGTAATGATCGAAAATATAAAAAAAAAACATATTATTTTTCATATCATATTCTTTGCGATAAGAGTTACTATTTTCACGCGGTATCTGTTCCATTTGACACTGCGCAACCGATGATGAAATGATTTATGGATAACCAACATAATCCACTGGGAGTAAGCGAAAAAAATAAAAAGGCACGTTTTCGACCAGCACGAACCGAAACCAGATCGGATGACTCCGGCGAGAGCGCACTGAAGTGTCCTCAAGTACCCATCGTTTACGCCGAAGATAACAATGGTCTGCGTTCTTTCAATGTAAACCGTCTTCCTTCAAATCACTTTAGATGAACTGAAATAAAATCAGAGAGAAGGCAAAAAAAAGACTAGCACCAGGTCGGGGCAGCTTGAAAGAAAAACCGAAAATCCGCGCAACCGATAACAAGTCAAAGCCCTCGAAGCGGCGGCGGCGGTGAAGACGTGTTTCTTCATCACGCCCGTTGTTGCCTGTTTCCAACCTTCTCCGAAGTCACAGAAGTATCTCAGCACTCCAACCGCGGAGGGCTAAGCCGAGCAAAAAACCTAAAACAAGGAGCTATAAATGTTGACATTGAAGAAAATAAGGACCTGGGCGGTGAAATGTGAACGGTCGAAATGGAAAATATACACTCGCACACGTACACAGACACACGCTGAGAACCGGTGTGCTCTTCAAGGACTTACGAATGCAATGCTTGATATTCAATTATTTTCCCTTCAATCACACTCTCGTTCGTCGGAAGCTCAAACGGGATTATGGCTGCCGAAGCGGCTCCCAGAGGTTCTTTCAGAACTGTGCCGACGCCGCCGTCGCCGCCGCTGCAACCGTGTTTACAGTCAGCCGAAACCAAGATGTCTCATTATCGGTTTTGCGGAGCCCTGTCGCTGTCTCTTTCACTCCGTGAGCCCCCATGACTTACCAGGTAGTACTTCGATGAGAGCCTTTTTTTTGCTTTTTCCCGACAGCCTCTTTCGTTTATGGCAGCGATTTCGGCGACAGATCCTTTCAGCTCTCGCAGCAGAATGGGGTACGCGGGTAGGGTATGGATTCTGATAAAGTACATTTTCAGCCCCGGGAATTCGGTACCCAATTAGGTTATCTCAGCGGTGAAGACCCGTCGTCGCGTTGGCAGTTGAATAATTTATTGAATGTCGGCTCAGTGATGGCTGCTAATATGTCGCCAGTGAAAAGTCGGCTCGGGATCACCGAACGGTGAACCTCTCGCGGAAGCGCTTTGCGAAGGGATTTATTTCACTGTGATCGCGGGTTTTTCGGTGTTGGTTTTCGTTTGAGGTTGCACTTTGGTTACCTGAGTTATAGTTTAAGTTTTAGTAGTTTCCACGACTTTTTTTCCAAAATTTGCTATTAAAAATAAGAGCACCATCAGAGCATTTTGATAACTGTTGTTTAACTAATTTTCAGACAAATTCCTAAACTAATTTCATAAAGAATCACCACGATTAAGTATTTCAAAATTGTTGATAATTTGACACTTTAATCACTTATAGTCGGTGTGGAATTTTGCAACCTAAATTGTTTTGAAATTTTTAATTGTGCATGACTCCAAAAATTTAAATAAATTAATTTCAAGTTAATTTAATTTGAAAAATGTTGAAAGATTATTCCCACAAGTTTTTTTAATTACATTACACGGTGCTCCCACGGACCGTTATTATAAAAAAAAATGCACCAAAGAATCTGAGTACACCATTCGATTCGTTATGACGTCCAGAATCTCTGGTCAAAATTTCAAAATCATCGTACGGTACATTTTTGAGTAATGCCCTTCTGAGGGTCGTAAAGTACAAATAAGTGCTATTAAAACGACGAAATACTCAATGTAAAGCACGTTTTTCAGCCACAATTTTATGAAACAACTTCCAAAAAGTTTCTACACATTCCAAGTAGTATCGATCAATCCACCTAACAGTTAGATAAAAAAAATATTTTTTTAAATTTTCAATATACCGCATCGCTTCCTTCAGCAAAGTTGTGGAAAACTTTGGAAGAAAAACAATTGCTGAGTACTGCGATGTTCTATCTGTACGTTAAACACCATAAAATAGTGTTTTTCGTAGAACACCCCTCTTTAAAATCAGTTTTTTGTCTATAATTTCGTATGTTATGGACAAAACAATGCAAAATGTTCTAAGAATTTATACATTCAACTAAGCTTCCCTCAAGACTTTGTAAAATTTATTGTTTTGACAATCACAGAAAAAATTAAAGACAAACAACTGATTTTAAATATGGGTGTTCCACAAAAAACTCTATTTTGTCGTGTTTAACGTAGAGATAGAACTTTGCAGTATTCAGCAATTATTTTTCTTTTGAAATTTTCCAGAACTTTGCTGAAAAAAGTTATCTGGTATATTGAAAATTAGAAAAATATTTTTTTTATCTAACTGTTAGGTGGATTGATCGAAAAACAAAAAACGGCGTTGTTCTATGAAATAATTTTGCTGAAGACATTGAGTACATAAAATCAGTTTTTCATAGTCAAATCTAAAACGATCACAATATTTTAAATTTAGACCACTGTGCACTGTGAGATTTTTAAATAAATCCTTTCACCAATTGTTATTGTCTTGAAATATAATACTTGGAATGTGTAGAAACTATTTCGAAAGTTATTTCATAAAATGGTGGCTGAAAACGTGTTTTACAATAAATATTTGGTCGTTTTTATATAACTTTTTTGTACTTTACGACCTTCAAAAGGGCATTACTCAAAAATGTACCGTACGATGATTTTGAAATTTTGACCAGAGATTCTGGACGTCATAACGAATCGAATGGTGTACTCAGATTCTTTGGTGCATTTTATTTTATAATAACGGTCTGTGGGAGCACCGTGATTAAACAGCAATTAACAGCGACAAACCTCGAATGGAAAGAGAAATCGAAAGGAACCGAAAACCAGTTCCAATCTCATTACGAGTAAAGTAGTCCAATCAAGACTCGGCTCTCAAACAAACACTCATTTTCGAATAAAAACCCTGGAAAGACTTAGAATGTCTTCCAGGCAATATTTCAATGAAGAAAAAATAACACGTAATTTAAAACTGTGTAGGAAATCTTTAAACGTATTTAAACTACTTCCACTGCAGTCAGGTTGCAAAAAGTCCTGTCTCAAAAATACTCCAACGGTTTAGCATTTTCAGTATCATATTCGAATAATGAGTGATGATGATGAGAGCTAAGATTAAACTGGAAAACAGCTGAGCTCAAATACGACTCGGACTGAATCCCAGGAATGTGTTCCCAGGAATTCAGTGAATCGATCATGGAATGGGCAATAGTCTTCAAGAATCTCCAGGAAAGCACGGAATATAGTTGATTGCGCTTCAGAAGTGCAAAAAGTAGAATGGAAATAGATTTTTATGATGAACCTTACTCTCAAATACATGCCTTCTAGTTGAAGACAAACTAGAGCTATTTTTATAATAAACACCGGGTGCAGCGTTGCCACTAAGTTTTGAATAAAATCTGGCAAAACGAAAATAAAAAGTCTGGCAAAAATCTGTCACTCATTTTCGAATAAAATTCCTGGCAAAATTGAAAGTGATGACCTTTTTTTTTTTGCTCTCGCCGGGTGTAGTTATGTAGTTAGGTAAAGGCCAGGCACGGCCCATCTCGCCATCTGGCAATTTTCTGGCTCATTTACAAATATCTGGCAGATTCTGAGGCTTATCTGTTTGTCTGGCGCGCAAACAGAAATCTGGCAAAATCCAGATTTATTTGGCACAATGGCAACGCTGACCGGGTGACAACGTGAGACACTTTAGAATGCTTTCAGGACAAATCGTTTTATGGCGTATAGCCTTTTAAAAGTTTTGAAAAACTAATTAATCATCATAAATGAAACAGCCAATCCATTAAGCCAATGACAAATTTACCACTGTTACGTTACACATGTTAGTGGAGAAAAATCGAAAAATCTTTTCAGGCCAAGTAAATCTCCCATGCAGCTTGCTTGACATTGATGGAGCATTTGATAATGCATCTCACAATTCAGTGCAAAAAGCCATGGAAAGGCATGGCGTAGATGGAAACACAACAAATTGTGTTCATACCATGCTAGTTAATCAAAAATAACTGTCTAAATCGGTAGCACATCTCTAACAAGAAATAACAGAAAGATTGCGAGCAAAGCCACAACCACAAGGTTGTCGTAGAACTACATAAAGCTTTTTTACAATACTTGTATTCTAGAGCGATCAATAACAATAATATTACGGCCATTTTAAAACTTAAGATGAAACCTCACTGAATCCAAAAATGGCCGACTTTGAGTCACCACTTCAAATTTTCGGAAGCTCAAGACTCGGAAATAGTTGATGCGTTCCATGTGAAAATGCTATTTTATGTTTGCTGTGGTGAAGCAAACATAAAATAGAATTTTCATAGGGAACGCAATGAGTATTTCCGAGTCTTGTGCTTTTGAAAATTCGAAGTGGTGACTCGAAGTCGGCCATTTTAAGATTTAATGAGGTTTCACCTTAAGATGTGACATTCGATTCCTGAAAATAAAATCCAAATAAGCTTATTACATATAGATCACTCACTTGAACCGAGAGAATATTCTAGCGAATACACGTTGATCATTCATTGGTAGTTTTTTTAATTTTTCCAAGTTTGACATTGTGAATCGAGTATATTGAATAATTTTAAAATTTTATGCGAATGGTGTTACCGAATTTTAATTTGCACGTATGAATACGACATCACTCCACATAAATGGGGCGAACTCTATCCGAAGGAAACAAGCTTTAACAGTCAGAGAGCGCGAAACGAAAAAATATCTAATCTTTATTCATTTATTTGTTTTGTCCTTAAAATGGACAATTTTTGCTCAATTTAAAACCAGATATACCGCTGATCGAATCTCTGTGCTACCCCAACAGTTAGGACCAAGGCACTCTAACAACACAGTGGAAAGAAGTTTTGACACTAAAAATTAGACGGTCGATAAATTTCGCTCAAATCAAGTCAAAGTTTTGCCAGAAAAAGTGGCCGTCTTTGTCCCATATGATTTGTTGGAGTCAAAAGCAGATTTGGCAAGTTTGCTCCGGTCGCTTTCGCTACCGTTACCGCTGCAGCTACCGTTACCACTGTACTACCCGCTGCGGGTATCAGCTGCTTCTAGGTTTGGACCGTCTTTCCCACCATCCATTAGTAAAATGATTGGTTTGAGCAGAAGTAGGATTTTATAGTGCATTTCCGGGTAACTGAGAAAATGTTCTGTCGACCGAGAGCAAGCATTTAAAACCAATCAAATGTCAAAGGGAATCTGCATTCCAACAAGGCTAGACAATTTCAAATGGTACAATACAGTAATCACCCGATTATATCAGTACCCGATTTTATCTGCACCCAATTTTATCGGCCCCCGATTTTATCACATTTTTCACCCGATTTTATCATCAAATAATATTTTATCAAAAAAATGTCAGTATGAACTGATTTTCTTTTTCGATTCAAGATTTTAGTACTTCCATAACATTATAACAATTATTAGTTTGACCAGCGCAAAATCCAAATTTAAATTCTTCAGAAATTCTATGGAAGATTGTTAAGTCCTACGTTGCAAAGCATCATCTAAAGAATGAAACCGACTTATGGAACGACGTACAGGCAGCGTGAAATGCTAATCCAGCTTCTACTCGTGAAAACCTGGTGGTAAACATACCACGAAGATTGAATATGGTTTTACGAAACAGAGGACAAGCCACGAAATATAGCAAGTGACTTTTGCAACGTAAAAGGTCACTTTGTTAACGATATGTAGAGAAATAAAGCTAATTTGTTTTTTTTTTGTATATATATTTCAATGGTGTACCGACACAGAAATTTCTCCAGTTATTTCCCCGTTCCTCTTTTTAAAAGAGTGTCTGCCTTTTAAAATGACGTAATTTAACATCATACAACAATTAAAATCAGTGCGCAAATACGAAAAATTATCCAACACTACACATGTATTTATTATTTTCTCCATGACTGTATTACGAACCATATAAAGTTTTCTTTCAAAAGACACCAAAAATCCCAATTTTCGTTCCAACTTTTTCCCACATTTTTCCGAAATTTTAAACCTTCTACAAAGTTATCAGCCTTCCAAAAATGCATGTTTTTTTCGAAAAAAAAAAGTTTTATCTATTAAAATAAACAAGCTATTTGCCATATAACAATATTTTCAGCGGTAATTGCACGTCAATAGTTCCACTGCCACATTCATCTTTTAAAGTCTGCAGACAGCATCCTCGATTAATTATTATTTTTAAATCCATCGGTGTTGTTTCAACTACGTCATCGATTTGTTTTCTTCTGTTTTCTGATTTCGGGTAAATGAAGAAATAGTAAAAAAGCCCCAATTCTCATGTGTATTGAAATGTATTGAAGAGATATTTTGTAAAAGGGCTATCAGTAAACTACGTATACACATTTAGGGTCATTTCTGATCCCTCCTCCGTTACCTTGGAAAATAGCTGAAAATTACGAGAAATTAATTTTTTAAGCTGCTTGAGAAATGTATGACACTAACAGCAGAACTTCATCGCTTTATGCAATACTAGTACCTAACCTTCGAACTAGTAGTGAAATTTAAGTTTCACTTATATGAGAGCCCTCCTTTCCTGAGGAGGGAGGGGTGTCAAGTTACCACTGACATATTTCTGACTCCTAAAAATCTCACCATTGCAAATTTGGTTCCATTTGCTTGATTAGTTTTCAAGTTACGCAGAAGTTTGTGTTATATTTGTATGGGAGCCCTCCCTTTAAAAAGAGGGAGGGGTCTTGACCTACTCTAATAACCTTTTCCGGCCTCAAAAACCCCTACACACAAATTTTCACGCCGAATGGTACAGTAGTTTCCACGTCTATAAAGATCAGAAAGACAGACAGACAGATAGAACTGCTAATTCGTGTGATTAGATTTCTTTTAGTAATTTAAATTGCTGATTTTACGGATTGAATTATTGGTTTACCATCTTTCATAACAAAATATTAATAGGAAAAAAATTCCCGATTTTATCACATTCTATATTTTATCACCTCAAACATCATCAAGGTGGTGATATAATCGGGTGCTCACTGTACTGCCCATAAAAGCATAAGGGTCCCATATGACTTTTGGGCAAATTTTAGTTTATGCAGTCAATGTATCTAATTTTGGTCGAATTTTCGTATGCCTTGATGAAGCTTTAAAGTTTGTTTTGCAAAATACTGGAAAAATATCAAACCTTGTCTGTCCCATATTAAAAATAAAGGCATACGATTCCCATCCTTAGTTAATATTCAATTTTCTTTTAAAAACAATATTTCACGCTTGATATCAGTTTAAAGAAACACTTCTGTGTATTTTCGAACAAAATCGACAGTTAAAGTGATGTTTTATCTGGCAACTGTTTCCAGAAATTCTTCTCTGCGATGAGTGGAATTAAAGTGTTCGAGAGTGTGGCCTTACGGTCTGCATCAAATCCTCGTGGACTCTTTAGAAATTCCATTGTAAACTCTATGTCGAACAAGCTTTCATCTATCAGCTGTAGTTGCTCTTTGGTGAATAACATGCACCGCTTAATGTTGCAATCCGTAGAAACCTAAGCGCTATATTGCAATTTGTGTGATCCACAAATGTTCGATTGAAATAAACTCTTCACATGACAGACATAATAAGGAATGACAGTAAATACCTTGGTTGTCTTAGAATGCGTGGAGACTGATAAGCTTTTATTTTTTGTATATTGAGAAAAAATTAAGGCAAACGAGTCCCATCACTTATTTTCAAGCTTGGAATTCATGCAAAAGTTCTCAAAACTCATGGAAATATATAACGTACCACCTCATACCACCTCATTTATTCAACATACAGTTGAATAAAACACACTTTTAGTTGAATCATAGTTATTTGCCTTTACTTGTTTGTTTGTCGACTGTAGCGGTTAATTTTGTAGATTTTTCGGCTTAATCAGTCCGTGTATAGAAGCAAAAATGATTTTTTGTTTCTTTATCCGAATATTTCGGTGACTTTATTCCACCTTTTTCAAGGAGTCTAAAAATATACAATACGTGTAGTTTTCCTTTTTCTGTTACTGTTTTGAATTTTTTGTATGTGTTTGTACTTACAGAAAAGATTATCGTTTTATTGTTCAGTGTGTTGGTGTCCAACATAGGTTGTCTAGTGTGTATTGCAAATGGCGTCTTAATTTGGCTATGTGTAAAAACAGATTTTCTCAAATTTAAATTCGACTGTTTCTTAACAAACTGTACTCACTGCATATGTCTCTATTTTTGTGTGCACTATACTGTATAACTGTTATCACTTTTTTCTAGCACTGCTTTTTCTAGCACTATATAACTTCGAGCGGTATTTAATTAATCAGAGCAATAGGTTTTGTGTCTTTTCCAGTAGTCTACTATTTCTTGACAGTTTGTTGTGAGTGTGTTGGAGAGCTACGCTAAAAACTTTAGGTTGTGGTTGCATATTGGTTGTTGTGTTTATCGGTTTTGTTGTGATTGATATTTCTTATTGTGTGTATAATACCAGCATATACAGTGTTGAGTCCCTCAGTGTCTGTGCGTTTGTTGATACTATTTTCTGTGTTGGCAATATAGCATACTTCTATAAACGGTAGAGCGTGTGGTTTATCGTGTCTGTCTATAATTTTCGTTTGGTGAAAATCGAATCTGTGATTTTGTGTGATGCTGTGGTACATTAGTGCTGTTTTTTCTTTTAGTGAACTAATTTGTGGATCTGTTGCGTTGTGGCCTTGCTGTAGTAGTTTGTCCCAAGTGTTGTAGTACGTTCGGTGTCCGCTGATTCTTGTTTTAAGCATGTTTTTTTGTCATTCCGACGTAGCAGGCGCCACAGTTTTTGCATGGTATCTTGTATATGACGTTGTTTTGGTGCTCCTGGGGGACGGGGTCTTGACCTTTTGTGAGTAATTGTCCAACTGTTTTTATGTTGCGGTGTGGTAGCCGTATGTTTTTGTATTCGTTTTTCAGGTGTTTGTCGATTCGGTTCGACAGGTATGGAATGTATGGTATTGAACGGTAAGTATATTTCAGGTTTTCATCGGATGATTCTTGTGGTGTAATAATGTTTCTTGCCTGCGGTTTATGAGTCTGTTCCTGAGCGATTTTGGGTAGTTGTTGAGACTCAATTGTTGATGGATGATACGGGCTTTGTCGGCGTCTTGTAAATGAGTGGATAGTTTGTCGACTCGTCGAATGAAATTTTTGGCCATGTTTATTTTTTGGTGGAGCGGGTGGAACGAGTTATAATCCAAGAACCTGCCACTGGCTATCGGTTTCATATACCATTCTGTTAGAATTTTTTGGTTTTCCTGTCTTATCAGTGTCATGTCTAGGAACGGTAGTCGTTTGTTGTTTTCCATTTCATATGTAAATTGAATATGTTCATTATAGCTGTTAAATGTTTCTAGTACATGGCCTATTTGACTTTCAGGAATTGCTAGTAGGAGATCGTCTACATATTTTTTGATGAACGGAGGTTTGAAATTTAATGACTGTGTTACTGTGTCTAGTAGTGTTTCCATAACTAAGTCTGCTATTATGGGCGAGAGAGGATTCCCCATTGCAGCTCCAAACACTTGTTGGAAATGTTGTTCGTTGTAGTTGAAGTAACTTGATTCGATACAGAATTCAGCTATTTCGATGAACAAATCTAGGTTTATGTTTGTATTAACATTGATCTTCTCCCATTGTGTTATTATGTTGTGTGTAACTAGGGCTTTAGGAATTGATGTGAACAGCGATATGACGTCTAGAGAAATTAGAATATAGTCTGGTGGCAGTGTAACTGAGCAGATAAAGTTGCAGAACGTGAACGAATCTTTTATGTTGTATGGACTATCAATGGAATTTTGTATGATTTTTCCGATGAATTTCGATAGGTTGTAGGCGGGAGCGGTCATGTTTGGCACTACTGGCCTTAGTGGTAAATTAGGTTTATGCGCTTTGGGTTGTCCGTATATTCTGGGGCATATGGCATTATATGTAGTTAGTCGTGTTGCTGTCTGTTTGTCGATAAGATTCAGGTTGAGTAGTCGTTTGGCGAATTCGTTATTTGTTCGTTGGTATCGTGATGTTGGATCGCGTGGTATCGGGAGATATGTTTTGTTGTCGTTGAGCATGCTGAGCATTTTCTGTTTATAGTCTTCTGCAAGCATTATGACCGTTTTATTGCCTTTGTCCGATTGAATCGTGAGTACATCTGGATTTTCTCGAAAGAATTGTTTTGTAGTTTCTATAGCTTTTTCACAGAATTTTGTCAGCTCATCTTTTTCTGTATTGTTTTTATTGTAGTGGATGTAATTTTGAACTGAGTTTGCTATTGCGCAACTTGTGCGGTCTTGGATTGAAACGTCTGGATTAGTTTTAAGTATGCTTTCGATGTCGGCTAGGAGATGATAAAAAGGTATGTGGGTGATGTTGGTTGGTAGTGCGAATTTTTGGCCTAAACTGAGCAGTATTTCTGTTTCTTTTGGAAGTGATTTTTGAGTGCTGTTATGTATGGCATTGCTTTTACATACAGGTATTGTGCTCGATGGTTGGATATTACGGTCTAAAATTCGGTCAAATTTTCTCTATGTGTTTTTTGATTTCTCCTGCGTATGTTTGTTTTCGCCTTAAATTCAAGATTAGAACTTCATTTGTAGTTTTCTCAATTGTGTGCATTTCCATATGGGACTCTTATGCTTTTATGGGCAGTATAGTTCTAAAAGTCAAATAACAATTGTATGCATTTGGGCATATTCATAGATGATTATCCAACCGATTGCTTCCGTTTTTAGATATTTATTTACTCACCCCTATTTAATGTATTTTGTGAGAAACGTAGTTCTACGTAAAAACCACCAAAATATATTAAAAACTCTCGATATAATACCCTGAGAAAGCCCCTCTAGAGAATCGCAGGAACGTAATAAAACAGTTATCAGCAGTTCTGACGAAGTGTTGGGTGGGACACAACGTTACAATTGGTTTGACGAAAAATGCCGGCAGATCTTGGACAGGAAGAACGCAGCGCGAGAAACAATGCAGCGTACAACCACACGCCAAAATGTGGAGCGATAAAGAACAAAATGCGCTGCCAGGAAGAGGAGGCATGCGAAAAACTCGAGCAGCTGTACCGCACCTGGGCACGAAACACGAAAATTCTACCAAAAACTCAACGTAATTCAGAAATAAGGATGGAGGCATTTTGACGGATGATCGTGAAGTGATCGAAATGTGCAAGCAGCTCTAGGAAGGTAGCATACCAAATATAAAAAAAAACATCGATGAGCACCTGAATGGCGTGCAAGCAGGAGACCACAACAGGAGACGTGGTCGGCGCAACAAACGACTATGGGACCATCCAAATACCACGTGGCCAGCTCACTGCATCGACTGAAAATCGAGATCTGAGCGACAAAACAGCTACCGGAGGAGTGGAACGATGGGGTTAGACTGCGAGACCTATCGAGCATTCACTGTTCTGAATGCCGCCTACAAAAGGTTTTCCCAGGTCACCTTCCAAAGCCTGTCACCATTAGCCAGCAGATTTTCAGGAAGTAACCACACCGGATTCATGGAAGGACGGTCTACTACTGACCAAATCTTCACAATGCGGCAGGTCCTCTAAAAGTGCCCCAAGTTTGGAGTCCCTACATACCATCTTTTAGTCGATTTTGATGTTGCATACGACACAAAAAACCGACAAGAACTATGAAAAATTCTTGACGAAGGTATTGTTTTGTTTATTGCCTCTACATCTTCATATAAAGAAGGAAGCAGAGTTTGGTGCAAAAAGGCTGCGAAGAATTACGGCGATGTTCGAAGGTGACCTAACGGGTCATCTAAGCATCCTGAAAGAGTTCAAGCTAACACCTTTAGTAACAACAGTCTAGGACTAGATGGAAGCGACACCAAACATGGACGTTCCATACAGTTTCATGATTGACACAGATTGCTCAATGTGGAACAATGGGGGGCGGAGTCTTCCATAGGGCACCTTTCGTTTCCCAGCATGGATCAGGAGTCTAAGGTTCAGGTATCAACCTTCTTCCAAGCAGAGATATATGCAGTGTACATCTGTGCTATGATATGTCTAAAGCGCAATTATAAACATGCGGATATCGGGATATTCTCATAAATTACTATTATATGCCTACTGGCGTTAAAGTCCGCCAAATATGGTTACAGACTAGTCTTGGAGTGCAGTGCAACATTCGAGGTGCTTTCCCGCATCAACAAAGAAATGCTACTTTGGATACCTGGTATCTGCGGAATCGAGAGAAATGAACATGCTGACAGCCTTACAAGCCTTACATTGAACTCGAACTGGGTACCTCCATATCCACCATTAAAGGCGAAGTAAGTACTTGGGGAAAGCTAGAAATTGCATCTCAATAGTAACATGGGTAGGGCAGCAGACAAGCTGAACATTTTATCTACCCCAACCTTGCGGTTACCAGAAGGCTACTTAGTTTAACTTGTAGCGAACTACGCACCATCACGGGACTCCTCACTGGCTGTTGACCTCTTCTTTATCATTTTAGGGAAATCAGTCCAAACCGACATCTGCCGCTTTTGTAACACTGAACCTGAGAGTTCAGCGCGTTTGATTTGCTTCGCCGGGGCTCTTGATTCATCAACGTTTGGAAATTACCTGTTGACTCGGTACTAGGTATGGGGTCCCAATTCCAAAACAGTCACTTGTTTTATTAACCAAGTAGTTGCGAGTTGGGGCACAGACTTGAAACCAACAAGCTCAACTCCATTAATGAGTTCGAGAGTCTTGTGATCTGTATAAATGAATCGGGGCCAGCTAAAAAAAAACAGATATTCTTGTCGCAGTGGCACTTCTGCCCAATGCTCTTCAGGCATAGAAGAAAAATGAATGCCGGTCGTTCATATGTGCTACTTGGCCAGCCCTCTGTAATCTGCCATGTCTCATCACCTTGAAAATATCGACGTGTTTGCATACTTCGTACCTTACCTTACCTTACCAAACAGTCCCAAGCCGTGGTGTGGCCTTTGCTGTACGTAAGAGTCGTCTCCATTCCACTCGGTCCATGGCTGCAGTTCGCCAGCTCTGCAGTCTGTGTAGGGTCCGCAGGTCGTCTTCCACCTGATCGATCCACCTTGCCCGCTGTGCACCTCTCCGTCTCGTCCCTGACGGATTGGTTTCAAGAACCATCTTTACCGGGCTGTCGTCTGACATCCTTACAACATGCCCAGCCAACCGCAGCCTGCCTATCTTAGCGGTGTGGACGATAGATGGCTCCCCAAGCAGCTCCTGCAGTTCGTGGTTCATTCGCCTTCTCCACACTCCGTTTTCCATCTGCAGTCCACCGAAAATGGTACGCAGCACCTTCCGCTCGAACACCGCAAGGTTAATCCCCGCTTTTCTAATGACACCTTCCAGGGCAATGTTAAACAGTAGGCACGAGAGACCATCACATTGCCTCAGCCCTCTTCGGGTTTCGAAGGGGCTCGAGAGTGCCCCCGAAGCACGAACTACACACATCACTCGATCCATCGTCGCTTTGACCAACCGCGTCAGTTTGTCCGGAAAACCGTAGTCGTGCATAAGAGGAGCTGGCATCGCTGGCGACGTGTGTAGACGCTTTATTTATTGTGTCCGTGGTAATCGCGTTTTATTGTGGTATATAGCACGATAAATTGTGAATTTCGTGTGGTAATTGTGGGTAAAAGTGTTTCGAGTGTTATAACAGTGTTTTAAAAGTGATTTGGAAGTAAAACGATCTGGAAATTTAAAGTTTTATTGCCGTTTTTTTCACAATTTGTCGCCTAGCAAATGGCTGCTTTTAAAGCGCAGTGTTGTGTTGGTGACTTTCCTTTGAAACGGTAGTGTGCAAGCTTACTCTCCGCCGACGGCACGATCTGCTGAGAGGCAGAAACTGAGAGAGCGGCAGTTGTAACCAAAGAAACAAGTTTCCTATACTTGTTTGCGTGCGAGCGGAGGCATGTTTGGTTTGCTGAAAGCTGATTCAATGGCTAAGATAAGTGCATACATTTACAGACATGTTTTTTTATTTATAAATGACTCGAAGGTAGTAGTTTTCACCGACAAGAATCAAATTGTTTTTTTTTGTTTTTTTTGTTTTTTTGTTTTTTTCTATATTTCGTGTTGTAGCGTGTGCAGTATAGTATGAGTTTTTTAGGGATGAATTTGTGCGTCATTGAATGGCGAATTCATCTTTCATGTGTGCTACCAATGTTCTGTCATTCATTCATGCACCGCTTGAAAAGGTGTACCACACGATTGCTGTTTATCTATTTTGCGATATTCCCCAATGTTAAAAATGTCTTGAATTTTTGAACTGAAATATATCTGATGACCATGTTTTAATGTCCATTGTCTTTCCTTTTCTATTTATGACTTCACTAGCTTTTGAATAATTATTTTTACGCCATAGCTAAGTTTTGTTAAATATGCTAAATTTTTATAGGCGCAGATCCAAAACGGTGAAATGAATAATAATTGTTCTGGCATTTTGTAAAGGGTTCAGGAATACTGTAATGGTGTGTCAAGCTCGTTTCCGCAGCTGTGCTACACCGTTCTGGACTACACTTTACAGCACGAAAACGAACACGCAAGCGACGCTACACTCAGTTCTCATATTTTTCGTCCGGCATTTGAGAGCATTTGTTTTTGTTATTAGTGTTTTGAGACTGCACCCTGTTTCTTTCGGGTGTAGTCCAGGATAAAGTGTGTAGTCGGATACAGAAAAAGTATAGTCCGGAAAGTGAAAAAAAAGTACAGGACAAAACTGTAGTCCGGGTGTGAACGTGCCGCGGAGACGAGTTCGACATTACTTATGCTTTTACGCATGTCGTTTGACAAAAAGGTCCCTATTGCTCAGCCTAATAATGAGCCAACATAACGCGTAACATTACTTGAACTCGTCACCCAGAGAGTACTCGTGTGGTTTGTGGAATTCAGAGTATGGTGCATTGTTGCTAGTCGAATTTGAAATCTTATAATTCAATTTTTTCGATTTGTCTAGTTTTTGAGCAGAGGTTTTTGTATACTATGTCCCAATAATGACTAGTTCGGCATTTTGTCAACAAACTTAAGATATATATTTTGGTCAATCTGCGTATCTGCATTTTTCAAATTATTGGGGCTTTGGATGCATGGAACTTTGCCAATTTTTCTATTTGATAGGCAACACTCGCATCGACAGCTAATAGAGAATCGGCGTGAAATATCGTGCTCCCGAGCGTCTCCGTCGGTAGTCGGGGATTGAGCGGTCGTGCATAATGCTTTGGTAAAACGCGTCTCCGGCCCGGGAGAGTTTTATGATATCTTAGTTCGAATCGTCTACTTAGTGTGGTATACCATTTTGCGTTTCACTAGGATGTACCACACTTACCTGTGCGTGACCCTACAACACTCTTTAGTTTATTACTGCTTTAAATCGGTCTCAAATCAAAAAATCGCTTTTATAGAACAGACGAACAGTATAAAAGAAACGTCGTTAGTCGACCTGTTAGGCTCAAAGCCAGATGTTCGGGTGACCGCATCGTTTACCAAAACGAAACCTGCTGCAAACCTTAACCTTTTCTCCAACATCCCAGTGATTTCTCGTGGAAGTGCAGAGGTGTTCTCGGCTTCTAATAAAGCGAGTATCACGTCAACATATTCCTATACACACTCCTTCTTTGACCTGCATTCGGATGCGGCCGGCGCTGGTATTGCCTAATATAAAGATTAAGGTCACCAGTTTTTACACATTGAAGATGAATGTTAGTCCCAAGCATCATCTGTTCGTTCTCTGTGTAATTACAGCTGTCCTGGCAATAACGGAGTAGCAACCGCGGGCGGTCAATCATGCTCATGCTCATGCTCATGCTCAAAACCGTAGTCGTGCATAATTTGCCATAGCTTGTCCCGATCGATTGTGTCGTACGCCGATTTGAAATCGATAAACAAATGATTTGTGGGCACGTTATATTCGCGGCATTTCTGCATAACCTGCCGAACCACAAATATCTGATCCGTGGTGGCGCGGGCACCCATAAATCCCGCCTGGTAATGCCCCACGAACTGCTTCGCAAATGGCGATAGTCGACGGCAAAGTATTTGGGAGAGTACCTTGTGGGCGACGTTCAACAGAGTGATTGCCCGATAATTGCAGCACTCCAGTTTGTCGGCCTTTTTGTAGATGGGACACACAATACCCTCCATCCACTCCTCTGGTACTCGTTCTTCCTCCCAAACCTTGACAATGACAGTGCACGGCTCTAGCCAGTGTTTCTCCACCGTATTTCAATAGCTCGCTGGGAAGTTGGTCCACTCCAGCAGCTTTGTTGTTTTTCAGCCGACCAATCTCCTCCTCCACCTCCAGAAGATCGGGGGCTGGAATTCTGATGTCTTCTGCTCGTGCACCAAGATCAATTGCCATACCGTCCTCGCGCTCTACTGAATCGCCGTTTAGATGCTCGTCGAAGTGCTGCCTCCACCTTTCGATCACCTCACACTCGTCAGTAAGAAGGTTGCCGTCCAAATTCCTGCACATATCGGCTTGCGGCACGAAGCCTTTACAGGAGCTGTTCAGCTTCTCGTAGAACTTCCGAGTGTCGTTAGCCTGGTACAGCTCTTCCATCGCTACGCTTCTTCCCTCGGAGGACTGAGTTTTGGCTGTTCCGTGCCTGTCGGTATCGTTCCACGTTCGCTCTCGTGCTGTGTTGCAGCATTCTCGCCCGTGCTGCATTCTTCTCCTCGACTAGCTGTTGGCATTCGTCGTCAAAACAGTCGTTTCTATGATTCGGGGCCCTTGTACCTAGTAGCACTACAGCAGTGCTACCTATGGCGGATCGGATGCTCCTCCAGCCATCTTCAAGGGTAGCTGCGCCAAGCTGCTCTTCCGTGGGTAGCACTGCCTCCAGCTGCTGCGCGTATTCCTGTGCAGCCTCGGCGTCCCGCAGTTGCTCAATATTTGGTCGCGGCGTTCGACTTCGGCGATGTTCGAGAAATGGTGCATGTGGAACCAGCTTATCATCAGCGTACAGAAATGCTGTGTCATATCCTTCACGAGAAAGAAATCTGCCATTGAGTGGGCTTACGAAATCAACGGACGCCCGGTCGTCAGAGTTGGTGTTGTGCGAGACCTTGGAGTTTTATTGGACTCACAGATTCGTTCAGAGATCATTACTCGAATATTATTGCTAAAGCAAACAGAAACTTAGGATTCATCATTAGAGCTGCCAAAAATTTCCATGACCCCTGCTGCCTGCGATCACTGTTCTACGCCCTTGTTCGCTCAGTACTGGAAACAGCTTCAATCATTTGGAGCCCCTACATAAGCTGTTGGGCCACTAGAATCGAAGCTATACAGTCGCGATTCTTTAAATTTGCACTAAGGTTGCTTTCTTGGAGTAACCCAACGAACTTACCACCCTACGAGGATCGATGCCGTCTCCTTAACATGGAAACTCTGCAGTGTCGGCGGAATTCAGCTAGAGCACTGTTTGCTGCCAAGTTGTTGCTTGGTAATATTTACTCTCCCAACCTTCTGGAGCAAATCAACCTGAATGTGCCGGTAGTATCTTTAAGATCTAGTTACTGTTTAAGACTTAACTTCAGACGAACTAACTACGGGAAAAATGAACCTGTTTTAATGATTTGTGCAGAATTTAACGAAGTGTACCATCTATTCGATTTTTGTCAATCCTGTGAAATTTTTAAAAACCGTCTGAAACTATTCAACTTGGCCGCTTAAGTGTATTTGTAATAGTTAATAGTTTAAGTTTTATTCATGTAGACAAATGTAGTCAGATGAATTAATAAACCAATAATAATAATAATCAATAACTATAAGTTCTATAACAGAAAATTAGTTTGACTTGATTAAACGAGCTACGATAAAGCAAATAAAGCAAATAATAATGTGTTATTATATTAAAGTTTAAGGGGCAACGTTAAATATAATTTACGATTCTTTTTTAAAATTTACCAATTTTAAACATACGTTATACGTTATATTTTGATATAATATCGCAAAGATGTAGTTGATATAATAATATATTTGATACAATATCGCAAATTGTGTGTAGTTTATTGTTATTAAAAAATGTAGTTTTTTGACGTGGGACTACGTCATTGTTTATTATACTGGGATGCATATTGTAAAATTGGAAATGAAACTGGCAAATGTTGCGTCAGATTTTAAACGTTGATAACAGCATGACCACATGATGGAAAACAATAACCAATATGTTTTTGGATAGATAAAATATAGAACAATTTTGTATTATGCTAGTTATCACTCTAATTTCATTTCTAAGCGGTAACATTGATAAAAAGTTTCAATAACAAATTTACGCGAACAATAAACCAATTACATGCGAGCATTCCTAGCACAGACGACGTGAATGGACACCATCTGTTCCCTGTGGTATTCTCTGTATCAATATCGAAAAAAAAATTGACAGAGTTTCCCCGTCCCAATAGGTCAATTTATGTTTGCTTCCGTGAACTTAGACTAACTTGATGTCTCGAAGGTAATGATTTTTCGAAAAGTTTGAAACAACCGTTTTTGTTGAACAATTTCTAAACCTGTTCTCAGAGCATAATAAAAACTGATGTCTTGAAAGAAAACATGCTAGTAAAAGCATCAATACCGTACAGTAGATGTGGAGCAGAGCGTCGCAGGTTTCTCTTTGTATACGCGGTACACTTCTATTCGTATTGCAGCGGTACACTTTATATTCGCACATTTCTATTCGTATGCAATCGAGGAAAAACTGCAATGCTGCTGCTGATGGTGTTCAAAAGTTTATCTCATGAATATGATTGCCATAAATTTCTCAACAAGTATTGAACATTTTTGGAACGATACTAAGTTATAAATTATTTTTATTTTATCTTCGATATTCACTAAACAATCGTGACCGGCATAATATCGAAAGAGTGAGTTCCTTAATATATATACAATATCATGGAAAAGAAAAAGCGAACGCTTGGGAGTTTATGGTCCATTTAGTAAGATTTATTCAGAAATTTGTGGTGCTTCTTCAACTACAACGATACGCATGTGTCTTGTCAAATAATTGTTGTTTGAACAAAGAAACACTACAGACACAATATGGCCAAGTGTAAACGATATCCTTTATTACTTAAATTAATCTTAAGTTCCACGTCACCATTTATACAACCCTAGGGCTGTAAACTTTGTAGTATTTCAAGATCTAAAGGGTTTTTCAATAAGGGCGCTACAATTTTTTTTTTAAATAATATGAAAACGGTTTTGGATATCAATGTAATTTATTCATGTGAAAGTACAATTTTCAAGCATAAATCGGCCGATACTACTGCAATTTTAGTTCGATATTCGTACGAAGTACATCAATTGTTACTGGCTTGTTGGAATAGACTTGATGTAACCCCACAAGGAAGTCTAACATCTGCATCAAATCGTACGACCGAGACGGCAGGACGATTATGACGACCATAAATTGGACGTAGCGCTCTTAAAGTTGAGGCCACTGAATCCTAATTTCGGTGGTAAATTTTGAAAACCACTAATCATGACTTATAACGGCAAACAACTTGTTACGATAAAGCAAATAATAAAGTGAAGACGTTTTTGTATTTGCTGGATTTATGAGAGATTTATAGATTGCGTTAAATATTTTAAATTTATTTTTAAGTTTACCAATTTTAAACATAATATACGTTCTATTTTGCTACAACATCGGGAAGATAAAAACAATTTGATAACGTTCGAAAAAGAAAAAAAATAATAAGATTTAGAAAAGGTGGCGACTGTCCTACCGCACTTTTCATGAAATACTTTTAAAACAAAACTTCCGTCACCGGTACGCCTTGCGTGGCAGGAACTTTGTGTTAGTGTTATTATGGCTACCAGGAATACTTTTAATCAAATTGGTGACCATGTTTCGTTCCCGTTCCAAGTAAAATCTGGCGTTCCACAAGTTAGTCATCTTGAACCATTCCTGTTTCTGTTGTACATGCACGATTCAAAGCACGTCCTAAAATACCAGAAGAAATCTTCGCTGATGATCTAAAGCATTGTTGTGTCATAAAGAAACAAGTGATGCCCTTTTTTTCAAAATGAACTGGACGTCTTGGTGCAAAACAAATCACATGGTCCTTAATGCTTCTGAATGCTCTGTGATGTCCTCTGAGGGTAAACGACAGTTAGCCTTCAACGGCTACGTCTTAAGCGATACTGTTATGAAATACGGAAGTACCGTGAAAGACCTTGGAATACTTCTCTATTCTTCATTGACGTCCAAAAATTAAGTGTCATAGGTAATTAAAGTAGGGTAAATTAGCATACAGTGGACTCTTTCCTATTGTGGACCACCCGCCAGGCTAACTTAGTTAATGAAAAAACTCGAGGGATTTTCTTCGAGCAACATTTTACCTAGCAAATTTGCATCACAAACATTCATAAATTCCGATTTATGTAAAGAGCAATTGAATTAATGGACCACCCGCAATAGTGTAATAAATTAAGGGGGCCACTATACGTTAATTTACCCTATCTTCTCAGTTAGAGTTCATCTTCAGATTTGGCAAATACTTCAGGATGCATACTGCTTGGAGGCTCTAGAGTAAATTAACCTATAGTGGACCTTTAGCCCTTTTTTTATAGTGGGCAGTATTTAAAAAATTCAATTTTAATCGAGTCCAACCTATATATGAGTACAGTGACGTTTCAATTATACCACGGTCAAATAGTAGGAGGTTGTAGCCCAGATACGACCGCGTAACTGACGAAAAATTACGCACAGTTTGTATTAACAATGCAGCAACAAATCATTAATCATAAGGTCTACTATTGTTTGCTTAAATCATGTAAAAGGGTGGTGGCTCTGAAAAAATGTGGAGGCGAGCTTATGATTGGTATACAATTTTCAACTCAACGTTAACAAGTTTAGTATTGAAAAAATATTCCAATTATCACAGCAAATCCAATCAGTGGTAGAGACACTGTAAGCCTTTGAAAATGATATCACAACATCTGTTACCGCTATAGTATTTCAAGAGGGCACGTTTTTGTTACACTTTCCACAGCATGCCACTCTACTAAAGTAAGTCCCACGCCAAACATGTTTTATAAATCAAAAAACAAACCTAGCTCCAACCTACACGTATAACCTATTTTGCTTCGTTCTAAAAATTCAAGTTCATTGGATAGTAAATTAGTAATTACCTCCATGACTCTTTTCACACCTTGGCCACCTCGTCCGACGGACCGGCCATTTCGGCCAAAGGAGCGACCACTTCATGTGCCGAAGTACCCTCTGCTTCCCTCTTCCTTTTGCGATGCAGTCTGGTGCGCTCCGTTGCCGTCATGGCTCGCTCATTCACGCCAGCTACCGCTTCCGCTTGCTCGCGAACTCGCTTGCGATGATTCCGCAATTGTAATGATTGTAGCCTTTGAGACATTACAAAAAAAACTTTTTCTAAACACGCTTGTATAGACGATATACTTGTCACCTCTACGGTTGAACTGTTAATGAATAAGGTACTCATAACACCATCTCTTAAATATCCCATATGGGTTCGAATTTGTGTAATTCGAAATTGCACTAATGCCAATTTCACAACAGTTCAACACACATCACGCAGCTGTCAATAGATTTCTTTGCGTTGATTTTTTCTATTGATAGTAAACTTTCATGTACTGTAGTAGCACTGAAATGTTGAAAATTCATTCACTGCTTCAATTGAAAACAAGTGGTCGCCCTTAAAAGGACGGGTTGGTTTTAATTTCTGCAAAGCTAGGATTTTGTTCGTATTATGATGGCTACATTTCTGTTTTCTTCGAAAGCAGAACAGCTTGGTTATTCGGAAGAACATCTCCCTGAGCAATGGTGACACCAGACGGAAGTTTGTTCAGCGCCTCATCGTTACGGATGGCCAATTGCAGATGACGCGGAAAAATTCTGGTCTTCTTATAATCACGGACAGCATTTCCTGCCAATTCCAAAATTCCAATACTTCAGCAGCCACATATTCCACCACTGCTGCGGTAGTACATGTACCGACGCCTTCGACATAGTTTAATTTCGCAACAGATAGTGAATATGGTCTACTGGGATCTGAAGACCAGCACAGACGAACGGGACTTTGCCTTTCCCTTCACGTTGGCACCTCTACCGCGTCCAGATGTGTTGTAAAAGAGCTTTAGTTAAAGTTGACTAATACTATCTCAACAAGAGTTAGTGTTAAACTGATACCGAAAACAGGTTGAAATTTTCTTATATACCCTCACTGGATAAATAATGAAGAGAGGGTTGGGCTACGCAGATGACAGAATAAAGGAATGCGAAAATAAGTTCACGTAGGTTATAGAATGAGAGAGCTTAAAAGAAAGGCGTTACCACTGTTGCCAACTGTACAGATTTATCTGGAAATGTACAGATTTTCTCGGGTTGTTCGGTACAGAATCTGTACCGTACAGATTACAGATTTTCAAGGAAAAGTACAGATAAGTACAGATTTTTTAAATGGTTGAATAAATTAGACAATACTTTTTAACAGACTCTGCAACGATACAATTAATGCGATCTTGCAATCCACACACTTAGAATTCACTGAAAAATCTCAGAAATTTGCTGCCGAGAATGACACTACTCGGTTGAAAAAATGGCACCTATTACATGATTCCGTAAATCTCGGTTCAACCTAACTAAAATTTTGGCACAAAATATCCGAAATATAGGTAATGATGCATTACCGAGCTTGTGAGCCATTTCTAAGTGTGCAAAACTTTTATTGACAATCGAGCTCCCGCATATTCAATAACCATAAACGGATGATAATCCATATGGTTTAACGATACCCCATACAGTCGGGACTATAACCCGAACTAGTAGTTAGACACGTTTTATGGTTATTGATTATGCGGGCGAGTTGATCAGAATTACTATTAAGAGAAATAATGTAGTCACAGTTTTCTTAAAGTAATGAACAAACAACGTTGAAGTTTTTTTTTTAAATTTACAACATAAAACTTATGGACCAGTGGTACTGATTTTGGTACAGATTTTTTCCGGAAAAAGTACAGATGAAAAAGATTTTTCTGCTTCCAGCACAGATGGAAATGTGGCAACACTGGGCGTTACCCATTCGATTATGTCAGAGTTGATATTGTACGCGATCTGACCCTGACGCATGGTGGGGGAACATAGTGTTTTCATGTATAAAAGCTGTACAGACACGCGGCGCGCGTACATTTCCAATCTGGCTTCAGAAGCAGAAGCACCAGTGGCAGCAGAAGATGGAGAGGAAGCAGACAGCAAGCAGCACACTCGGTCATTTGAAGGCAGGTGGCAGGGAAGCGGATGGTGTCATTTTTGTTCGTCGATTCAATGTGCTGCAGAAGTAGCAGCAGAGGATAGTGCTATACAGCTCGCACACGGACGGTGTGCAGGTGGCTTGCTGTGGTGGCGTAAAAAGCAAACGGCAACCGGGTGCGGCAGGAAATGCAAGTGGATGCTGGCTTCGGTATTTGTTTGCTCTTTGATATTTTGGCATTGATTGCTTTAACAGTATCTAAACAGTCCTTATCAGGATTTATAAGCAATTGGAAAGTTAATGAAATTTTTTTCTTGATAATATAAATACTATTATAGACACTGCTCATGAGCTCATGAAAAAAAAAAAATGCTTGCATATGCGGTAGTAAGAGCTCGAGTATTGGCACACTGTTCTCTACAAGACAAAAATGAGTGTAATTAAAAAGGTAATGATTTTTTCTTGTAATAAAACATGCCGATATAACTAAAAATCATAAGAGAAAGATCCTTAGAATTTGAAACGTGTGCATTTTAACCATAACGGCATTGTTTATTACAAGAAAAACCATTACCTTATCAATTAAAAACTTATTTTTGTCTTGTAGAGGATAGTGTACCAATATATAACTGGGCATGGGCATTTTGCTTCAAAAACGCGTGTGCACTTTCGCATTTTATCTATAACGGATGTATGGCTCATAGAGAAAAACCACCAACATTTTAATTGTTGAACTTATTTTTGTCCTGTAGAGGACAGTGCATCAATACTCGAGCTCTTACTACCGTATATGCGAGTATGTTTAATTAGAAGGTAGTGTGCACTGTGTGTATGAGAGTGTGATATCGAGAGAAAATTCATCAACTTTCCAATTGCTTGTTAGTCCTGATAAGGACTGTTTAGATACTCTTATAGCAATCAATGCCAAAACAATAAAGAGTAAACAAATACCGAAGCCAGCATCCACTTCCATTTCCTGCCGCACCCGGTTGCCGTTTGCTTTTTACGCCACCACAGCAAGCCACCTGCACACCGTCCATGTGCGAGTTGTTTAGTACTATTCTCTGCTGCTACTTCTGCAGCACATTGAATCGATGAACAAAAATGACACCATCCGCTTCCCTGCCGTCTGCCATCGAATGACCGAGTCTGCCGCTTGCTGTCCGCTTCCTCTCCATCCTCTGCTGCTGCAGGTGCTTCTGCTTCAGAAGTTAGATCCGAAATAAACGCGCGCCGCGTGTCTGTACTGCTTTTATGCATGAAAATCACAGGAGGGTTGTGTGCAAATCCACGACCGCAAGAATGAAGTAGAATACTTTTACAAGAAAACCCGGCTGCTTGCGTGTCAAACATTTTTCAATTTGTTGTTCAATTCAATATCGGATAAGATACCGATCACATCTTGGCGTTATCACTGACAGTGCGAATAAAGTATTCCTTGTGATAAAATAAACAGTGAAAAGCTGATTTAACACTCAAAACTAGACGGCTCATGTGTTGTCAAAATGAGTCAACTATTCATTGAATGCATTTACTAGTGCCGCTATCACACAGAGACTGCATTTCACTAAAGTGCCTCACTGCATCAGCTGCTATCGATGCTAAACCCGCTGCAACTGCTACGCCATCCGTAGCGATGCTAATGTTTTGGCCGCTATACGCTGCTATTGGTATCCGCTGTCCCTGCATCAGCTGGCCCAGCTGCTATCGATGCTGATCCATTGCCATGCCACAGCTTTGGCCGCTATCCGCCTGGTATCCACTGCACGCTACTGCTGCTGCCAAGGGAAGACTGTTGTTGTCGCTGTCTAGAACTATTATGAGCGGCTTCGACTGAAACAGGCTCTTATATAGGAATGAAAAACCTATCGACAGTAGTGTAGTTTGGGGTAATTTGGACCTCGGGGTGAAATGGACAGGTGCTTTATCTTGGAAAGTATTACATTTTTGGGTTCCATGTACTACTTCATCCTTTCCTTGAACTACTAAACCCTAACTAATATAAAAATTTCATGGTTTGCTGTGACAGGTGCACCGCAGTGCCAATGTAAACAAAGAAAACATCAAAAGTTGATTTTGCTGTAAGTTTTACGCTCGTGTATTTAAGGTTTTTTGAGAACTTCTTCGATGTTTTCAGTCTAATGTGCTTTGCAGCCGTGTTTGTCTAGTAAAAGAGTACATTTTAATGAAAGATTGCGATAAGTTTGATCGAAAATAGTGGAAGGAATTGAGTTTTTAGAAAGGCGTCCGGTTTGGGGTGAAATGGACAGTTTTTTTGGGGTGATATGGTCAGGCGAGTTTGAAGTAAATTCTTTTGTCGGACTGATGCCGCGGGCATATAAAAACGAACGGATTGACGGCAGTGTACAAACAATTAACTGTAAAAAGTATTGCAGGCAATCTGGGATGATTTATCTGTACAAAAAGTGTTTTCAATGCCCCGCAGAGTGGCGGGTTTCTGAACAAAAGTTGGAAAAACCTATTTTTTTTTTCTAAAATGCTTGAAAATGACGTATAATGCCAATTTTTAGGTGCTGAACTCATTTCTGATGTCCGAAATCATTGTTCCCTTAAAATAATAAAATAAACGTTAAACCTTCTTATTATCAGATTTATTTTTTTGTTCAGATCATGCTCAACATTGGTATACTTGTTCTTTATCGAAAAACTTTCTACCCGTTTTTTTTTGTTTGGTCCTTAGTGTGATCCATTTTGAATTAAAGTTGCCAAAAAGCGGCAATCATTTTTCAAAAATATGTAACTTTTGAGCCGTTTGACCGGTTAAAAGATTTAATGGAGAATTTAAGGAATTTGATAGGCCTTTCAAGGAAAAATAAGAAATCGTACTCAACGTACATTCGTTATATATTTTTCCGTTTGGCGAATTTGGGATTAATGGATTTGGAACGACGATATGCAAACCGGGACCCAAAAATTCGAAAAATACGGTTAATTTCATATAGGCTGTTGATTATCCGATCATTCCGAACTGTTTCACGAGACTGTACGGTACACAAGAGTTCTAAAAAATAACATAAATTTCCCCTCAAAACGAAACTCGTTGATCCAAAAGCAGATCAAAATTGAGGGAATTGGGTAATCGAAGTTAAGCTCAGAATTGTGATTTTCTAACATAAAAATCATTGAAATTTCCTGACACAGCAACATTCAAAATGCTGCCAAAAATTGGTATATCATCCGATTCTCATGAAACTTCTCATGAAACTTACATCACACATACACCGACACACACACATAGACAGACACACACAATCTCACACACATACACATGCACACAGTCACACACACTCACGCGCACACAAACACACACGCACACAAACACACACGCACACACACTCACACACACACACACGCGCACGCACACACACACAAACGCGCGTGTGCGACACACGATCGCATACTCAGTTTCTAGTATGAATAATTGGAGAAGGGAAACTTTTTTGGCCTACTGTGGAACCACTGTGCAATGCCTAAGAATTGCAATTATCATTGCGTATGCCTGATACCACCTTCTACTGTGTATTAAGCAACTATTGATACTATAAAACTCACATTTTTTACCCTGTCCACATCACCCCAAACACTGTCCATATTACCCCAATAGCTGTCCATTTTCACCCCAAACGATTTTTTTATGTCCGAAAATCATAATTTTTAGTTTCGTTATTTTTTTTGTTCTTTTGACCTCAATATCAGGGTTTTTCCGTGCAGAAACATAGAAAACAGATCAATATTACTATAGTACATTACGTTTATGGGATAGAAAAAACAGGTTACGAAATAACAGGAGTTTTTCTCAGGGGGTCCAAATTACCCCACACCACCCTAGTAGGAAATCATCGATAACTATTGATAGCCATTTCAGTCGATAATTCCCATCCTTACTCTTATACAGACAAATAGAAAATTTGAAATGGCAAGGTCTATGATTCTGTCGCCCGTGCTTGGGAAGCAATCATATTAACGACTAATCAGATCAGTCAAATTTCGCGTTTCAACAAGGATTGACCATTCCCAATAATATAGTTGCTTGTCATGATTTAGACTTGATAATTTTTGAATTTTAATTATGCGAAAAATTATTTTTTATGCTGATAATGAAAGCTTTTCGGATGTTGTGCTCATGACTGAAGGAAAAGATAATTCAGTACGTTCTGAGACACAGAGATGAAACCAAATATATATCTGTTCCAAATTTCTTGAAAGTGTAAGTTGATTTAAGAGAAAATATTAACTCTTTAATTAGGTTTTTATTTCATCCTGAAAAGGACAATTTGTTGTTTAATTCAATGTCTGATAAGATGCCGATCACATCTTTGCGTTATCACTGGCAGTGCGAAAAAAGTATTCCATGGGGGAAATAAACACTGAAAAGCTTTCCAGAACGTTCTTTTCATTGGATGCATTTGCTAGTGTGCCTGCTATCGCTCAGAGATAGCATTTCACTAAAATGCCACACTGCATCAGCTGGCCCTACTGCTATCGATGGTGATACCCGTTGCTACAGCTGTGGTCGCTTTTCGCTGCCATTAGTATCCGCTGCCCTGCATCAGCTGGCCCTGCTAATATTGATGCTGAGACCAACTGCAACCGCTGCGCTATCCCCGTTGCCACAGCAGTGGACGCTTCCGTTGCCATTAGTATCCGCTGCGCTGCTTCAGCTGGCCCTGCTATCGATGCTAAGACGCGCTGCGCTATTGGTTGCCATACCACAGCTGTGACCGCTATCCGCTGCTATCGATGCTGATACTGCTGCTGCTAAGGGAGGACTGCTGTTGTCGCTATCTAGAATTATAATGAGCGGCTTCGGGTGAAACAGTCCCTTTTATAGGCCAAATTGCACATTTCAAATGGCAAGGTCTATGATTTTGTCGACCGTTTTTGGGAAGCAATCATATAACGACCAATCAGAGGCCGAAGTTTTCGTTTGTCAAGGCTTGACTATTTTCAATAGTACAATAATATGAATAATAAAATTACAATTATCTTTATTTGGGACAAATCTTAGAAGATTTTCCAATCTATTGCTGCAAGAACGAATGAAATCCATCGAATACTAACCGATTTATTAGCATTTGAAATTGGACATATTTTTCACTTTTTTCGGTTTTAGATTTTCATTCCACATCCCTATGTAGCCGAGCTGCCTGAGAGAAGTATTCTACTTCAAAACACGATGTTCCCCCACCAACATTACAATTAAAAAGTGACGCTCACTTTTTCTTTTCTCACATGCAAAGTTGGTGGGGGAACATCGTGTTTTCATGCATAAAAGCAGTACAGACACGCGGCGCGCGTTCATTTCGAATCTAACTTCTGAAGCAGGAGCACCAGCAGCAGCAGAGGATGGAGAGGAAGCGGACAGCAAGCGGCAGACTCGGTCATTCGATGGCAGGCGGCAGGGAAGCGGATGGTGTCATTTTTGTTCGTCGATTCAATGTGCAGCGGAAGTCGCAGCAGAGAATAGTACTAAACAACTCGCACACGGACGGTGTGCAGGTGGCTTGCTGTGGTGGCGTAAAAAGCAAACGGCAACCGGGAGCGGCAGGAAATGGAAGTGGATGCTGGCTTCGGTATTTGTTTGCTCTTTATTATTTTGGCATTGATTGCTTTGAAAGTATCTAAACAGTCCTTATCAGGACTAGTAAGCAATTGGAAAGTTAATGAAAATTTTGAAGTAGAATACTTCTCTCAGGAAGTTCGGCTACATAGGGATGTGAAATGAAAATCTAAAACCGAAAAAAATTAAAAATATGTCCAATTTCAAATGCTAATAAATCGGTTAGTATTCGATGGATTTCCTTCGTTCTTGCAGCAATAGATTGGAAAATCTTCTAAGATTCGTCCCAAATAAAGATAATTGTAATTTTATTATTCATATTATTGTACTATTGAAAATAGTCAAGCCTTGTCAAAACGAAAAATTCGACCTCTGATTGGTCGTTATATGATTGCTTCCCAAGCACGGTCGACAGAATCATATACCTTGCAATTTAAAATATGCTATTTGACCTATATAAGAGCCTGTTTCAGCCGAAGCCGCTCATAATAGTTCTAGACAGCGACAACAGCAATCGTCTTCCCTTAGCAGCAGCACTAGCAGTGCAGTGGATACCAGCGACAGCGGAAAGCGGCCACACCTGTGGCGTAGCAATGGATAGCGCACTAGTTGCAGCGAATTCCAGCAACGATAGCAGCTGGGCCAGCTGATGCAGAGACAGTGGATACCAATGGCAGCGTATAGCGGCCACAACTGTGGCATGACTATGGATAGCGCACTAGTTGCAGCGGATCTCAGCATCGATAGCGGCTGATGCAGTGAGGCACTTTAGTGAAATGCAGTCTCTGTGCGATAGTGGGCACTAGTAAATGCATTCAATGTAAAGTTGACTCATTTTGACAACACGTGAGCCGTTTAGTTTTGAGTGTCAAATCAGCTTTTCACTGTTTTCTTTTATCGCAAGGAATACTTTATTGGCACCGTCAGTGATAACGCCAAGATGTGATCGGTATCCTATTCGATATTGAACAACAAATGAAAAAATGACTGCCACGCAAGCAGCCGGGTTATCTTTCTTGTAAAAGTATTCTGCTATATCCCTGCGGTCGTAGCTTTGCACACAACCCTCGTGTTATTTTTCTCTTGATAATATAAATACTATTATAGACACAGTGCTCATAAGTTCATGAAAAAAGAAAGGTCGTTACCCATTCGATTATGTCAGAGTTGATATTGTACGCGATCTGACCTTGACGCATTTATGCGATAATCGAATAAAATTTGCAGTTGCAATAAACGGCTTTTCTAAAGGCTACTATATGTATTTGGAAGAGCATAATTGGTTTCAATTCAACTACAACTCTGATTAGAAGCCGCTGCAAATGCGCAGTAGTTTGATGTTCACCACAATTCGTTGATACTGTGTACAGCCAGCGGTATAAACGAAACTAATCCGGTTTTGAACAGAAAAGTTCGGCACGTTCTGCTGACAATGCTGAATCCGTTTAAAAAAATTCACAACACTTCATTAACAAGGATGTAACATCTTTAAAAAGACGGTTATAGTTTGACATCCAAGCGGAATTTCGACCTTCATACTCATGTCTGCTATCGGCAATATCAATCACGCAACAATTGCACTCTTGGTGTCTGCTTCCATTCGAAACGAGAACGGGAGCGGGAATATTGTTGCGTTTGTGAGAAAACTATCCGGTGCGGAATTGAAAGCGAGCTCGTGATTGGACAGCCGCTACTTTTCCAATTGATTTTTGAATTGTTTTCTTCGGGAGCAGAACAGCTTGGACAATCGACAGAACACCTTCCTGAGCAATTGTATGACGCCGGATAGAAACTTGTTCAAAGCTTCTCCTCCTCCAATGCAGTCCGCCAGATTCCTCTGTTGGTCTATCCGCAGCGCTCGACTAGACAGTGAAGACTAAATTTCTATATGCTGGTGTGTCTTTGACACTTGTGCGAACAAAGCAACAACAACAACTTTAGTGTCGGCTGTGCTGGGGAAGTGGATGGATTTCATAATTGCGGGCACGCGATTGGTTAAATTATTATCAAAATGGTTATGAATTTAAACCACTTACTATGCAAAAATGTTTTAGGAATTGATTTCATAAACTAGAGAATTTTTTTCTCTATCCAACGACACATCAATGACTAAAATCCGTTCAGTGGTAACAAAGTTGTAAGCATTTGAAATCTTTCATTCTGCCGTTTCACTCTGTTTTCGATTTTTCGGAATCGCACCCGTAATTTTACGTCAAAAAAAGATTGAAAAAACTAAAAATAAATAAGAATTGTTTTAGTCATCATCCAACCATTTAATTTTTATTGTAACGATAATAATATAATTTTTTACTGATTATATTTTTTCTAAATTTCTAAATATTTCTTAACTAGTATAGTTTACCCTGTGCGGTTTTTATTACATTCAATTTCTCTAGCAAAATTTGTTTAGCATTGCTCTGATATGTTCCGATATATTCTAACACTTGCTGAAGGTTCTGGCATTGGTTTAGTCACCACTAAATAGTGCTTACTCATAACTGGCAATTGTGGACCGGAACTCGACCTTAAAATGCCGTTTCGACGTCGATCACTAGTTCAAGCATTAATCTGTTCCATGTTCTAGGCAAGTGAGGCCAAGACCAACCCAACCCGGTGATCGGAAATTCGACGCTTTAATTTAACCTCCACAATCTTGGGGCTCATTTAAATTCGGTTAAAAAATCATTGACGGCCGCCAAAATAGACGGAAAGCCCCCTGCGGTGAAACGACCGGTGGACCGGGCCTCCTCGCGCTGGCTGACAGGCGATATCCGTAATAAACTCGGGGAGAAAATGACTGATGCCCACATAACCTATAAATTAGTCGGAAATAAAAGTGAAATAAAAGTCAAAAATAAAAATAATATTTATAAACCATACGATCCGAACGCGAAGGCGAGATGACAGTCCACTTGCACTTCAACTGAGAGTAAGAAAAAAACCGACGATATTCAACAGCCAGAGCCAACTGCCGAACCAAACCGAGGAGAGCAAAAAATAAACTAAATTAATAGACGACAAAACGAGAATTTATTATTCCCGAAATGTGGCAATAAAAACAGCGCGAGCTCACGGACCGACCGCGGACCTACAGCGAGAGAGGAGCAGCGATGTAGTCAAATTCATGACAGAGAAAATAAAACAAAAAATAAAAATAAAATACAAGCGGCAGACTTGTTCTGTTTCCCCCCTTCCCCTCTTCACAGTCCACGTATTGGAAGCATAAAACTTCCTCCGGTCAGCTGGTTGTTAGTTTGTTCTAGGTGCAATTTCCCCACCCGGAAACTGCCATCAATTACCGGGGTTCCGAGTTACTGGCAAAAAATTTCGCGCAAGGTTGCAACACATCCTCTTGACAGTTTTATTCATCACCCAGCAGAGCTCCCACCCACAATGGCACTGCTGTTCAACAGATAACAATACTTCAGAATAAGTTGAATAAAATCTAAGTGAACTGAGGTGGAAAAGTCAGTTGAAGAATCATTGGAACCTGTAACAGCCTCAAGTCGCTCTGCGCAATCTTCCGGGACCCCTGGGTTGGTGTCAGCACCGGTGAGCAATGCCAATAGTTGAGAATCGATTTCGTACGTTTTGTGTTTCCAACGCCCGTTACTTGTCGTCACACAACTGGAAAATGGCAGCGTTTACTGGACCTTCTTCTACGCCGTTGCGGATTGAGAAATAATTCAGTAGGGATACAATCAGGAGGCAGATAATGCGACCGAACTCGGACAGTCAATTGAAGTTCCATTTGTGTCGCACCTCCTGGCCGGTCATGCCATGCTTCTTGTCGTAAATAAACTAGTGAAAAATGGTGAGCTTAAGATTCAATTGAAGTTTAGCGAGTTGGAAGCTTTGCTGAACTTTGTTTGCTCGAAGAAGTAAATTAAAATTTGACTGGAAAGCAAGACAGTTTGTGGAATTGTGAAAAAAAAAGCATTTCCCGAGTTATGTGAAGGCTTTCAACGAAACATTTCTCTAACTAGTCAAAGAATGAGATGTTGATTCTTGTTTTCAAAACACACCATAGTTTGTGGAACAATGGAACTAAGCAGACAGAACTCGTTCCGAAATGGACTCCATTTCCGATTAACTTGCCGCTTATAATAAATAAAAAAACAAAATCATAAAAGATCTCGTTTGCCTCCGAAAGACCATTGTCCACTGCTTCGCTTATCGGTGGACGAAACTATCCGAAAACTTAAATCGTCAATAGGTCACATAATCGGGACCTTTTGTTTCAATCTGTCCTTTTCTTCCCTACTACCTCTCAACCATTCGATCTCGAGTGTCATGTTAATATTCCGACATTTGTCCGTTGAATTTATTTTAACCATAAATTAGAACATAATATACAGCAAAAAAAGCATTCTTTTGGATTTTCTTCTCTTCCTCGCAAGATCCAAATCGTACAGGTGAAGAACGCGATGGGACTCTACTGCTGCGATCCACGTAAATAACCGGTATTTAGTTCAGATTTTTTCTCCCCCTTTTTCGTCTGCTTAGGAGTTCTCGACAACTCCAACTTTTTATCAGTTTAATCGATCGAACGCGCGCAAGCTGCTGCTGCTCCGCGGCTGCTTTTTATTTGTTCTAAATGATCCCAATGGGACGATCGGGGAAGCTAAACGTCACAGATTTGAGGACAAGGATCATGCTGATATGGCTGTGATGGCTATGATGATGATAATGATGACCCTCGATGGTTGCGATGGAGGCATGAGATGAACCATTCTGAGAGTTGTGTTTGGACTTGACTTCCAATAAACTGCGGATCTACACAGAGTGGCATTTGGGAGGAAATTTGCGAAGTCTCAGGCTCAATAGTTTTATGTTTTTTATACCGAGTTGCCGACCCAGGAGATCCTTCCCCGGAACAATCTCGATCTTCCCGGAATGCCAGCTTTACGAGCAGTCAAACATATATTAAAGTTTATCAAAAATAACTAAAAACAATCATAGAACGCGCTTTTTACTGTGGGATCCGGCAGTGAAATTGATATTTTACGGCCACTAGAGAACACTAGTCATTTTTCCTCGAATTAGAAATCTTCTACTTGAAACTTACAACCTGGACAGAGCCCAACAGTTTGGTAACTTGCCAATGTCAATCATTTTCTTCTTAACAAACTAATCGAAAGAGGCTTAATTATTTCTCTTAACGTTTAGCTTGATCATTAAAACTAAAATCCAAACTTTTTTATTGCGGCACAATAAATTTGAGCTGCTCATTAAATGAACCTCCAGCGAAGTCCAATTTACAACAATGCTTCATGAATATTAACAACAGTACAATAGAGAGACTCGCCCGCTTCGCAGAAGACAACAATCCGCAGTGGTCAACATCGCCGACGCCGATTATTACCGTGGGTTCTAAATCAAACCCGCGTGGAGGAAATCCCACTGGATGGCACTAAATCACGCGGGAGTTAATAAACACGCCGTGAGATGAATCTAGCAGGTTCTTTTCACTTCTTTCACACGCGCGCAGAAAAGCAATCATCTATCAGCGGCGGAGTCTCACCGCGCACATATATTTTATATGGCTGATCCTTTCCGCTGACCGTTCTTTCCAGCCCCACTTTTCTGGTGGTAAAAAAAAAACGGTGTAAGCCGCAAGCATCGGTAGTTACTTGCTGGCGATCAGGAAGGCGACCAGACTGCAAGGTGCGGTAAAATTTAACGATCGTCACAAGCTTCACGGTCGTAGCGCAGAGTGGAGCGAAGCTCAGATTCTGGCATGTGGCTAACCGCAGATTGTTACGATCTATTGACGGGAATGGATTTTCGTCTGCTGGTTTATCGCTGGCTGGCTGGTTCAGTCGGACTAGATTGTGGATGGTATTCCGGCTGAGCAATCGGATGTCACATTTGACTGATAATCATTACAGTGTGGGTATGTAGGTGTCAAATTGAACTGGATTGATTTGTTTTATTTTTCTACCGCGTTTCGTTTTGGTAGGACAGCGAATAGAAAAGATTTTGTTAGTATATGTAGCTTATTGATTTTATTCTAAACATTTGTTTCGATCTTCTCTTGGGCGTGCCTCGAGGTGTCAAAGTAGAGTTTCTTCTCCTTTTACAAATGTTGAATTTTGAATTTCTAAAAATATTATAATCTGTTGAAAATAATTCAAAAAATCTGGTAAAAAATATTCAATACATGCTGGATTTACATGCCAACCTGAGCGTCTGTTTACCAAGATAGTGCGGCTCAAAACAGCGTCTGATCTCCATGTTATAAGCGGCTGATCAACGTCCTGCACAGTGGTCCAATAAGGCAATACTACAAGGTATACACCCCAAGGGGTTGTATGAAATGGTGACGTAGGACTAAATGTATATATTATATGCTGCGCTAAACTGTTCATAGGCAACACTCTCGTTTATTTTTGATGGTCGTTATTGTAAAACTAACGATGCATGAATACATGAAAATTTTACACTAGTAGTAGTTGCGAAAATTCTCATAACTCTTATCTTCAAGCATCTATAGTTCTGAAAAGAACCGATTCCATAATCTTCAGTTAGAAATTTGTGCTACAGAACGCTGATAATCGCACCATCGGTAGCATTGAATATTTTGCCTGACCGCGCATAATAAAGTTTGCTCTCCGCTGTGCCCTCCAGTGTACCAGCTACCTTTAACAGCTGCACTGTACTCGCTATTGTGTAACAAACTAAACTGAAGCTGAATTTTCTACACGCAGTCTTTCGTATCGAGTTCAGAGTAGATTTTTGCCATAAGGGCGTGGCCACGCAGCTTGGAGAAAGACAAACAAACCGATACACCTTCGATACTACTGAGTGATTTTCATAAGCATCGCAAGAAAGTTTTTGCTTTCCCGATGCGAAAATCAGTCTGGTTCTTAGATTTACTAATTTTCGTTTCTAATATTTGACTGATAACGGTGTTCGAGTGGGCACAAACACTACACAAACAATTAAACTGGAAAATCATTCAATTTAGCAGTGAAAATTCTTAAAATGAGGGTTATATCTTGTTGTGATTGAATATTCATAGGCAACACTACCGTTTATCTTTGGTGCGCCCTGGTCGTTCTAGTAAAAATAATTATTGAGAAATAGATGAACATTTCACACTAGTAGTAGCTGTGAAAATTCCCATAACTCTTATCTTCAAGTATTTATAGTTCTGAAAAGAACCGATTCCATAATCTTCAGCTCGAAATGTGTGCTACAGAATGCTGATGATCGCACCACCACCGGTAGCATTGAATATATTGTTGGCCGCGCATAAAATTTGCTCTCCGCTGTTCCCCTCAAAATATCATGCAGTGTACGATGGTGCCTGTTGCTGCCGTATGCAATGATTCCATAATTTTCACGTGTGCAGAACAACAACAGAACGAACAGAACGCTGATGATCGCACCAACGGTAGCTTTGAATATTTTTCTTGGCCGCGCATAATAAAAGTTACTCTCCGTTGTGCCCTTCAGTAGCTATGCCAGCAAAATATCCTGCAGCGAACGATGGTAACTGTTACTGCCGTATGCAAAATAAAGGTAACATGCTCCGCAGTACCTGGAAGTTGACTCGTATGCAGCTCTCGTTTCTTAATGTCGCGTACCTTTAACAGCTGCACTGTACTCGCTATTGTGTAGCAGACTATACTGAAGCTGAATTTTTTACACGCAGTCTTTTTTATCGAGTTCAGAGTAGATTTTTGCCATTAGGGCGTGGCCACGCAGCTTAGAGAAAGGCAAACAAACCAAAACACTTTGTTGAGTCAAAATATGTAGGCAGTGAAATTTATTTCGTCCATGTTATTGTTATCTGTGCTCGGGAAGCAAGCCAATAACGAGGGAAATGTATGGGAAAGCTTGACCTCGGAACTTTTCACTTTTATCCACCATTAGGCAGTAAAGCAACAATGTTAAACATTATATCAAACAATTGTTACACATTTTATCTATCCACCGACATATAAATGACCAAGATGCATTATGTCGTTCGCTTGCTATAATCGTTTAAAATCTGACGCAACATTTGCCAGTTTCATTTTCAATTTTACAAAGTGTAATCAAGTATAGAAAACAAAGACGTAGTCCGACTCCAAAAAGTGGAATTTAATTCCATAGTGCCTTTTACCTTCATCCTAGCTTAAAAGTGTCTTCAAACAATTGTTTGTATGAATGGCCCGTATAATCGGAAATTGTCAAAAAGTATGAAAAGTTTACTATACTAAAAATAAAAAATTAGCTTTTTTGTGTTAAGAGATAGAAAAATAATTTGTTTGGCAAAGTTGTATAAGATGCAAAAATATGAAACTTTGTTGAACAAATGAAAATCTTGTCTTCTTTTGGTACAAAGTTATAAAGTATATTACATGGAACTTACTTAAAAGTTAGTTTTTTGTACTTAACTTTTGTTAGTTTCATTTTACACGAAAGTATTGTTCGGAAGAATTGCTAGGGCAAACAAAACACACATTTTTGCCAAAGGTCATATATTTCCAGGACTTTTCCTTACAAAGTTATATTATATTTAAGCTTATTTTTTCGATAATTTCAACAACGTATAGGTCAAAAAGGGGCAAGTGAAATCAGGATGTCAATACTCTCCCTTGAAGGTAAGCTGAAGTACTAAAAACTCCTGAGTGCGGCGAGCATATGTTACAGTAGGTCGTCATATATCAAATATACTAACTTTTTTGTGTTCAGAGATAGAGGAATGGTTTATTCGGCAAAGTTTTAGAACGTGCAAAAATATGAAACTTTGCTGAACAAAAAAAAAACTCTTATCTTTATTGGGTACAGAGTTACAGCGTATATTCTATGAAAGTTACTTAAAAGTTAATTTTTTGTACTTAACATTTGATAGCTACATTTTATAAGAAAACGTTGTTCTAAAGAAGCATTTGGGATACAAAACACACGTTTTTGTCGAAAACCACACATCTCCAGGACTTTTAGATAGGATTGTCTTTTTTTTTCAACGAAGTTTCTTTTGTTTTTCAATCTTCTACAACTTTGCTGAACAAACTATTCTTCTACCTCTTAACACAAAAAGTTATTTTTTTTATTTTAATTATAGTAAACTTTTCATACTTTTTGACAATTTGCGATTATGCGGGCCATTCATACAAACAATTGTTCCGTAGATACTTTTAAGCTAGGATGAAGGTAAAAGGAGCTATGGAATTAAGTTCCTCTTTTTGCCTTATTGGACTACTGTGTCCTGGAGTCAGCGTGGGACTCTAAACAGAGCTGACACGTTGGTCCTCCGGCGAGACAGGGAGTTGGGGAAGGCCCAACAAGCTGCCCCGCAAAACACCAAACGTTGCAAATATCGCAGAAGTTAACACGGAACGGAACAATCGGCACAGACCTAGGCGACGAAATAAGGACTACGATTGGAAACTCGGTACATGGAATTGTAGATCGTTAGGCTTTCACGGCTGCGACAGGATCATATATGATTTATTTATTCATTAATTAATATAAATTTCGTCAAGCAAATGTAGACTACAGTTATAATAATTCATTGTTTTCTTATATTCTATACCTTATTTCCCGTAGTTAGTCGTTTTTTGATTTGATTTCTGCCCATGGTGATGTCGATATTGTCGCAGTGCTGATTATAGTGACGCATCATGCGATTTATTGGGCCATTTTTGAGTAGTTAGTTCTGTGGGAGTTTTCCGAAAATATTTTACGATTTCTTAATTAACGACTGGGTGCACAAAAATTAAATTGCTATAATAATTCAGAAGATTGCACGCTTTGAGAAATAATGTCATTGATAAAATAAAGCATTGAAAGTTCGCGGCGTTCTTTAAGTGCTTGTATGTCTATACGCATGCAAATGCAAAAACTGTTTTTGGACAGATTTTATTTGTTCTTCATGTGTTACAATATAGGGATTCCATACAATGCTACAGTATTCCAGAATTGGTCGGACGTATGTAATGTATAATAGTTTGATTGTAGGTATATGGGTCTTGAAAATTATGGCCGAAGCGTTTCAGAAAGCCCAGCCTACTATTTGCTTTGTTGATTATTGTGTTATAATGTATGAAGGTAAGTTTAGAGTCTAAGGCCTAACGTAAGAAGAAGCGCCAGAAGGAAGATCGAGATCGCGAGGCGGTGGAATAACAATACTGTGCGAATGACACACGAAAGTTCTACGAGAAGCTGAACAGTTCCCACAAAGACTCTGTGCCACAAGCCGACATGCGCAGGGACCTGGACGGCAAGCTTCTCACGAACAAGTGTGAGGTGATTGACAGGTGGAAGCAGTACTACGATGAGCACCTTAATGGCGATGTAGCAGAGGACGACAACGGAGTGGTAGTAGATCTCGGTGTACGAGCAGATGACGACAGAACTCCAGCCCCTGACCTCCAGGAGGTCAGAGAGGAGATCGGCCGGCTGAAAAACAATAAAGCAGCTGGAGATGACCAACTCCCAAGCGAGCTGTTAAAACACGGTGGCGAATCACTGGCTAAGGCACTACACTGGGTTATTGCCAAGATTTGGTAGGAGGAAGTAGTACCGGAGAAGTGAATGGAAGGTACAGTGTGCTCCATCTACAAAAAAAGCGACAAATTGGATTGCTGCAACTACCGTGCAATCACGTTGCTGAACGCCGCCTACAAGGTACTCTCTCGATTATCACCATTTGCGAGGGAATTCGTGGGGCACTACCAAGCGGGATTTTTTGGTGCCTGTGCCACCCCGGACCAAATATTCGCAGTTTGGCAGGTCCTACAGAAGTGCCGTGAGCATAACGTGCGCACGCATCATTTGTTCATCGATTCTGAATCGGCATACGACACAATCGTTCGAGATCAGCTATGGCAGATTATGCACGATTACGATTTTCCGGATAAACTAACACGGTTGGTCAAGCTGACGATGGACCGGGTGATGTGTGTAGTTCGAGTTTCGGGGACACTCCCGAGTCTCTTCGAATCTCGAAAAGGGTTACGGCAAGGTGAAGGATTATTGTGTTTGCTATTTAACATCGCTTTGGAAGGTGTGATACGTAGGACTGGTATCGACAGGAGTAGCACAATTTTTAGAAGGTCTGTTCAACTCTTTGGCTTCGCCGATGTCATTGATATTGTAGCACGAACCCTTGAAGAGACGTACATCAGACTGAAGGCTGAAGCCGGACGAATTGGACTGGCCATGAATGCATCGAAGACCAAGTACATAAGAGGAAGAGGTTCCAGAGGAGCCAGTGTAAACCTCCCGCCACGAATTCATATTAGCGATGATGAAATCGAGGTGGTAGACGAGTTAGTGTACCTGGGCTCACTGGTGACTACTGACAACGACACCAGCAGATAAATTCGTCGACGCCTTATGGCAGGAAATCGTGCCTACTTTGAACTACGGATGACGCACCGCTCGAATAAAATTCGCCGCCGCACAAAGTTAACCATCTACAAAACTACGGCCACGAAACCTGGACCATGCTCGTGGAGGACTAACGCGCGCTTGGGGTTTTTGAACGGAAGGTGTTGCATACCATCTGTGGTGGAGTGCGAATGGAAGATAAATTATGGCGGAGGCAGATGAACCACGAGTTACATCAGCTGCTGGGAAAACCACTCATTGTTCAAGCGGCGAAAATCGGGAGACTACGGTGGGCCGGGCATGTCGTTAGGATGTCGGACGACAACCCGGTGAAAATGGTTCTTGATAATGACCCGACTGGAACGAGGCGACGGGGCGCGCAGCATGCAAGGTGGTTCGACCAAGTGGAAGGCGACCTGCGGAGCCTCCGCAGACGGCATGGCTGGCGTGCTGCAGCCATGAACCGATTTGAGTGGAGCCGACTTCTTCGAACAGCAAGGAACACTTCGGCCTGGAGCTGACTGGTAAGGTAAGTATGGATTTACATGAATAAAATAAGCTTCATTTAAATAACCTGAGCAACGTATATGCTATCCTAATTAAGAATAAAGAACGAGATGACGTCGGTTTTCTCATTCGGTCACCGACGTTCGCAATGACATCTGTCAGCCGATGAGCTTTGTGGTGATGTCAGAAGGGGCCTCTCAGCACCTACCCTTTTCTAGAAAAGCTCGTAAGGTTCATACCAAACGGGTGATCTACGTAGACCTCGTATCCCTCGTAGACTGGAATATAGTAATCGTGGAACTGTGGTGTTCTTGAGTGACCTCTTAAAAATATCAACAAACTTCTCATCGAGGCCGTTCGTTCGCGGATGGAAGGTAGCCGTCTTCAAGTGGATGATACCGACTGTTTCACAGTAGTGTTCAAACGAACCACTCATAAGTTGTGTCCCGTTATCAGTCACCAACGTTTCAGCAGCTCCAATTCTTGCAAAGATTCCTCAAGTCACTTCTGATCGTTTACTGAGAAAGTCCGCTGGTGATTTGAAACCATTCATTCCTTCAGGCTTGCGAATTTCTCCGTAGATTTACGGATTTGTTTCACTTCTACGGATGTACAGTAGGTTAGGCTTACTTTCAAAAACGTTTGCGGGGCCTGTTTTTCTAGGCAAAAAGATCTCCTTAGGGTTCAATAAGCAACATATCAAATATTGGTTGAATTTCAAATTTGAAACGAAAGCAATTTTCAAACAAAACATATACCTATATATGTAGGTTAAGAAGTGATTTTGTGACCCTTCGGAACGTAAATTTTGTCCGTTTTGCGTCAAATCTTACCTTTATTGAGATATTCGCAACTTCAGTACACACCCTTGTAATCCCGAGAGAAGCTTGTATAGGTGAATACAAATTTTCAGAGGAACTTTTCGGAGGGACAATAGCCATCTTTGTTCCTCCGTAAAGAGAGCAAGACAGAAAGAAAGAGAATGGAAAAGGGGAAACTGAGAAACGACAAATGCTTGTATTCAATTTTAAGAAGCTAGAAAATTTCAAGCCTTTCCAATTTCATATTTTGCCTTTCTCCATTCTCTAAGAAAACCGGTCCTGCAAACATTTTTTTAAGATAAACCCCACACTAATGTACAGTAGATGGGTAATTTGTAGAAATATGTAGAATTTCGCAGAATCTATGGATTAAAACGGAATAGTTTTCGTAGCATTGCCTCCATTGGACCAGCGTAGTCTAGATCCACTCGCTGCCACGGCTTCTCAAGAACTGGTCAGGACTTCAGATTTGCTCGTCGGTCGGTTTTCGCCCCGCTGAAGCCTTAACAGGCCCGCTAAAGTAACAGGTCTAAACTGACGGCGACGATGAGCGCTGTAGAGGTCTCCCATCGCCTTTCTTATCTCCTTGTTTTCTTCCATCCTTCCTCGGATTTTGTGCATAAAGATTTTGCTTTGCTTTGATCTACAGTTAAAAATCAGACTCACTGAACGATTCTTCCTAAAACCGAAAAACGAAAAAAGAAAGTAGGCTTGAAATGGTAGTGAAACACTTCTGAAGTCCTGAGAATACCAAATAAAAGAATGATTATGAGATTAGTTAAGACAAAATACGAAATACCAATTGTTCGATGTCCTCAGGTATTAACTACTAGAATTTACAGAACCCGACAGAATCTCATCGCATTAAGTCATCATCAGATGCTTATCAAATTATTCACGAGTTCAGATATTGAAGAGATTTACAGACTTGAGAGGATTTTTTTGTATGCCTGAAGGGCATTGGGACTAAAAGAGCCACTGCGACCATCATATTGATTATCTTTTGTGGCAGGCCCTGGTTGCTGTACACAGATTACGAGGTACCCGTACTTATTGATGGAGTAGGGTTGGTTGGTAGTAGTTCTGTGCCCCAATTTGGTATCGCATAGTCAAATAGACTAACGACCTTTTTGGGATGAGAATTCCCTACCTGATATGAAGTTAAAAGGTAACGTCCGAAGAAGTAGTACCTTGCAAATGCAAGGGCTTCAAAATGACAAAGCAGGTGAGCGGACGTTTCAACTGCAAGGTTGCAGAAGATGCAGTTATCACATCCGACAATTTCGATGTTCTTTAGGTGGTAAAAAGCAGGACAGTGTCCGGTAACAGCTCCCGTGTAGAGACGTAGCTCACCACGCTTCAAACTGAGAAGCCTTTTGGTTATAGCAGGATTTGGAGACTTGAGAGGATATTGTAGGATGTTTCAATTTAATTCTAAATTGGTGTTTCTACCAGTTTTTACCTATTTACTTCTGCAAGCTAAAACCATGGGGGTTTCTGCTTAGAAACGTTCAAGTTATCTAACACGTTGGGCCTTCTGTTTGTGGCACCGGTAGGGCCCATGGAGAATCGATTTTTCACTCTATCTTGCGGTATTCCAGTGACAATGCAGCATTGTAACCGACCGTCCTTTTCATTGAAGGGGCATACAACTTCTTTTTTCCATTCTTTCGGTAGTCATTCTTGCTCCAAAATCCTAAGAAATACCCAGTGAGGTATTATATCGGCAGTCTGTGCTTGCCTGCCCTATCGTTCCTTAGGGACCCTTTTTCCATTTGATTTCCTGAGCATCGGGAACAGGAACACGACTTTCGTTTGTAGGCACTCCAAGATAAACTTATGGCCGAACTTCTGAAAGCGTCAGGCGAGTAGCTGCGCAATGCGATCCACCGTATCATTCTACGATTGAATAAATGCCAAACGCCTGGTAAGAAGGCCGCGTCTAAAATATCTACTACAATGGTCATCATCGGTGGGAATGCAGAAACTACAGAGGCATCACGAAGCTAAGAGTGGTTTTCTACATATCGTTTTTTAGATTGAGATCACTAGCGGAAACTTTTGTAGAAGATAACCAAGCGGATTTTCGACAGAGAAACTCCACGATTGATCAAATCATTACTCTGCAACAAATCCTAGATAAGCTTACCACCTGTTTGTTGATTTGATTTGGCGGCGTACGACTCAGTCAAGCGAAATTAGCCGTGGCAGATATTGATAATGAAGCTGAAGAAATAAACATCATGCGTACGAATCGCGGACAAAAAATCAGTCGCTTACGTGACAGGTTGCTAAACGGCTGGGTTGTGCGCACCATCGGTGCCAAGTGAAGGAGGGCTCTTTTGAGTTTCCGAGCGTCTGTCCTCCATGTTAGTAGCGGCTCAGAACGGCGTCTGTACTCCAGGTTAGGGGCGGCCGATTACCGTCCTCGTGCCAACGTGGGACTCTAAACAGTGTTGTGCACGATGGTTCTCCGGCGAGACAGGAGGTTGATGCGCAGGCCTTAAAAGCCGCCACCGTAAAACCCTCACAAGTAATCAACAAGGAACAAAGAAACTCGAACTAGAACAATCGGCAAGAACCATGCGACGAAAACGGACTAACGATTGGAAACTCGGGACGTGGAACTGCCGATCTCTCAATTTCCAAGGGAGCACTCGAGTGCTCTCCGAAGTATTGAAATCCCGCAGGTTCACCGTCGTAGCGCTTCAGGAGATGTGCTGGAAGTGTCCAGGGTGGTCATGCCATCTACCAGAGCTGTGGCAACACACATAAGCTGGGGACAGCTTTTTAGTGATGGGCGAGATGCGGAAACGGGTGATGGTGGCCAGTCAGCCCTCGAATCAAACATCAGCATCACAAACGTGCACAGCCCTCACCTCGGAAGTACCGAAGACGACAATGATGAATTCTACGCGCAGTTGGAGCGTGAGTACGACCACTGCCCAAAACATGATATCAAGATCGTCCTCGAGAATTCCAACGCTCAGGTCGGCCAGGAGGAGGAATACAAACCGGTGATTGGAGGTTCAGCGCGCACCAGCTGACCAACGAAATGGGCCTAAGACTCATCGACTTTACCGCCTCCAAGAACATGGCCGTGCGTAGTACCTGCTTCCAGCACAACTTCCTACACAATTACACCTGGAGGTCATCAAATCAGAAACGTCACAAATCGACCACGTTCTGATTGATTGTCGGCACTTCTCTGACATCATCGATGTCAGATCTTACAGGGTAACAAAAAGTCCGGTCACACGGGAAAATCTCAGTATTTCAAAGAATAAGAAATCTGAATCTGGCTTTCATAGCTTTATTCAGTAACTCATAAAGATACTTCACAGACGATATCTCGGAATTACACCACCTTTTTCTGATCGAACCAGCTCCAGACGTCTCGGAAAGTCGTCGCAAACGGCGTGCACGTGCTCTATCGGCATCTCGTCCCAGATTTTCGTGATAACTCGCTTGAATTGCTCCAAATTTGTTATTTTATAGTCGTTCAGCTTCGACATCATGTATCCCCACACGAAATAATCCAGTGGATTCAGATCCGGAGACGACGGAGGCCATTCATTCTTCGAAATGAAATCGGTCAAGTTTTCCTCACACCACGCCTGAACAACCTTTGTGGTGTGGGATAGGCCCCATCTTGCTGGAAGCAACGAACATTTTTATTCAAAACCGTGTCCAGGTAGTCCCTGCGTTGATTTTGACCCCTTTATCGATAGAAATAAGAGGCAGTGTACCTCTCTTGCAAATGGCTCCCCAAACCATCACTGACGTCTTATTTTGGAACCGGGAAACGTTCAGCTTGTCCGCAGGAGCTTGCTGGAGGCTCACACTCCAAACTCGATCATTTTGGCGATTGACTGTTTGCTCTAAAACGAACAGCTTCTCGTCCGAAAAAATAATCTCGTCATCTGCGCGCCAACCGAGCAACTCCCGCGACCGTTGGTACCTCTTGTCCTTTGTAGCTTCGGTAACCCCATGAACCACTTGTTTTTTGTACGGTGTAAGTTTTAAATCCTTGCGTAGAAGCAGGCGGATTGATTTTCGGTTCATTTTAAGGTTCCTGGCCAGCTTCCGTGCAGATTGGGCGGGATTCCGGCGAATCCGGTCTCGTAAAATCTTTTTCAGCCTTGGAGTTCTCACAGACCTTGGTCTTCCAGATCGTGCCTTGTCCTCGGTGCCTCCGGTCTCTAGGTACCGATGATTGGTCCGGTACACGAATTTCCGGTTGATTCCGAGCGGTTTTAGGTGTTTGAATATGTGTCCGGGTTTGTACCCTTTCACATATTCAGCGATAAAAGTTGCTATTAACTCTGCCATGGCTCACAACTCAATGTAAACTAACTGCACAGAAACGAAACTCTGCCACTTTGGGCAGCAAAGTTAACCCTTTCATTTGACATATAGATGACACCAGAGAGATGCAACGTGTAGGCTACAGGCGACCCCTAAAAAGTGTGACCGGACTTTTTTGTCACCGTGTATAGGAGCACTAACGCGACTCGGATCACTACTTGGTGATGGTTAAGATGCGCCCCAAAACTCTGCGTTATTAACAACATTCGGTAGTGACGCCCGCTCCGGTTAAATCTCGCGCGACCGAAGCAACCTAACGTCGTCGAAAACTACGCGCACTCGTTCGAAGCTGCGCCGCCAGAAGAGAACCAGCTGAAGGAAGCTTCGCTCGAGGAACACAATAAAAACAGCCATCAACAGCGTATCGAAGAACGTCATCGGGCATGTGTGACGAACCCAACGGAAGGAGTGGTTCGAATGTAGAATGAGTGATGGATGAGGAGAATGCTGTGCGGGCGGCTAAGATGCACATACCGACACCGACAGAAGAAGATGCAGCGAACCCAAATTTTGCGGGAGAAAAATCGCCGCCTGCAGGAGGAGGAGTTTGCAGAGCTGGAACATCTGCGTCATTCTCAGGAAACGCGAAAGTTCTACAAGAAACTCCACGCATCCCGCAGAGGCTTTGTACCGCAAGCCGAAATGTGCTGGGACAAAGGTGGTTGTATTCTGACGGACGATCGTGAAGTGACCGAAAGGTAGAAGCAGCACTTCGACGAACACCTAAATGGTGGCCAGGCAGAGGACCATGACGGCGAAAAAGCGTTACCATCGGTGCGACAAACGTAGAAGACGTGCCAACTCAACGATAGGCGAAGTTAAGGATGCCGCTATGCTGAAAAACAATAAATTGGCTGGGAAGGATGGCCTCGGAGCGGAGCTTCGTAAGATGAACCCGGAGAAGCTGGCTACCTGTTTGCACCGGCTGATTGCAAGAATTTGGAATACAGAACAGCTACCGGAGGAGTGGAAGGATGAGGTTATCTGCCCTATCTATAAGAAAGGCGACAAATTGGACTGTGGGAACTATCGTGCAATCACCGTCCTGAATACCGCCTACAAAGTGCTTTCCCAAATCATTTTTCGTCGCCTCTCACCCCACAGAGCAGATTTGTGGGAAGCTATCAGGCCGGCTTCGTGGAAGAACGGTCTACGACGGACCAAATCTTCACCATACGGCAAATCCTCCAGAAATGCCGTGAATATAGAACGCCCACGCACCACCTATTCATCGACTTCAAAGCCGCGTATGATACTATCGATCGAGAGCTATGGAGAGTCTGAAAGAATGCTGATAAAGGTTACGGTGGTTGGGACGCAGTGCTGTGTGCAGATTTCGGGTGGATTGTCGGGTCCATTTGAATCCCGCAGGGAGCTTCGACAGGGTGATGCCCAAGTAACAAAATGGGCTATATCTGAGTTTTTTAGTGCTAGATAGAAGCAAAATATAAACCTTCAATGCCGACAATGCCGACCACGCGGCTCTAAAGACCTATTAACAACAGCTATATACATGTGTCATGGCTAGTTGGCCCAGGTTTATTGCAGTCATCAAAACTTGATATGCGCTCCATCATAGGACCAAACGTTTTTAACAGGCCGATTTGCTGCCATAGAATGGCCTCGAAAATTCAACTGAGATTTATTCTCCAAATTAAGTGTAAAGCAACCAAATTTATCTTGGCTTCATTTCTCAATGACAACGTTGTATACCGACAGTGTCGTGAAAACAAAAATGTGTAAGTTTTCTTTCTATAATGATAAATTATTATTGTCATTCAAATCGATCTCGTGCATGTAAAAACACATGCCGTGAAATATTTATGGTGAAACTGGCCACAATTTTTATCGTGACTACTACGCGCCGCCGTAATTATGTAGGAAATGAATATTCAATTAAAATTTTATTCCTCTGGACTAAGGTGTTGATTGGTTAAATGCCATGATTTGTTATACTTTGTTAAATGTATAACTTAATCCATCATTCGAATTACGAAACTACCCTGTGGTATCGGTAATATTGTAAAATAAAATGCTGAAAGGGATTGAATTTCATAATTTTGTATTTTTCGCATTCAAGACGACATGTTGTTTTCGGATAAACCCTCGAACGCATTCAAAATCCTCCATCATAACTGATTCTCTTAATTTGATCAGAACATAACATATCTAGAACCAAACAAGCCTATCATGGTATTCATCTGCCTAAGTTACGATCACCAAGTTTTATATCAACCACAATTATAGCCTGCAGGTTTTAGTTTTATACGATCATCAGAAGGACTATCATACAGCTTCATGCATACGACGGTTGGCATAGTATGGCTGTAAAGAATACTTGCGGATCATATTTCATGGCTATCAAATAAAAGCAAAATATAATCATAGACTTAAATGTAAGTTAACATAAAACGAAAACAAAACAATCCTAAGTCTTTGAAGCATTTTGATTGTTACTTGGGTGGTCTCTGCTGCCTGCTATTCAACATTGCGCTACAGGGTGTAATGAATCGAGCGGACATCAACACGCGGAGTGCGGTTTTCAACAAATCCAGTCAATTCGTTTGCTTTGTTGAACAACTGTACACCAGAATAAAACGCGAAGCAGCGAAGATTGGGTTGCTGATAAATACGTCTAAAACGAAGTATATGCTAGCCGGCGGAACTGAAACCGACCGGCAACGCCTAGGCAGTAGCATTACGATCGACGGCGATGAGTTCGAAGTAGTCGATAAGTTTGTCTCTCTTGGTTCACTGGTTACTGAGGACAATGATACCAGCCGAGAGATCAGGAGGCGTATTATCAGCGGAAGTCGTGCCTACTATAGGCTCCACAAGCAATTGCGGTCGAACAGACTAAGCCCCCGTAGGCACAAAACGCTCATAAGACCGGTTTTTCTCTACGGACATGAAACGTGGACAATGCTCGAGGAGGACTTGCGGGTGATCGGAGTTTTCGAACGAAGGACGATTTTTGGCGGCGTGCAGGAGAACGGAATATGGAACGGAGGAAGAACCATGAGCTCGCGGAGCTCTACGGCGAACCCAGTATTCAAAAGGTGGCTTAAGCTGGACGGATACGCTGGATAGGGGATGTCGCAAGAATGCCGGACAACTACCCTGCGAATATGATGTTTGCCTCGAATCTGGTAGGAAGAAAACTACCACGGGCAAAGCGAGCAAGATGGGTAGACCAGGTGGAAGTGGATCTAGCTAAGGGTACACGGTGCCCCAGTAGGGTGGGGCTTCTTTTCAAAAATGTTCGCGGGACCTGTTTTCCCAGGCAAGAAGACCTCCTTGGGGTTCAATAAGCAACATATAAAAAATTGGTTGATTTTCATTAAGGTCTAGAGGTGGCGCAGAGGGCCTAAAGGTCAAATTTTAAACGAAAGCAATTTTAGAACAAAACATATGCCTATACAGGTAAACAGGTGATTTTGTGACCTTATGGGCGTAAATTTCATCCGTTTTGCGTTAAATTCAACCGTTTTAGAGATATTCGCAATTTCAGTGTACACTCTTGCAATCTCGGGGTATGTGATTATAAGAAAATGCACAAGGTGCCTGTATAAGTTAACACGTCATGTTCTAGAATATATTCTCGCGATAGACATCATTGTTCCTCTGAAAAGAGTGCAAAAGAGAAAGAAAGAGAATGGAAAAAGGAAAACTAAGAAAAGTCAAATGCGTGTATTGCTTGTATTTAATTTGAAAAAACTAGTAAATTTCAAGTTTGTGACGTTCCATATTTTCGCTTTTCCTATTCTTTTTCTTTCTCTTTTCGGACTCTTTTCGGATAAACAAAAATGTATATTACAAGAATATATTCGAGAACATGACGTGTTAACTTAAATAGCCACATTGTGCATTTCCTTATAATCACATACCCCGAGATTGCAAGAGTGTGCACTTAAATTGCGAATATCTCCAAAACGGTTGAGTTTAACGCAAAACGGACGAAATTTACGCCCATAGGGTCACAAAATCACCTGTTTACCTATATAGGCATATGTTTTGTTCTTAAAATGCTTTCGTTTAAAATTTGACCTTTAGGCCCTCTGCGCCACCTCTAGACCTTAATGAAAATCAACCAATTTTTTATATGTTGCTTATTGAACCCCAAGGAGGTCTTTTTGCCTGGGAAAACAGGTCCCGCGAACATTTTTGAAAATAAGCCCCACCCTAGTGTCCCAGGGATTGGAGAGTTAATAACCGAGTAAATTGGAGAATCTTTGTGAATCCGACCATATCATTATGACGGAATGCCAAATGAATAAATAAATAATGGTGTTAAAATACATCGGTATTTTGAAGGACCGAGCTTTTTCCTGGGCGAAGGCCCACTTTTCTGAGAAGCAACACATTCTGTAACAGCAGGATGGAGCGCCATGTCGTACGTCTGATCGGACCCAACACTACATTATGAAAAATTTGAAATTTTGGGCGAAAGATTTATGGCTCTCTGGAGCCCGGACCTTGATCCGTTGGATTATCCGATTTGGGCGTATGTTGAAGCAGTAGCCTGCAAAACATGTCACCCTAGGGTGACCAGCTAACATGGTGTAACTTTTTCTGAAATTATCAAAGTAATTTGAGATATCCTACGATTTCATTCATCTAACCTAGCAACTTACATGTTTTGATATTTCCAATTTTTTGTTTTATAATTTCATATATCGATCTTATAGGGAGATTTATAAAATTCCGAAATCGTCAAAAATAAAGCCGTATTATGAAACAAATTTTCTGAAGGCACTAAGCACATCATCATTTTTCCACTGTCAAATCCAAAATATAGTTATCATGATTTTTCTTAGTTTAGACCATTGTAGATTAGCTCCTGCCGAAAATAATGGTTATTCAATGAAGAACTAAGCTGGAAACTGTGAAAAAAGTGACATATTTGGGGATTCATTTGTTTAAATCACTCAAAAAAAACTGTAAAATCTAGTTTAAACGAAAACATTAGAAATTCTGAGTGTGCCTATTCAGTACCGTGCAACCTCTCAGGGCAAATAATATTAAAGCCCTTCGTGGTGTGACTCGACTTGGCCTCTTGAAGTCTTGCTGTGGCCCGTACAAGCGCGTACGGCCTTCATAATTGATTTTATTTTCCATCTCTGGGTACTGCAGTGTTAGTCTGTGGTGCCCTTTCGGCACGAAAACCGGAACTGCATCATCAAAAATCCTACGTTAAGCCTCTGTCTGTATTTTTAGGCACTGATTTTTTTTTTACTTTTTGAGGAATATACCCAGGTTTTTTCAAATATTATAGGAACGTACATTCATAATTAATACACTCATTCAACATAATTTTATGCGGAATTTTTTTTTAATAGGTCTTTTACTCAATAAACACGTTGAGGTTTTTGGTTCCCATAAAATAAACCGTGGTAATCATAAATTCGGTTGAAAAACCTTGGAAAATCTGCACATAGGAGTGTAAATGTCGCAACCACCCTTCGTTTCCTTTTAATCATTTAGAAGTTGATGACAAAGAGGTTGCATAAGTGCTTTTCAAAATGTCTGTGGTTTGGCTATAATGTTATAGATATCAAACCATTTATTACAATGTTCTTAAACTTGAAATCCAATAGAAATATTATAAAAATTCGTTTATTGTCTCTTCAGCAGATTGAATTTAACCCCATCCCCCGCCTAATTATTAGCCGTGCCGCATTTGCGACTACAAATGCAACGTTGTTTTTTGTTTTTGACAATTCAAGGTGTGCTTTATCGGACATCCCGCTGTGGGCCCCCAGTTGGGAGAAACACAAGCCAATTGCCGTGAGCCGCGATCCAAGAAAGCATTTTCGCAACTACAGTTAACGACTATTTCATTCGACTTGCAATATTTCGCACACAACAGTCTTGATTACGCTATAAACTTCAAAAGGGTGTAATTTATGACAACTCCCGTAGCGCGAAGAGTACGTGGACTGCCGTCTTCGAGGCAACCTGAAAGTCATCTAGTGTACAGAGTTGGCCTATAGAGGTACGCAGATACCGATTCCGATTCCGACCCGGGTAAATACAATGTTGTAAAAACAGTCATCTTTCCGCTGCCGCACTCCGCACTTTGAATGACCGAAAGAAAACGTATATTTTATGCAAATGCCGATAAATTTTCACTCAAATGGGGTAGTCGAGCTTTATTTACAATCAATGTTCGACTCGGATGCTCGTAAATTATTGTTTCGTACGAATGGTTTGCTTTCGTTTATCGAACCTATTTCGAGCAGCAGCAGGCACCGGCAATTCGAGGATAAAGGATTTAGGTAGGGATCAAACACCGGCACGGTTGCAAGTTCCAACCAGGATGCACAGTTATCAACACCGGCACTGAACCGTACTATTTTCCGTTACGCCCGACCTGTCAGAATGTACTTCTTCCGCTTCGAAGATTTGAGTGAAATGAAAAATTAGCAAACCAATCTCGCAACGTCCCTTGCGGGCGCAGCCCGCCATCCGTCGAAGATAAAAGGTTTCCCGCAGCGTAACCATTCCCCGATGCTCACAATAATACAATTTTTATCTTCAAGTGACTTCAGCCTTCGAGAAGAAAAGGGGAAAAGTCCTTCCTCTAGACGGTGTGTAACGAAAAATTGATAAGTTTCGAATCACGTGAACTTTGAAAATCCAATAATGTCAGCGCGGAGATACCAACAAGGAGGGTGCGTCACCATAAACGGTTTCTTCCTCAAACTCGTTCAATTCGACAGGGGAAATTAAAAGCCATTAAATGGAAAATTAAACTTCCACAGCCGTTAGATCGACCGAAGGAATCCAGAGTGAACGAGCGCAACGGGAGGCCCAACACAGGAGCCGTCATCGATTCTTCACCAGATTATGGTTCCGCTAGAGTAAACAATAACTTTTATGATCACAAGTGATGTTTGTTTCTGGTGGGTTTTCAAGGAAGGGTGGCGCGGGGGGGGGGGGGGGAGAACGATTCCAGACGCCCTATCACTAGAATATGAGGCTCAGAAATTGATATTTTCTTTGATGCAAGAAGAACAAAAGGTTGCAAATTTATGCAAAGCATTGCTCTCTTCTTTGCCTTTTTAAGATAACTTCATACGTGCTGAAACATCTGTGAAAAAGGAAACGTTTTGTTTTTGTTTTAAAAGCGTAATTTGCGCATCTCAATCGAAGATTGTCTTAAATTTCAATCACGAATGCCAGACCTGCTTGTTACACCTACGTTATGTATAAACATTCTAAATGATTGTTGTGGGCATGTGGCTCGTGAATCTAAATCTTCCATTTATTCTTTAGGGTCATCCATTAATGATGTCACGCAAAATTTGAAAAAATCGATTATGTGAGCTATGAACAATAGAGAAATCACACAGTGCAACAAAACTTTTTTCTGCCTTGGTTTCTATATATAATTATTTTGTGTATTTTGATGAAAAACTAAATTTTCCCGAGTTTGAACATATTTTGAATTTTCGAGATATCAGAAATTTTCGATGTTTTTTCGACGCCATTTTGTTTTAAAGCCAAATATCTAAATTCTAAGGGGTTTGTCCACATATTAGCATCTTCTCACCCATCTTTAAAAAAACAGATCTTAAATCGGACAAAAACTGAGCTCAAAACAGTGATTCTACGAAACCGGTTTTGGCATGGTTTAAGTAAATTTCACAAAGCAAAACCATATCGAGTATGTCTGAGCATTAATGGTATTTTGGAACTAGGTTCAACATAAAACATTGCTTTTGAGTTAAACATATTCATCATTCCACTTGATTTTCTCGCTACAATAGAATAGATATCAGATAATTTACTCCATGCAAGAGGACGAAACTCAAGCAGTTATAAAATCCTGAAGTTGAACCTCCTCACGGATCCACATCCGTGAGCTCCAAACAAGTAACTTCAGTCCCGATCCATCACATTTCTGTTCCGCTTTGCTGTTATTCAAATGGACGCAACTTTTCGCACCAACTGCACGCTGGACGCTCTTCTGGCTGGCAGCCTGACAGAACCTGACTGCTTGTTGTCTTAATATTTTGATTTGATGCATGCATGAGCAACGACCGGAGCAGCAAAAAACGCACCGCTGCTGCTTTTTATTGCATGCTACTCACTTTCTGCTCGGCGGTGTCAAAAGGCACCGCCAGCCAGTCAGTTTCAGCCAGTGTGGCGTTGAATAAAACATTCAAGACATGCATCAAGTTTTATTCAGCGTGACGCGATTTTTGCCACTAACCGGCTGCGTTTTGGAGCAGCCGCGGTGTGAATTTGCGCGTTGAAATCTGCTTTGGCGGAATCCGCGAGCATACAACAGGTGCTAGTGTTTCACTTTGAGTTTGGTTTTCCAAATTTAAAATTTACCATCATAGGAAAAAAAGCATACAAAGCTTCACCCTCACTGTTCAGGGTTTTTTTTCGAAGGGTTTTCGATCTTTATCTCATCCGAAGCCGATGGAATCCAATTTCAACATAAGTGAACACAAAAAAGTCCTCGTTCTTATCGGTGTCATTTGCATAAGCCCACCGGCGGCAGTAGAAGGCCTATTTGTGTAGTCGAGGATTTCTAACCTGGCCCGCATCCATTTTTCAGGCGCATTCTCTCGCCGGTAATCTATTTAGGCCATCCGCTCCGGGTCCCGGCTGCTGCCAACGACGATGCGGTCACTCGCAACGGCATTTGACGGCGGAACAATGGACAAACTCAGCTGGAGTGTTTTTTTTTTGCTTTCTCGCCGTCGTCCCTCTGTCAGTGCTCATTCCATCATTCCCTACGGATCCACCGGGATCAGAACGCAAATAGCAATTGTCAACCGTGGAAGAATCTGATAAACGGAGTAATCCTTTTGCATCCCTATTTTCTAAGCTTCGTCGTTCTTTCAGCTGGTCATCCTCATCATCATTGTCACCAGCTGTAGTCCTTCGGCGGCAGGGAATTCTGATACGGCGAGTTCATCACAGTTCGTGCAGTTGCCGGACATGAGGGAAAAAAGTACAATCATGTCACTGCTTGTTTTCCCCATGCACTAAGTTCCAATCGCATTTCGTCTCCTAACCCAACTCTGCTACATAACTGAAAGTGGACCTGCACAATCAGCCGCTCCGGAAACCATCCTGCCCGGACCTTTCCCACTCCACTCAAATTTAATTTTATGACCAATTTAATAAGATTATCCTGTCGTTCGTTTGAGCCTCCGCCTCGTCAACGTTTCGCCCGACAGGTACTGCCAGAGTCAGTCCGGTTGCTGCTGCTGCTGCTTATGGCAACTAAAAGTATGTATAAGAATTTTTCTTACCGGGCAATAGGATGGAAATGGAAAACAATAATGCGGAAGCCTGCCGGTAGATATGGAGGCGGCAAACGAGCAAAATCTAATGCATATAAAGTGGAATTTGGGAAGGCAGTGAAATCCTTTGAGTGAAATTTGGACTTACCGATGGCCGGTGACTGTTTTTTCCGCTCCCGTTATTGCATTTCTTCGGCATAGTTTCGCTTCCAGCGCATTCGTGTCTCGTAAGAGCCGCAAGGGTCAGGAAAATCGTATGGGGATTTACGTTTCATAAACACGAGCGGCAAAGAAAAAATAAGATTTTCCATTGAATTTAAATCAGATAGGGTTCACTGTTCTTAGTCAAGATTTAAACTCCAATGTAATTGGAAGTAGGTTGAACTTTTAGTTTCTTAATCATTAATAATGAAATAATACACATTCCATAGAAAATAGGTAAAAGATTTTTTTTCAGCATGGTCCTTTTTGAAATATTTAATATTTTGTGACAATTCGGAAAGTTTGACGCAGAAAAACTGCTGAAGACACGATTTCAATCAAACAAACCGTCCTGATATAGAAATTTTGATGCATCAGTCATTTGGTTAGGCCCTTTCAAAAAGCAGTCGCGAATCAACATGCACATCGAATATCATAGAATGTCTTTTTATCATAAAGGAACAATTGTGAAAAGTTTCAACAAAATCGGAAATGGTCATCAGGATCGATAGTCGTAGTAGCATGACTTATATGCCAAGGAATAAAAATTCGATGGTTTGGAAAATAAAGAATGTTTTTTGACATCGAGTACCTTAATAATTTTAATTTTGAACAATTCGTTGATCAGCCAATTAATTTAAAGAAATAGGTATATGGTGGCTTTCTTTGATGTTTTTGTATTCCTATTGCCTGCTTTATGCGGAGCGAGCAACTTATAGCAAGTGTTTCACGAAAGAATCGTAAATGATTGCACTCCAGCGATCGCAACGATTCTTTCAAATGTTGGTTGCTTGTAGACGGCTACTCCACGTCGTGCTTTCACCGTGATTACCTCGATGCTTCTTGATGATTTTATATAGCACATGATAATGCACCATGCTACAATATCCTCGAGCATTGATGATACCAACTTGCTTCGGTAAGCAAACAGTTGAACGCAATCTAACGTTCATTTGGATTCATAATTTTGTATCACTGGCGATAATCTCTCAAAGATTCTCGCGATACTGTTGAATACAAGTGAACTAGAATACAATAAACATTATCGTGCTTGAATTCTAATTTAGTCTACTTCTATGGTAATCGGAACACTTAGAAGCGAAAAACAATCAGCAGCGTTTCTATGGAAAACTTGTACGCGAGTGAAAATAATTCGATGATACCTGATGAATCAAAGAACACATTTGCATGAAATATTGCTAGTGAGTGAAACTTTCCATGCTTGGTAATCTTCTATTAAATAAAAATAAGTTGGTGTCTGTGTAACGGCGTTTCACTCGAAGTAGAATCAACGGATTTGAATGATTCTTTTTGTGTTTGTTTTGTCTTCATCTCCGACGAGGTACTAGGCCATAAAAATAACAATAATCAACTGATAAAGATAGAAAAAAATTGAAAAATATTTTCGGTTTTTCTCGCCTTTTACTCCAAGAACAACGTCATTAGATTACTATGATTGCAGGCTATGACCGGTAGACAAGTTGTTGTAGCGTCGTTATTGAGGCGTCGTTGTTGAGTGAACAAGCACCTGTTATTGATTCACATATTAAGTGATATTCGTTTTCGCTGCCTACTACACCTTTTCTATGCAAAAGAGCTATAGCGTGGTAGCAACAAACTCGACAAGCATGTGAATACTCTCAACGTGGCACAGTGCGTGGACCCATAGACAAAAGTCGAAAATTTGATGATTTTTTTCGTCATTTTGAACTATGTTTTTATGTTACTGCAACCTTCTACCATCGTATGAGTGTATTTGTGCAAGTTTCTGACGTCTCTGACACGCGTAGTAAGTGGAAACAGAAACAAAAGTTAGCGAGTGAAAAGCACGTGTTTCAAAAGACTGAAATTGGCGCACGACGCTTTCTCTCTGATACACAAAAACTAAGTGACTTCTAATTGAAACTTGGCATGGATTACATGAAAAATGATTTGTTTAATCCATTTATATACAATTTAGAGTGATTGTTATTGAGAAACATTTCACGATCAGTTGGTGAACATAAATTTATTCACAAAAAAAAAAAGTGGAAAATATCAAAATTTTCAAACTAGTCGTGGAAAAATCTACCAAATTTTACCAATCTGAGATTTATGTTGAAAGTTACTATGAAAGGCAAAGAAACAATAGACATTAACTTCAACTGCTAATTTGTGCGATTTTTAAACTTTTTTGCATTTTTGTAGGTCAACTTGCGCGCCAGACATACAAAACCTTATTTGAGAAGTGGCATCAGCAATCAATTGGCAGTAAAAATGATGCAGTTTTCTCGACAACGGTGGAAGTATTTGGATTGAATGATGCTTCTAATGCCAGTGAGCCAGTTGTGAATCTACAGGGTGTTGCGTAGCCGAAAGGTTACAGAGTCCGCTTTGTCAAGCGGATGGTCGTGGGTTCGAATCTTAGTAGAATCAGGCCATTCGATGTCAAAAAGGACTTTTGAGCATGGGTTTATTCCCTTATGCTGAAATCTACAATTCCTTTGCGTAACTTCCTCTTAACAGAAATAGGTGCCTTTTATCGATAAAACTGGCCAGAAGGACGCACTATGAAACTTCTCCAGGGAATTATCATTGGTGATATTTGGCAGGAGGAACGAGGCTCGATATAGGAGAAACAGTAAGCGTGTAGAAGAAAGAGTATTACATTACACACAAGCACTGATAAAAAATAATAATAAGCATGCCACTTCTCATCAACATAGATATATCAATATATACATAATAGATCAACAATTCTGGTCGCAGTGAGGAAGTCCATACAGAAAAAAAAATCAATCGAATCAACACAATGATGGCAGTTTGGTAATACTAATACTGTAATACTGTTCAAACTCTCTAGTCCATAATATTATCAAACTACATCACACATTTTTTTCACTAGTACCATAATTGGTACATTTACCCTAGAAATAAATCAAGTTTTGGTCTTTTGTATAGTATTTTTCATAAAAAAGTCGTTTGAATAGACATTGTGCTGAAATAAAGCCTTATACGGAGGAATTTGACTTTTGTCCAAGCTTTTCATATGTTCAACGCATTGTGCGTGGCTTCGATTTTATTCAAGGGCAAATGCTTGATAATGTAAACCTAATTTCTGGCTTATTTGAGTAAAGTTGCAAATATTGGTTTTATTTATCTGTTAAATGAAAAGATAGAACAAGAATAACACTACATGTGCGATGATTTAATTTTCCATTGCTCGGATCTAATCAATCTGTTCAATTTTCTCTAAAATGCACACTGACTTAGATCATTGACATTTGCTCATGCTGCAATGATTCTGTTAGCTGGTAAAAGAAACGCGTAGTTTTTGCTTCTCAAAAAACATTGATTTCTGTTCATGTTTCGTTAAATAGGCACTTTTGCATTTCTACACATCTCTGGATTTACAATTAATTGTTGAATGTTGAATTGAAAACTATAATGTTGCGAAGTGTCAATTGCACTGTGCTTAGGCAGCAGATCTGCCTCAAAAAGCAGATGAAATATTATTGTCATTGAAGCGAAAATTTCGAAGCTCCGTGTATCCAGATATTACCTACCAATTTACCATTTAATTTCAAACGTCTGTATGTACCTTCGCGCTCCGCAGTTGCGTGATATTCGATAATGCCCAAAGCCCTGATAACTGGTGGCAATAAACCAAAAACATGTATATTCTTGCATAAACAGCTTTATGTCACATGGTCACGTGAGAAACAATAGGTATCATGTATGTTTGTAGAAAAAAGATACCCGAAAAATGGTTAGCCATTAGGTTTTGCGAGAATTTTTGTTCAGGACAAAACCATATTGTCACTATGCCATGGCAATAACGAAAATCAACTGGAAAAGTTATAAAACGTTAAAAACCAACCCTTGATATTTCCCGCCCTTCTGAGATTCTGAGAGGTTTTCTGTGAGTTTTAGTGAGTAACGATTTTTTTTGCCTTTGATCGGAAAAATTCGAAACAAGTTTTCATCACCGGGGCGTACTTAAACGATAGCCTTCATTTTTTTTTAATATTTTATGGAATAGTTCTATGCGATTTTCGTATTGGTTTCTGTTGATTCCATTTAAATTCAACGTCGGTTTCTGTTAATTTGTTCTGTGACTGTTTTTCAAGAAAGAAGAAGACACTGTCGGTACGTAATAAACATAATAGATTAAAAATAATAATGTGTTTTTGCAAGAATTCTGAGGAGTATTCATACTGGTTTCAGTTGGTTTCGAACAATTTTCTTCCACATGTAGTGGGAATGCTTTCTAACGAAGATGCCGCTAAGGGTATTTTATAAAAGGAATGTTCCCTAATCTACATGATCAAACTGATTCTTGCATATCTTCCAGTTGACTTTGACAAATTTCTGCTGTGGTCGAAGTGTTTTTTTTTAGATGAAGTTGTTGTTAGTGGAATGTTCAAATACTTAACATGCCGTTGAATTACAATTAAATTCGTTATTTTTGTTCCAGTTTTGCGAGTTAAGACACGAGTAGTAGCAGGTCAATAAAAGTGTCAGGCTCCGCAACACTGAAGATAGAATATTAAAAAGTCAGGAAATATACGAGTCGCGAAGGGAAGTTGATCGGTTAAGAACAAGACGAGCTCGAAATGCACGACGTTCGACACCTCATATATCTCAAAATCGTCAGTTACACACTTAGTTTCCATAGTCTTTAAACGAGTCTTGAACTTAAGAAAAATAAAGTATAATAACTTAAACACTCAATTGAGAGAAAAATGCTAATCAAATATTTTCAAATACTACTACTTTATAGATTCAAGGTCAAATTTACCACCGAACAGATGCATTGCTTCCACTACCCGATGGCAAATGTCCTTGAAGCGACAATTCTGACAGGAAACTACAAAGGAGAAGTCGTAATAATCCCGCGTATCTCGATTACTCCTACCGATTTGCCGTTAAATTTTAAACGTCTGCAATTTCCCGTGCGTCGCGCATTCGCGATGACTATTGATAAAACCCAAGGACAGTCACTGAAAATTTGTGGCACAAACTCCGAGTATTCATGCTTCTCACATGGACAGCTCTATGTTGCATATTCACGTGACCTTGACCCCGACATTGTGGAATATATAAAATTTAGTGGCTAGGGCCGCCTTGATCACTCTCACATGTTTCGTATATTCCGAATTTTAAGCTGGATTTATTTAGAATTCTGAAGTTTTTTATAAAATCTGTTCCAGTGAGATTGGCCAGGCAGAATGGTATTACTATATTTGCATTAAGCCAAGCTTTTGAATAATTGAAAAAATAATGTAATAATTTCCTTCAGAATATTTAAAAGAATGACTGTATATTTTCAGAAATGTATTGAAATGATTTGATTATGGTTGAAAGGTGCTTCATAATGTTCAATGAAATAAAAACGTAGAATTTTACGAGCGCAGGATTGAAAAAAAAAAAACTAAAAACAAATCAGAGCCGAAACATATCGTAGGTATGTTTTTTAGCAGCAGTTACATATTTCAGTTTTTGCAATACAACAGTCAATATAACTCAAGGCGGCGGTACGAAGTTTGCCGGGTCAGTTAGTAGATGAATAAATACATTCCATCAATTTAGAAATTAAAAAATCGAAGAAATTTCAAACCAAGAAGAGTGAAGTGCGCGAAGATCATATGCGTGTTGAGAGAAGGTTGTTCGAAAAACCAAGGATAGTAGGAATCTCGGCTATGATTTAGGGGTGCTGATTTTGCTGAGAAATCTATCGAAGTTATTCACCACCCTTCCCACCACATGGGCTGTCGCAAGGAAAACGAAGCAACTTTTAAGCTTATCCAGCAGAAAGTCGATGGGTAAGGTTTTGAAGCGTAAGTATGAGGATAGTTCGAATTACCAAGATATTGGAAGGGTTCTACCTGCTCAACTCGATGAACCGCTGCTGTAAAGCTAGGGGATCATCAGTGTTCACTGCCATGGACTTTATCTTCGAAACATTCACTATTAGATCTGCTTCTTTGGAGTTATTAGTGAGGTTATCATGCTTGGTCTGAAGGTCTGTTGGGGGGGGGGGGGGGCGAAACATTGTCGACGGATAGGTCAAGGTCATTTAGCTGCTTTACAATTGAAGTATTCCTTGGAAATCCACGGTTTGGTCTGATGACAATATCTCCAACAAAAATCTCATCTATCACAATGCACATCACAGTGGTGGTGATGATATGCAGTTCTGTCCCACATCAGCATCAGCAACTATTATAGGGTCTGACGGGACGCCCTTATGCAACACATTGCACGAAGCGCCTCATACTGAGCTTCGATGAGATGGACTATCTTATCTACAGCTCCTCTACACCAGAGTTCGCTCCAGATGTTGATGGTTGAGTCGATTAAACGTTGTGATGTGACCCACACATGAGCGGCCTGCTCGGAATCCGTCTTGCTGTTGATGTAAGGTTGCATCGATTTTTTCCTGGATCCGGTGACCAATACAATATCGCACGCTTAGCCATGGGGCTAATAGCGGTCTCGATCAACTAGATTAGTTGAGAGAATTCGTTATCGATATTGTTTTTGGCACATTTTGCATGTGTTGGATAAGTAAAACGATACATCGTGCCCCAGTGCTGAGTCGAGAAAATTTCCAGCTCGAAAAGATCCTTGACTGGATCGGGAATCGAGCCCGATATCACAATCGTGTGGGAGAGCTGGCCGACCGACATCGCTAACCACAGAGCCACGGGGACCGGTGACCGTTTACCCTGAATAATACTTTGAGAGTGATACACAGCGACGTTATACCGCGTCAGTTTACTTTACTTTAGGAAACAGTCCCAAGCCGTGATGTGGCCTTTGATGTACGTAAAAGTTGTCTCCCCTACAATGGGTCCAAGAATGCAGTTTGCCAGCTCTGCAGTTTGCGCAGGGTTCGCAGGTCGTCTTCCACCTGATCGATCCACCTTGCTCGCTGTGTACCTTTACGTTTCGTCCCTGATAGATTGGTTTCAAGAACCATTTTTGCAGGGTTGTCGTCCGACAACCTTACGACATGCCCAGCCCACCGCAACATGCCAATCTTAGTGGTGTAGAAGACACGTTCCGTTCCCTAAGTATAGTCCACGAAAAAAGGTAGGCAACACCTTTCACTTGAATACCGTGAAGGCGCATTAGTCTTCCACAAGCATAGTCCATGTCTTATGGCCGCAGAGAGGACTACCGGTCTGATCAATGTCCTGTAGTTGGTCAACTTGGTGCAGCAGCGAATTTTGCTCAGTTGGAGCATAGTATGTGCGATTTACTGTCACAATACGCCGATGAATTTCTCTGCTGGTATCGTTGTCGGCGGTACACTAACGCGTCGTTCACCTCGTTTTCATCACCACCAACTTGAACTCGAGGTGGCAGGTTAGCATTATCTCCGGTTGAGCCTCTTCTTTTCATGTACTTCATCTTCGATGCAGTAATGACCAATCCGTTTGGATTCGGCCTGTAGCCCGATGTCGGCCATCTCCACAAAGCTCCAAGGACCATGTCGGTATCACATCTTTCAGAACAATATTAAACAGAAGGCACGAGACACCATCACCATAGCTAGTCTCGGTTGATTATGTCGTATACCTATTTGAAATCGATGAATATATGATGAGTAGGCACGCTGTATTCCCGGTATTTCTGCATAACCCATCGAACCGCGAATATCCGATCCGTGGTGGCACGGGTACCCATAAATTTCGTTTGATAATACCTCACTAACTTCTTGATGGCCGAGTTCGGGATTCCTTCCGATGCCTTGCTCACTTTTACGAAGTTGACGATCATCATGAGCTCCTCATTCGTAACCCCCCATCTCCTCAACCGACTGCCGTCGCTCACAAATTGGATGTATGGCAGATTGGCCGAACAGCTTTGCTCTGTGTTTGAGATACTGGGACATCGGAGATGGGACTCGACAGCTAGAGGCCAGGGACTTCACTCGTGGCGTGGAAAGAGTCCCTCGATGATACGCTCCAGCATCGCTGGTGATAGCTCCGCAGGCGTCATTCCACGTATTCGTATTTGCACCCGCGCATAGCTTATCGGACCAAGCCTTCTTGCTCTCCTTTATCGGCGAGGATGTGGAGCTAGTCGATCGACGTTGAAGCAGATTGAATGCAGATTCTTGTTTGTATATTCGTCACCGAAGGAGTAAGACGGTTTCCATCATTTTTATGTCGACGATATGCTGGTAACGTACCCAAACCAAACCAGTAGGAATACAATGACCCTGTGGAGTTCTTGGGAGGAAAGCTCAATTTGACCGAGCTTGGAGACGTTCACATTGCGAAAAAATGTGAAACAGTTTATCCTGAGCCAGGCGGCTTACATCCGGCAGCTAGGTGAGCAATTGAAATGAGCAAAATAAAACCGCCGAGATTCTCATCGGTCCCAGCTTCATCAAACAATAGGAGGAGAAAGAAAGGTTTCTTAACGGTGACAAGTTTCAAACCAGAAATTTTCTCGTTCATTCATTATACTTCATCCAAAATGTTAGGATGCATTGACAAAGACGGTGGTTAATTCGATTTCATCTCCATTTCTAAGCACGAACTGATTTTTTTTCCTTTTGTAATAAGCAACTGTCAACAGCAGCGTAATGAAATCTGAAAAATCCAAAATAAAACTTGCCCCTATACGACACTAAAATGCTTCACGAAGCCTTGAAAATTGTCAAGCATTAATAATGCAAATACTAACTAACTTTACTTTGTTGGCTAACGGACCGTTGCGTTCACCGGTCAAGGGCCGAACGAATAGTTTTGGCGGCTCTCTCGTCAAGCATTCTGGTACTAGTCCAGCCCACTGAAGTCTGCCCCGCTGTATTACCTAAACTATATCAGCATGTTTGCATTTGTTTGTTGGTACAACTCGTGATTCATGCGTCTGCGCCACACTCCATCTTCCAATTCGTCGATCAGCTTCTTTCAACGTCCATGCTTCATGTACGTAAAAAGCCAGGGGAGTATCAGTGTCCTATAAAGCGCTAGTATTGTGCGAGTTTGCAAACTACGGGACTTTAGCTGGTTACGTAGTCTATATACACATGACCGGCACAGGGAAGTTCCTGCTTCTGATTCTGTTGACAGTTCTTTAGAATCTCCGTAGGTCGTTTTGAGCATATTTGTTCTCTGTGCTGGCGAGCACCTGCTCCTCGTACTCGCGCTTCTTCCGACGGTGGGTCCCCCTGTACCTCTCTGTTCTGACGCGTAGGTGCAGTGAGCATGCGGCTCCTGGCACGGTTCTTCTCGTCTGTTGCTCTCTGGTACTCGGCATCGAATCAGCCGTTACGCTATCTTCAACGCGTCGTACCTACCACCTCTCTCGCAGTCGTTTCGATGGTACCGTGGATACTGCTCCAAAACCCTTTTATGTCTTCCACTCCTTCCTTCTGCTGCTCTGCGATGCGTTGATACATGCCTTCAGGTGTGTTTCCGAATATTCAAACGTGGAAAATAGGAGCTACATATGCCCATTCCTCTGACCGCGGCAAAGTTTATCAGCCCCAGGCCGTTTTCATTGATTGACGAGTGTAGGCTATGCCTTCAAATGACCGGATGGAAGAATTCCTCCTTCCTAACCTTTGCGTTTGCGTCTCCGATGACGACTTTTACGTCGTGTTTTGGGCACTCGTCATTGATTCGCTCAAGCTTGTCATAGAACTCATCTTTGACTTCATCGGATTTGTCGTTTGTCGGTGCGTTGGTGTTGATTAAACTGTAGTTGAAGAATTTGCCCTCAATCCTCAACACGCATATACGGTCATCTACGGGCCTCCACCGGATGACTCTTGTTTTCTGATTTCCCTGCACTACGAAACCGATGCCCTGTTCCGCTGCTTTGCCGCCACTGTTGAAGATGTGGTACCACTGTACTGTACATTTCCAGCGGTATATAGGAAACGTTCTGCTAATAATGCTTAATATGTTTTAAAAAATTGTCACTTAGTCGCACATCAGTAATATGCAATACGCAACAGTTGCACTCTTGGTATCTGCTCCGCCGTATTTTAAAACAAAATGAGAATAATTTTTCGTACTTTAATATTGCAAAACTGGGATAAACTGTAAGAACTTAAAATATATAAGCGGAGTTATTTAAATAGTTAGGAATTATATAAATTCTAAAATAACATCAAGAACAGAAAACAAGTTTGTGATTTAATAGCCGCTGCTTTTTCAATTAGTTTTCAGTTGATTTGTTCACAGGTTTCCAATTGAAGAGTTATGCCAATTATTATACCAAATGTTTACTAACAGTCGATAAAAAGTATAGCAAAGTTTGAGAAAAACTTCACCTATCGATTAAGACATTAGTGGGGATCATAATAAACGTTATTTATTATTATTTACAGGAAGAGGGGTTTGAAATCTAGATTTTGAGCGTCATGTAATTTGTCTGATTTCGAAATATTTTTCATTTATCGAAAAATGCAAGTTAGTTATTCAAATGCAAAGAGAACAAATCTGGCAACATTGCCATTCAATTGTTCGTGGATTGCTCTCCATGTAGATGAATAATAAACGAATCGTTCTTGACGAAAACTGGAACCGAGATAGCGAGGGATGCTCCAATCGGCACCAAAGTTGGGAACAATTTGCCTAAGTTCGAGCTAAATCTGACAGAGTTGTGTACATGAGGTCCCGCATTATCAATAACCATAAAACGTGCCTAACAACTAGTTCGGGTTATAGTTCCGACTGTATGGGGTATCGTAAACCATATGGATTATCATTCGTTAATGGTTATTGATTATGCTGGGTGTGTACATTACAATACAAAACAATTACATACAATACATTTTTTTTACAAAAGTATAAAAGTAAGGTTATGTTGAGTTTCATATTATTTAAACGAACTATATTGGTTCTTATAGAAGGTTTAAAATGGGTGCTCTTCAGTTTAGGTAGAAACTTAAAAAAATCATCTCAACTACTGTCCGATAATACCACTCCACTAAATGGGCGCCACGTGCTCTGAAACAATCTAGTTATACAACGTTTCTACCATCAGTAGTACTTCGAAGAACGGCGTAGATATCAGCTTGATTTTATCAATATTTATTCAATCCACTTGTTTACGAACTCAATGGTAATGATGGTTCATCGGAACTAACCGCATCTCGTCTACTATTGGATTGAGTATTATTGATAGCTTCTACTAACTGGTTCGATATCCACTTTCGAACGTCAAAACATAACCGAGAAACCTATTTTTGAAACTAACCCAGAACGGAAAAAAGAACCCATTCAGGTCTAATTGTGGCAACAATGAGAACATTAGCAACGCAACACTGATCCCTGCCGAACAACGTACATAAAACCCCCCAATAGGCTCGGCTGCTGTTTGCCGTTTGCTTCCTCCTTCAATCAGAGCGCTTCATTTGACGCACTCCTGTCTGCGTAAGCTCTTCCGGCATATAATCAATCCGCACCAAGACAAATCCTACCCCGTCGCGCTTTCGACGGGGCCTCCGTCAAGAATTGATCCCTTTCGTAATCCTCCATCTCCGGTAAAAACTCAGTATTAGCTGCGTCAGGAAATACCTGGCCAGATTTCATAGAATCCGGATGTTTGCCTACCCGGCTCCTGTCTATCCTCTGTCCTCACTCCATTCGTGCATACGAATAGCTCAAACCATCGCAGATCCTTTCGAAATACTTGGGATTTTGTTGAATAGCTTAGAGCGAGGTTTCCCTGCATGGTACTTTCTGCCTCCTCTTCATTCCTCCCACTTCTTCATACCATTCACGGATCGTGTGTGTGCGTATAATTCCGTTTCATTAATCCTTGAAAGCAAAGGTAGAAAGATGCCTTCCAGCAGGAATCCGACTATTCATACTCAAGCGCTGCGGTTGTTTGTCTTGCCTGCGCTATGCGTATATCATCCTTTTGTTGCTGTCAGTTTTAGGGGATGAATGGAACAAAAAAAAAAAAAGAAACACAAACGTCTTCGCATATATCTGCACAGTTTATGATGAACCAAAGAACGTAGCAGAAAAAAAATCGTTACATTGTGATTGAAGGTTGCGTTCATGAACAACAACAGGTTTTAAAACCGGGCAATGCGCGCCGCCATGAATGAGGTAATCCAATTTCGTTCCAACATCCGGCTTCTGGGCCCAGATGAAAGGCAACAACAACGATGGACGGGACCGCAGGCATGGCATGTACATACCTGCGAGCTGTTAACTTGCGAAGCCAGGATAATGAAAAAAGTTTTACTCTTCAAACAAATAGGACAGAGAGAAAAAGAAAGAAAGAGAGGTAGTGAACACAGTCGGAATTAACCCTTGGACAAAGGGTCCGATACGCGATTTTTCGTTCTCTTTTTTAGTGAACAAGAGATAATAACGTCAAATTTTACGAACGGAGCATTATGCCAATGTTGCATCACACAATGCGCGCTGCGATTATTACAGTTGTATTCTACCTTCTTTTGATCGAACAGCAGGTTAAGTGCGAAAGATATACATCAACTTTTTTATTTGTTTTCTATTCTTGCGATTGCAGACTGTGCAAGGGCACTATCAAGTACCGATTCAAAATGTTTCAAATGAGTGGAAACAAAATGATGTGATGGCATAAAATACAGGTTCAATTTCGGAAAAAATTGGATCTCAAGCAAACATTTGGAGAGTTTATTTTGCTCTGTGATTGAAATATTGGTTTATTTTTTATGTGTTTTACTATTTCATAGATTGATTTTCCAGCTTTTTGGAATTACTACTGCATTCTTTTATTTGTTTTTGTGTCAGTTTTGTTTTCGTTCGTATGATGTTTCTGGTTTAAACCCCTCATATATCTTTCAAAAACATTGAATCTCTATAATTTTAGGTTTTTTGTTTTTTTTTTCTTCATTAGTGAGTATTTGTTTTCTGTTTTTTTTTTTTTTTGTAACTGTATCCTGTGTTTTTTTTATCTCTATCCTCGTTATATTTTTTTTACCGTTTTGCTTTTTTTTACGTTCGGTTATCATTTCTTCTCCTATATTTCTTCTTTTTTCGTCTGTTTTTGCATACTTTTTTTCCTGAAGAGGACTGAACTTATTTTGTATGTTTACTCTTCGAATTATAATTCCTACTATTATATTTTATGACTGTCAATTGTATAGTTTTTGACTTTTTGATAACTTTATTGACATATTGTAAATTTGTTTCAAAATTCTTGAAAAAAACTTCGCTACCAAAAATTCACCTGAAAAAAAACATGCTTATCATATTTCATATTTTTTTCAGTTTAATTATAATTATTGGTACAGTCCCTCTACAATTATGGGTCAGTCATCGTGTTGCCTGAATGTCCAAAAATAAATACATAATCGAAAACATTATCAACTACCAATGTTTTACTGTTTATTTCTGTGTTCTGATGTACACTTTCGACCGACAATTAGTTTCACTGCAGCTGCTGAGTAAATCAGTTAAGAAGAAAAATATTACTTGCATAGCAACTTTTGGCATTTAAGACCATTTAGTCTATAAAATCATCAAAATCAAAGGGAGTGCGTCTTGAGCTGCCCGACAGATCAGACGTTTTTTCGGTTGCTTGTGGACTGGTCTTTGACTGCCTATAGCTTCAAAGTTTGTGTTTTGTCAGTGTGTCTTTTAAAGATTACCTGGAAGTTAACTTACATCAGTCTTTCTCAAGACTACCTATTTCTTTCTTTCTCAATACTTGCAATTTGATATTATTTTTGAACTTTTTTCGTATCACCTGAAATGGCAGGACGAAGAAAGAAACCACGCATCGCTACGGGGAGGAAGAGAGAGGCATCTCTTTCTGAAACTAGCTAATGCAGTGAAAATTTATATGATATTCTGCCTGAGAAAGAAGCTGGTGAAATTGAAATGTTCGAAAGTAAAACTATTCAAAGTGAAATTTCTGTAAAAAAGGAGAAAGTTCCACCTATTGTGGTAACTATTGCTTCTGAATTTAATATTTTTAAAAGAGAACTTTCTACGTTTCTCTCCGACGTCAAAGTTACTTATCAAATTGGCCGAAGAGGCGAATGCCGTTTACTGGCCCAAACATTGAAAGATTGGAATCGTCTTATTCAGTATTTAACTGAAAAGATGTATAAATTTTATACGTATGATACGAAGAGCGCCAAGCCGTTTAAGGTCGTATTGGAAGGTCTCACCAACGATCAAACCGTTGATGAGATCAAAATTACTTTGACAGAATTACTTGGCATAGCCCCTACCCAAGTAATTCTAATGAAACAAAAATCACGAGGCGAAAACAGTCAGCGAACTGGAATTACCCTTGTAAATTATTTAATTCATTTTAACCGCAGTGAGGTTAATAACTTAAATTGTTTTGAAAAAGCACATGCTTCATATAACGTGCGTGGAAAATGGGAATTATATCGAAAGTTTGGCGGAGGTGAAAAGCATATCACCCAATGCCGTGTTTGCCAACGTTATGGCCATGATTCAAAGTTTTGTAACATGGACCAAAAATGCCTCATTTGTGGAGACTCTTCTCACAAAAAGGACACATGTCCTGTGGAAGAGAGTAAAAATTTTCGCTGTGCGAGTTGTGACGGCAACCATATGTCGAATTTTTATCAATGCCCAGCCCGTTTAGCAATTGTTAAGGCAAGGCAAGGTAAACAAAATTCAAAACAAACTTCAAAACAAAATTCTCCAAGCGTACCAGTGACGCATAGTTTACCTACTCCTTTGCATACCCGTTTAATTTATGCACAGGTTACAGGTATACCGTTGATATGGGTAAGCAAAACACGCTACAAAATAATTGTTCACCTATTACTCCCGCTAATATTGCTGCCGAAAATATTTTTTCTAATGTCAACTGCCTGGGGCCTATTACGGAAGGTAAACTTTCTTTTTTGCAACAGGCAATGTTCGATCTTATGAACGCCATGTTGCAGGCAAAATGAATGTTTGAAGCCATTCAAATAGGCACAAATTTTACTATTAAAATTGTTTCTAATTTAAAATTTAGCAATGATTTTAAATAAAACAATTAAAATATTAAATTGGAATGCTCGCTCATTGAAGGCCAATGAGAATGAGCTTTTTAATTATTTAACAGTAAATAATGTGCATATTGCAATTATTACTGAAACATTTTTGAAACCTAACATAAAATTAAAATATGATCCCAAATACGTGGTTCATAGATATGATAGGATTCAGGGTTCCGGCGGTGGAGTTGCAATTGTTATTCATCGCCGAATCAAACATCGTTTATTGCCGCAGCATATTTACCATTTCAATGCACACGCGAGCACAAAAATTATTTTAAAGGTGATCTACAAAAACTCACCAGATTCGTTCGAAATTTTTTATAATCTCGATTTCAACGCTAAACATCGTTCATGGAATAATTCTCAAAGTAATTCCAATGGCAAAATTTTATTCAATGATTGTTCTTCAGGATACTATTCTATTTTGTCTCCGAATAGTCCTACATGCTTTTCTTCTGTAAGAAACCCTTCAAAAATTGATTTGGTGCTTACAGATCAAAGTCATGTATGTAGTGATTTGATCACACATGCTGATTTTGATTCTGACCATCTTCCAATAACTTTTACTTTATCACATGAATCAGTTTTAAACCCTATGAGCTCTGTTTTTAATAGGGCTAATTGGGAAAGATACAAAACTCATATTGAGAGAAATTTCAATAATGAGCTTGATTTGGAAAACGAAGTGAATATTGATTCCGCTTTGGAAGCATTAAAATGTGCAATTGTTGATGCCAGAAATTATTCTGTTCCAAAGGCTCAAGTGAAATTTGATTCACCAATAATTGACGAAAATCTTCAACTTCTAATTCGTTTGAAAAATGTCCGCAGACGTCAATATCAACGTTCTCGTGACCCTGTTTTTAAAACTATTTATAAAGATTTACAGAAAGAGATTAAACATAGATTTTGTTACTGCCGCGATAAAATTAAATTCCATAACCCGCGCGAGCAGCGCCAATAAACTCAAAACGTAAATAAACAGAAGATCAAATTTCAATCGAATGCTCCCGCAGGTAGCATGTAGTAGCCATGCACTCACAGGTAGAACGATTGGCAACAAAATAGTAATTACGTAGGGTCAGCGTTTTGAGGCAGGTGGCTCGCGCTGCCGTACTTTAAAGACTGTATTATACATTGATTTGTAAATATTGAATTGTAAGCGTAAATTTAGTATATAAGGAAATTTTGATTGAATAAAATAGAAGTTTATGGTTAGTCTGAATTTGGTCGTTTCACTGGACGGACCGAACCTTCCTATATTAATAAGTGATTAGAGCGAGGGCCTAGTGTGGTTGGTAACGTCTCCGCCAACCACGCTCGACGCCTGGGTTCGAATCCCACCGCCGACATAGGTGTCGATGGTTGTGAGGTAGCGTGATCCACTCACAACCAACCCAACTGGTCTAGATTCAATCCTAGCCGACACCGGGAGATTTTCTGAGGCGAAAAATCTCTGGGATCACGCCTTCCATCGCATGAGGAAGTAAAGCCGTTGGCGCCGGTCCGTTAATAAACGGGTCGTGAGTAAGGGTCCTGGGTGTGGAGTCGCCTCCCTGGGCGTCGGTGATTGGCCACAACAGTGGCGGAACTAGACCGACGGAAAATAAGCGAGGATAAAAAAAAAAAAATTAATAAGTGATTACTCTTTGATTTCTCTTCAAGAAGCATAGACCTCCACTTTAGCGAGGACACTAGCTAGAAGACTTAATCAGGCCAGAGTGATCCTTACTGGTATACAGAAAATCCTTTAGAACGTAACCTATTTCCCCCTTCCAGACGCATAGGCCTTCGCTGTAGTAAGGCAACTAGCAGGAAACGGGAAAGGCCAGGTAGTCGTTGCTAACAGGAGTCTTGTCCGCCTTGATTATCGGTTCCGCTCGCGTATTTAACTGTCGTTCGGTGACAAAGCCTTGTTAACCCGTACCTTCGCCCGGGGAGGCCGCGCAACGCGAATAACATATGGTGGCTCCAGAGAGGAGCAAGTGAACTCAAACTCTATTAACTCGATCGTGCGCGGTATCGGTAGTGTGACGGACACTTGAAATAAAACCTAACATTAACAAAATGGTTAAGTTTGTGGATAACCCGAATGGGCACTGTCGGATGTGCATCGAATCCGACGAGAAAGGTGTACTTGTGGAATGCTGCGAATGTGACCGTTGGTTCCACTTGGCATGTGTGGGACTGAAGGACCCACCGAGAAGTGAGGACTACTGGACATGCCAAAAATGCTACGAGATTGCAGAAAATCGGCAAAAGATGGAAGAAAAACTTAAGAAATTGGAAGCCCAAGCCAAAGGCAAACGAACACCATCGTCGGAAAGAACGACAACAACCGAAGAAATATTGCGTATTCATCAGAAAACTATGGAGGCTCTCGTTAAGCAGCTCCAAGTTAAACCCGGATCAACTGCTTGGAAGGCAACTATGCTGACCATTACACAATTGATTACATTTATTGTACTCACGAGATTATCCAGTGCATCTGCTATTTCTAATAATGCACTTTTATTCTCCTTACGAATTTTTATTAGTTCGTGGAGAAGTTCGTTATAAATCGCTTCTGGTCGACCGTATGTTTCTTCTAGTCTTTCGATTATTTTCTTGACATTCTCCGGGTCGATCAGCAGTTGACTCACAGTTTTTGCGGCATTTCCACGCAGAACCTTCTGCAGCCGGTTTAAGTTTTCAAGATTAGTAAAAGCTCCTGCTTTTGTGGTTTCTTCGTATGAAACTTCATCAAACAAACGCGAGTTACTTCACTCACTCCCCGAAAACCGGTTAATGGATTCAAACAAGAAAGATATAACTGACAAAGAGTCTCACGTAGAAAGGGTCCTAGGGCTACACTGGAATACACAACACGATTATTTTAGTTACCAACTAAGGTTGGATAAACTAAATGCAGAAGCATTAAAAACATTAAACACACCGACAAAAAGAGAAGTACTATCATTCGTGATGAGTATCTATGACCCGCTCGGATTAATATCGCACAAAATTATAGAAGGAAAAATAATCCTCCAAGAATTACATAAGGAATCGATGGAATGGGACGACACAATCACGTCACGCATTCTGCCCCGATGGCGAAATTGGATCAGTACGTTAAAACTGATGGGAAATCTAAAAATCCCAAGAAGTCTTCACATAAAAATCGGAGCACCTCTAGAACTTCACACTTTCGTAGATGCAAGTGAAAATGCGTTTGCCGCAGTAATTTACATAAAATGCGGAAATTCCGTTAGCCTTGTGGCAGCTAAATCGAGAGTAGCACCTATTAAAACACTTTCAATACCACGATTAGAGTTGCAAGCAGCTGTGCTAGGCTCCCGGCTAGCAGAAACAATAGTAAATGAAATACGTCCGACAATATCAAAAAAATATATTGGTCTGACTCGCAAACAGTCTTAGCATGGATTCGATCTGATCATCGTAAATATAAGCCTTTCGTGGCTCACCGCATAGGAGAAATTTTAGATACAACAACCGTACAACAGTGGCGTTGGGTCCCATCGCTGCAAAACCCAGCTGACGAAGCAACGAAGGAAGTGAAAAGAAAATCTATTTGGATAAATGGACCTGGATTCCTGCATCTTCAGGAAAACAACTGGCCTACGCAAAAACCAATTGAAGAAACCTCAGAAGAATCTAAGGATATATTAGCACTACATATAACAACAGAAATACAGCAATATGATTTCATACGAGAAAACCGCTACTCAAATTACTGGAAACTAGTTCAACACCTATGTATACTAAAGAAATTTGTCAATTGGATCGCAGAAAGGAAACATTTCATAAAAGCTATAAACAGAAATGATCGAGACATCGTCAAAAATACGCTTTACAAAAAGGCACAATGAGAAGCATTTCCTGTCGAAATGATGGACCTAATTAAAAATAAACAATTAACCAAGCAAGGTCCTTTATCAAGCCTGCGACCAGTGCTGGACGAGAATGGCGTCATGCGTAGCAGAGGACGGTTAGAAAACTTATCCGCATTGAAAAACTCGGCCAGACAGTTAATAATCCTTCCTCAAAAACACCACATTACCCATCTCCTTGTGAGATCATACCACGAAAAATACCTTCACCACGGAGATGAAACAGTGATCGGGGCACTTCAAACCAAATATTGGATTCTAGCAGTACGCGCCGTGCTGAAAAATGTTAAAACACACTGCCAACAATGCATCATCTGGAGAACGAAACCTAATCCACCACTGATGGCGGCGCTACCCGACTTTAGAGCAAAACCATATTTACATGCGTTCACACATACAGGTGTGGATTACTTCGGCCCATTCGAAGTAAGAGTCCATAGATCCATAGAAAAGCGCTGGGGAGTATTGTTCACCTGCTTGTCGAGCCGAGCAGCACACATTGAAATGGCCGAAAAATTAGATACCGACAGTTTCCTAACATGTTTCAAAAACTTTCAAAACAGAAGAGGAAAGGTGTCCCATATGTACAGCGATAACGGCACAAACTTTATAGGTGCCTGGAATGAAATAAAAGAGCTACAAGCATGGGCGAATAAGATAAACACCACGATGGAGAAAGGACAATCGGCAGCACTCGAAATACAATGGTCATTTAACCCACCCGCAGCACCACATTTCGGCGGTGCATGGGAACGTTTAATAAAAATCATAAAGACTTCCTTGAAAAATATGTTTAAGAGTTGTAAAAGGCCTACACCAGAACTACTAAGAGCCGGCTTCATCCAGGCAGAGTTTTTGCTAAATTCCAGACCGCTTACTCATATACCGCTCGAAACGTTCGACGATGAAGTTCTAACACCGTTTCACATGTTGATCGGACGAGCAGGAGAACATGTATCCCCAATTGCACCAACAGTAGATGGATTTAATAAAGAACAATGGAAGCTAGCGCAACACTACGGACAACTCTTTTGGGATCGTTGGAAAACAGAATACCTCCCAACATTAATAAAAAGAAACAAATGGACCGAGGAGATCATTCCACTTGAAGAAAACGATATCGTCATCATCACAGACGACAACGTACCAGCTGGAAGATGGTTGAAGGGGCGTATAATAAAAACATACCCCGATAAAGATGGACAAGTCAGAAAGGCTGACATACAAACGGAAAAGGGCATTATAAAAAGAGCAGCGACGAAAATAGCGGTTCTCGACGTTACACAGAAGGAGAAACCAGAAGACGCTCAACATCTGACATCAAAGAACATGCCGGAGGAACACGCCATGATCATACACAACGACGTTAGCATCAAGGACAACGTAATCAACAACAACAAAAGCAACGACTCCAATCCAAACAACGACAAGGTCATCAATACGAAACGTAAACTAGAGGACGAAAATTTCTCTAACTGGGGAAAAAGAAATAAACTGGATATTGACAAAATTAAGGAACTAAGAGACCAACATCTAAAGAAACATCCACCCCGAACTACACCAAAACGAAGTAAGCGGATCAAACCATGCAGTTGGGTTAAGGCACTTCTACTCAGCACCACGTTGTTATCAATCATATCTCCAGCAACACCCCTAAGAATTCAACCGATCAACAAGGACGGTCTCATATTTCACCATGAAGGAACGTGTATTGTACAAAGGGGACTATGGACCTCAGAAATAGAAACAAACATTAAACCTCTAGAAGATATGAGACACATTAAAGCCATGCAAACAAATTTAGGAAAATCATTAAGTAAAATATCAAGAATAATTAAAGACGACATCATTATCGAATCAGCAATAGCAGTAGAGCAACAATGTGTAGTTGCCATCGAAGAAATACAAACAATGTTTCAAGAAAAAATGAAAAGAATGAAACGCAGCAAAGGCATGTTTGGGTTTTTGAAAGATTTAGTATTCGGAGGTGACGATTTAGAAGACCAACCACAAATAATACGTCATGAAGATAATCTAAAGTTACATCAGTTATCTAATCTCATTAATACATTAGACGAAAAAACAAACACTTTGAAAACACAACTCAGCAAAAAAAATTCTTAGTATTCAGGGAGAGTTAGATCATTTAACAAACCAATATAATTCAAAAAGAGCTGATATTGCAGTAAAAAAGTTATTGGAAACCATAGTGCTCGTTCGACAAATTACCGAAAGCACTTTAAATAAGTATAAATTAGTTCAACGAAATCCTATTCCAGAAACAGAGAGGCTACGAATACTTGTCAAAATAGAAGAGAAAATCCCACATGATTGTATGGTTCCAAAAGAACAATTTGCAAGCCATTATGAAATCACCTTGAAAAAAGATGCACTTCACATAATGATGAAAACAATTATTATAAATAGAGAGAAATTCGAACTATTCAGAATTATTCCAATCCCTATAGTTTACAACAGATCCATCATAACGATAAATAATTCATTTATAGCAATCAATCACCAAGAACAATACTTTTATATTTCTAAAGATGTAACTAAACTTAATGAAAGTTATTATATGACTCATCAAAATACTTTCCTTACGGAACCAGATTGCATTGTAGCTGCCATGCTGCATAAACTACCACGAGAAATGTGTAAAATTAAACAACTTGAAATCGATTACTTTGAAATTATAACATTGTCTGATCCTAATGTAGTATTATATTATGCCCAGAATCCACGAGAAATAATTATACATTGTGGTCAAACAACCACAACACCACCACATTACGCAGCAATAATTTATATGGAACCCGAATGCGAAATTCGTTCAAAAAACAGTGTAACATACTCAAGCAATACTAGAGAATCAAAAAGTAGGAAGATTTTTTTCAAAGTTAAAAATGAAATTCCGCACGAAATAGATGAAAAACTAACAGCCGCATATACAGACATAACCGAAGACATTACAGCCACATCAAGCGGCAAAATCCAACCGATAAGCAATCATCATTTGCTAACTTTAATTATCATTGTTCTAACAACAATTCTTTTAGCTATAATTGTTACTGTTCTATATTATATATTGCAACAACAGAAAACCAGGAGACAACAAATTAACTTATCGCAATATCCACTACCTCAACCCAGAAAAAATAAACCATGGCCAAAACCAATTATAAGAATAAATGAAGATGCATTATAATATTTATCACGACAGATGATAAGGTGGCGTAACTTTTCAGTTACGGGGGCCGGAATGTTACTGCCGCGATAAAATTAAATTCCATAACCCGCGCGAGCAGCGCCAATAAACTCAAAACGTAAATAAACAGAAGATCAAATTTCAATCGAATGCTCCCGCAGGTAGCATGTAGTAGCCATGCACTCACAGGTAGAACGATTGGCAACAAAATAGTAATTACGTAGGGTCAGCGTTTTGAGGCAGGTGGCTCGCGCTGCCGTACTTTAAAGACTGTATTATACATTGATTTGTAAATATTGAATTGTAAGCGTAAATTTAGTATATAAGGAAATTTTGATTGAATAAAATAGAAGTTTATGGTTAGTCTGAATTTGGTCGTTTCACTGGACGGACCGAACCTTCCTATATTAATAAGTGATTACTCTTTGATTTCTCTTCAAGAAGCATAGACCTCCGCTTTAGCGAGGACACTAGCTAGAAGACTTAATCAGGCCAGAGTGATCCTTACTGGTATACAGAAAATCCTTTAGAACGTAACCTATTTCCCCCTTCCAGACGCATAGGCCTTCGCTGTAGTAAGGCAACTAGCAGGAAACGGGAAAGGCCAGGTAGTCGTTGCTAACAGGAGTCTTGTCCGCCTTGATTATCGGTTCCGCTCGCGTATTTAACTGTCGTTCGGTGACAAAGCCTTGTTAACCCGTACCTTCGCCCGGGGAGGCCGCGTAACGCGAATAACAGATTTACTCTTCTGAGAAATCAAAATTTTTAACTCAAGTTGAAAAATTGAAACCATATTCAAAACCATTTTGGAAGCTGTCGAAGATTCTTAAGAAACCTTCAAAGCCTATTCCAGTTTTAAAAGATGGTGAACGTTTTCTTGTATCCAATGAACAAAAGGCTCAAAGACTTGCTCAGCAGTTTGAGAGTGTTCATAACTCAAATTTGAATTTTGTGAGTCCAATTGAAAATGAAGTCACACGTCAATTTGATTTAATTTCTTCCTAGAATTTTTTACCTGCAGAAGTAATTGAAATAAACTTGAATGAGATTAAATCAATTATTAAAAATTTCAAAAATATGAAAGCACCTGGTGACGATGGAATCTTTAATATACTAATCAAATATCTCCCTGAGAGCACAATGGAATTTTTAATGAAAATTTTCAATTGCTGCTTCAAAATTGCATATTTTCCCAAATTATGGAAAAATGCAAAAATTACTCCAATTTTAAAACCGGATAAGAACCCAGCTGAAGTTTCAAATCTAGAAAATCTACATCGAGCGTCTTAGCAGAGTGATTGAGATCAATCAAAGAAATAGTTATCGGTTTCCGTTATACTCTACTAAATTTTTTGGAAATAAATATTGAAATTCAGTCCGCAAATATATATTTCGACTGTGACGTACAGTCTTCCTCAGTGCTTATGTGGAAGTTTCAAGTTATCGACCAATCAGTTTGCTTTCTTCAATAAGTAAACTGTTTGAGAGAATTATTCTTAACAGAATGATGTCACACATCAACGAAAATTCAATTTTTGCAGATGAACAGTTTGGATTTCGCCATGGGCATTCCACTACTCATCAATTGCTCAGAGTTACTAATATGATACGAGTTAACAAATCTGAAGGTTATTCCACTGGAGCTGCTCTTTTAGATATAGAAAAAGCATTCGACAGTGTTTGGCATAAAGGTTTGATTGCGAAATTGCAAACTTTTAATTTTCCAATTTTCCTAGTCAAAATTTTGAAAAATTATCTTACTGATCGAACTCTGCAGGTTGTCCATCAGAATTCAAAATCTGATAGAATTCCTGTCAGAGCAGGTGTACCTCAAGGTTCAGTCTTGGGTCCAGTCCTGTACAACATATTCACTTCAGATCTTCCTGATTTGCCTCCAGGATGCACAAAGTCATTGTTCTGCGATGACACAAGCACTTCCGTAAAAAGGAAAAAGTCTTCGTGTCATATGCAGTCGATTGCAGAAAAGTTTAGATATTTTTACTTCCTACTTGCAAAAGTGGAAAATCTCTCCCAATGCTACTAAAACTCAAATGATAATTTTTCCGCATAAGCCTAGGGCTTCTTTCCTCAAGCCAAACAATAATCACGTTGTCAAGATGAATGGGGTTATTTTAAGCTGGTCCGACAAGGTTAAGTACTTGGGACTAATTTATGATAAAAAACTTATTTTCAAAGAGCACATTGAGAGTATACAAGCCAAGTGCATCAAATATACGAGATGTTTATATCCTCTCATTAACAGGAATTCTAAACTTTGTTTAAAGAACAAACTTTTGATTTACAAACAAATTTTTAGACCAGCAATGCTTTATGCTGTACCGATCTGGTCAAGTTGCTGTTCAACAAGGAAGAAAACGCTCCAAAGGATTCAGAATAAAATTCTGAAAATGATTTTGAAACGTCCTCCTTGGTTTGGTACAATCGAATTACATAGACTTACTGGTGTTGAACCATTAGAAGCTATGTCAAATAAAATTATTAACAATTTTCGACAAAAATCGTTGCAATCCTCAATTGCTACGATAAGCTCTCTTTATAGCCAATAAGTTAGCAATTAAGTTAGTTGTAAGTTTACTTCCCCTTTTCTGACAAGTAGGTTCAAATCCCTACGAATGATAAGTCCTAATTGCGAAAGCATACAAATCCTAACAATTAAAATTACAAATTTCTAACAGTGTTGAGAAGTCACCATTTGTGATTGGACACACATACTTATTATTTACTAATATTTATCATAAATACTTAAGCTACTAACAAATCCCCCCTTTCAAAAAAAAAAAAATCAAAATCAAAGTCGTGATGTATTATCATGTAAAAGTAATAAAAATAGCCAAAATATAGACTAACCCGCTATTGTGCACCGCAAACTGTAACATTACTACAATTATAGGTCACTTCACTTATTGTACCGAGAAGAATTATTGGTTTTAGTGATATTTTCTCGTCGGGTTGCGGTATATTTTTCCAAATCTGTATCATATATCCAGTTCGCCAATTTTTCGCTTTCCCTACTGCCCTACTGCTTAATGAACTTGACATTTTCAACATTAAATCTATTCAATCGTATTAATGAGGTTACAAGTGAGTTATAAAAAATACCACTGCCAATGAAAATTGTTCAGTTTCGTGAGAATATATGTATTTGCGTAAAAATGACCCATAATTGCAACTGACTTATAATTGTGGAGGCAGTGTACTTTCTGACATTAAATTCTTTTAAAAGTTTCAACCATATTTTCATGAAGCCATTTTTGAGCCATGTTATCTGCCAGTCATGTACGAATTTTGTAGAACTAAGTTGCGTCTTTTTAATGGTAATTTGATGCAAATTTTGCGTTATTTAAGTTCAGTAATTTGGGTTTTATTTTCGTGCAATGTTGGTCCAAATTTTTAATTTTTGGTGTTTTTTGTACGATATTTTTAAATTATTTCTGATCGTTTTAGTGTTTCTTCAGTTTTTTATTCCATTCGAATTCGCGCCTTTTGTTGTCGTTTTTGTGATATTGACGTAGAACTCTCTCAAAAAGTTCGGCTACATAAAATGGTTCGGATGTAAAATGAAAATCTAAAAACAAAAAATATGTCCATTTTCAAATGTTTACAAATCGGTTAGTTTTCAATGTGTTTCCTTCGTTCTCTCAGCAATCGACTGGAAGACCCCAAATTCAGAAAACTGTAATTTGATTATTCGAACTTATTGAAAAATGTCATGTTGAAACGCAGATTTCGACCTCTGATTGGTCGCTTCATGCTTGCTTTCCCTAACACGGCCGAGAGAATATTATACCTAGTTAACTGGGAATGCACTCTTTGGAATATATAGGAGCCTGCCTCTGCTCAAATCAATCATTTTACCAGTGTATGACCATTGTAACGGCCCTAATTAGGTAGCAGCGATAAGCAGCAATAGCGGCAGCAACGGTAACTGCAGATGGTACCAGTAGCGGTAGTAGTAGCAGCGTCAGTGGTAGGTGCAGCGGCACTTCCTTCAGTAAATGACAGAAGGGTTGTACGCAAAGGCACAACCCTAAGACTTGTCAGCGTGTTTGTATACTTCATATATGATTCATGTGCCTGTGCCAGACCACATTTTCTTATTTGCCTCCGAGTATCGATCGCAGGGTTCTACACTCGAAAACCCCAAGTGCTCGTCGATCGGCCTTCTTCCACGTCCACGATTCATGTCTGTAGAGTGCCACAGGGAAAATTCGGAGTCTTATAGACCGCGAATTTCGTACGGATCTGTAGGCTACGGGACCTAAGCTGGCTACGCAATCCGTAGATTTGTATCAACTGATCTGACAGGCTCAAATCCATGTTGCGGTGTTGAAATGCGAGAGTCAAACATTATAGAGTCGCTTACTATTAGCTCAAGAACTTTGAAGTCAGCACATTACCAGAACTCGATAGTTTTCAATTAATTGCGTGTTATCCTTCTTGAACACCGGAAACATGATCGATTTTATCATTCTGTAGGAAACCTAGCTTGCTGCATCGTAAGGTTAGGAATTTTCAGGAGAAGGGCTCTAATCTCCTACGTACACTTCTTCATGAAAACAGCTAGAATTTGGCTGGATACTGACATTGCTGCTCTTGAAGCATATCTTTGACGAATATATCGTTTGTAGCTACTGCTAGCCCTGTTGAATATAGCCTTCGTAGCAGGTTTTCGATTTCGAGCATACTTTCGAAGAGTTGCAGCACGGATTCTTTTCAAGAAACGAAGTTGAGCATTAGGCCCGATGGGCTTTCGTGGAGGCTTGAAACGTTGAGCGAACCTGAATAAAACGGCTCGAACAATCAAGTTGAATTGAAGTATAGCTTTCCCAAGTAACAATATCAGTTTTACGATGTACTTGAAGATGTTTTGATTGCTTGTTCTTTAAAACTGGGCATAAATCTTATTATTCTCACAAACTGCTACAAATCAGCCGTAAAATCCCCATAAGATCAAGGAGGCCCATGCTAGAGAAGGTTCTCAAGAATAGTTTCTAAAGTTTGCTTAGAACTCTATATTTTTATCGATATGTACTCATGATGACATTCAGGAGTTGCTCACAACCATGAAAAAATTGTAACAAATTTCGAGAGTTTTATAAATCAGGTTCGTAACTCTTCTTTCTAGCTTATTTCGCTATGAACAGAATTTATTTTTTATTTACATACATCAATTTATGAAACAAACCCCATCGAACTACTCTTTCTCCAAAATGAATGTCATCGCAGTCGTTGAATAAAATAGGTAGATAAATCTACATGTATTTTCAAGTTCATATAAGAGCAATTCTCGCCTAGGCCACTAGGTGCACAAGGTCTTTCAATTTTGATATAAATGCACATAGTTATTGGAAATAGAGAAAAAATGATAATGCCATTTTTGTTGTGTGTGTGAACAGTTTTCAGAAATGTTGAAATTTTAGCAATTCTTGATGTATTATTTGAGATATATCTCTGAAATTCGTTATGTAAAGTACTACAAGTAGCACTTTTCTGTAAAGAGAAGCGATAGGGCTTTCATTTGAAGTGATCAGAATTTTTGCCGCCATCTTCGATTATATCAGAAAAATGCAATTTTGAGCGTGTTCGTAACTACCGATTTTCGATCTGAGACCAGAATTGGAAAGCTGAGAAAAAATGCTATAAGATGCAAGAAAAAAAAATTAGGTGAGCATCAGTGTTAACCCATCAATTGAACCTATTTTTCAAGCTGAGTTTTGAAATATTCAACGTATACCGCGCGATCAACGTTGTAACCTGTCTACTGAGACCAATTGGATACACATGTTATACCCTACTAGCTCCATAAATCATAATCGATTGATGCTACAACTAGTACGCCACAACAGTAGCATGTTTGATACTAACAAAGCGATAGGTTTTTTATTACTGAGCAATTCCGCAAAAAATGTACCAGTTTTAATATTTTATTTATATTGTCATTTTTTATTTGGCTGGAACTTTGCATAGACGTTTCTATAGGCAAAAGATGTCATTCTATGCTATTGGTTGAATTTTTTGGAGCAAGACTCGTTATTAAGAAGCTATTGAAAGTTCTATTTAGGGAAGATATTTATGATTACAAATATTTTTAGGGCCAAAACGGTTTGTTTGATTAGTAGGACATTTTCGATAAAGTTGTAGATAATAACTTTGTCTTTCCGAAAACAATATACACTCTATAACATTTTCTTTGGTTGTATTTTTTAGGTAATCTTTTGTAGTTTTTATAAAAATATAGATTTTAAAAAAAATGAGGTATCGGCTCTATTATCGTCAGGGGTAAATGATGTCCTAGAGCGCTAATTTTTTGCATGATGGTTCTTCATAATATAGAGCATCTTCCTGCAAAAGATTAGTTCTCTATGTTTTCATTACCCCCCGGGCGATAATAGGTAAAACCTGACGATAATTTAACATTTTTCTTTTACCTTTTTTCAAAAAAAAAAAATTATTTTAAAGTGTACATTTTTACGAAGAGACAAAAATATTAACTACAACTTTATAGAAGACGTCATGTATTTGTAATCATAAATACCTTCCCAAAATAACATTTTCAATTGCTTCTCAATAATGAGTCTTGCTCCAAAAAATTCAACCAATAGCATAAAATGACATTTTTTACCTATAGAAACGTCTATGCAAAGTTTCAGCCAAATTAAAAATGACAATATAAATGAAATATTAAAACTGGGACATTTTTTGTGGAACTGCTCAGTAATAAAAAACCTATCGCTTTGTTAGTTTCAAACATGCTACTGTTGTATTCATTATTGTCATTAAACTCAAAAAAACAGTACTAGTTGGCGTACTAGTTGTAGCATCAATCGATTATGATTTATGGAGCTAGTAGGGTATAACATGTGCATCCACTTGGTCTCAGTAGACAGGTTACTACGTTGATCGCGCGGTGTACGTTGAATATTTTGAAACTTAGCTTGGAAAATAGGTTCCATTGGTGGGTTAACACTGATGCTCACCTGATATTTTTCTTGCATCTTATAGCATTTTTTCTCAGCTTTCCAATTCTGGTCTCAGATCGAAAATCGGTCGTTGCGAAAACGGTCAAAATTGAATTTTTCTGATATAATCTAAGATGGTTTTGGTGCTCTACCGTTATGTGCTTGAAGTAGTTAAGATTCTTCATCATGTGTAACAAACGTAAAACTGCAAATTCCAGCATTTGCAAGGCAAGAAAAATTCAACATTGCCTCAAGAACGTGTTGGTGGCCCTGAGAAGGGCCGGTTGTAATTTATACAGATCATTCATGAGCGAAATAAGCGCATCTACTGATTCAATTTGGAACCAGTACAACGCATGTGCGTTGGACATAACGCATTTGATGCTCTAGCATATTTTGAATGTATTACGCAGCTATGAACCACTACACTTATAAAGCATCAACCGATGTTCAGAAGGCTGGCATCGTTAAAATGGTTGCAACCATTTGCAACCATTTAAATGGTTGCAGTAACACTATTGAGGTAAGTGATACGCTTATCATTCATATAGGTGCTTGTGTGTAATTACCTTTCCGTTTCAAGCTTACTGCTCTACTATACCGAGCCTCCTGTCCATCCTAACAATATCGCCTAGTTACAATTCCATGGAGAGAACTTTCATATGTTACTCAGACCAGTTCTATCATAAAAGGGACTCAATTCTGTTAAGAAGAGAGTCAACATGGGTACTGTAGAATCCAGATTGAAGGAAGGGTACGTGGTGGGGAGCCTGAGAATAAACCCATGCTTAAAGTCCTTTGACAACCAAATGGCCCGATTCTACTAAGACTCGAACCCGTTACCTTACGGCTACGGAGCTCCCCTATTTTACACCATCACTGACGTAGCGTGGGGGGATGGTCCGCCCTTTTGTTCCATGAGGAAAATTGTCATACGTGTCACCTTAAAGAGTGATATCCGTGAGATTAACTATCCATTAGTTAGGGTGGAGGTCGCGGTAAAACTCTCAAAAACTATAAAAAAATTGGGTAGATTTATTGCAGTTCGTTTCCAACGAACAACAAAAACTGTTCTCAAAACGATGATTCTACGAAAACAGTTTTGACATGGTTCTAATATATTTCACAGAGCAAAATACACGAAGGTCGCTTTTTACGAGGTTTTTTAACGCGGTTTCTTACGCGGATTTTGGAATTTACGCGTTTTTAACGCGGATTCCGGAATTTTCGCGGTATTTTTTTTTATGCGGATTTCGTTTTTTTTTCACTCGGATTGCAGAATTTACGCGGTTTTTTTACGCGAATTCCGGAATTTACGCGGTTTTACGGACTTCTTGTAATATTTAATACATATGTAGAGCAATAATAGAACTGTTAATATCTAACTGTGATAGCCGAGTAATGTCTGATAATGAGAAAAAAGTCTCAGAAATCGATTTATAGGTGCCTGCTCCACGTAAAATGACAGCAATATATTAATTTTGTCCCACGTGCACTCGAAAATATTTCGAGCGTTGACCGTGTAGTGCAGTGGTTCCCAATCGGGGTTCGCGGCCGACAAAATGGCCGCGAGGCTTATCTGGGGGGTCCACGAAGCTCTTGGTAAATTTACAAGTGATAAAAATTTCTTTCTAGATATCTCAGTGAGAGCGAATTTTCACTCAACTCTTCTGCGTATTAAGACCAAGATGTGAAACAAATAAGCCCTGCAAGAGGATATGAGACTGAAAACGCGGCTTGCAAATCGTATTGCAAATTTTGTATCTGAAATTCTTTTGGGGGACCGCGAAACTCTCTGTGCTTCGAAAAGGGGGCCAAAAATGTTGAGAAAGACTGGTGTAGTGTGTAGTGGATGAGAAAAATGTAGCCGCGGATTATTTTTTAGTTGTATTATGCGGGAGTGAGAAAACTGGATCCGACAACACTGCTTTCAAAAGTGCAGAGTCAATCCTGCGTCGGCTCATAAAAAACTAATATTAGTGGTGTTATGGGGAATACGAAATCACGTGTGATAGTGGAAGTGAACACTTGAACGATGCTGCTAAAGATAAGTACAGTCAAACCTGTTTTTGTGCGAAAGATACGGAGCGCACAAAATAAATAGCATGAAAAAAATCATTTGAAACTTCACGTGCAGCTATAAAACGACGAATTCACAACAATACTGAAAAAATCTTTTTTTTATGCGGTGGATAGAGACCGCATAAAAAAATTCTCAGTTAAAAAAAACTTGAAAGTTGATGATTCTGATTTAAAACACCAATGAGAACAATTTTAGAATATCTGATTTATAAACGTAACTTTTTTTAAACATACTAGTCTTTCTAACCGCTATCTTCCGTATGCTAGCAAAACGTGATTTTTTCTTTGAATGATGATGATGATGGTCCCGCCTCTAACCCCTACAAAGATTTGAGGTAGACGATTTATCTATTAGATAATTAGTTATTACTTCAATTAAACCAGAAAGCAAAAAAAAAACGGACTGGTTTTGTCAATACAGATATAAAATCCTCCATAATATTCTAATGCTCAAACGGCAGTATAACTGAATAAAAAAAAATTTAAACACAAATTTCTAAGCCGTTCTACGACCAAGATTACCAAGTTCTAATTATTTTACTTCTTTCAATCAATTGGACATTATTCACATCTGAATTAAGCCAACACCCAATATAGACAACAGCTAAATTGCTACAGTCCCAACAAGGCCATTCCCGCCGAACTCAGCAAGCGAAGCACAGGTAAACCGTGAACTTAACATGAGACTCATGAGGATGTCCCCACCTAGGGAAGTCTAGAAAATTTCAAACCCGAAAAAGTCCTAGAACAGCTAGGAATTTCAACGTCCAAAGACAATCAAAAGTGTCATAATTTTCCCGAGTAATCCGACGTATGTCCAGAACTACTTAAAAGTTTATTGTGTCACAAAAACTCAATTTTCATAACATACATCAACATAATACATCTGTATGTATGTAAATAGAAAAAAAAACCTTTATTTTTCAAAATGTCATATATCAATTTAAGAAAGGTAGTCAATTATATCTGTGTAACGCGCGCGATTCTCAAACCTTTGTAGACTTCTCATTTTTTTTTTTTACTACTACTTTAAATACAAAACCCATCATTATCATCGGGACGAACATAATAGTTTTTACAATGCTTAAATAAATACTAAAAAGCTATTACAGCAAAAGTCCACATAAAATTATCCGTTATGAAAACTTCGTCAATTTAGTGCGTGAATTGTAAAACATTTCTGTTTAACTGCCAAAAAAACAGCTTTGACGTGTGAAATACATTGTCTCTTGAACTCAAGTAGCGTTGCTGCACGTTTGACCTGTGTAGGCATCGAATTGAACAATTTAATTCCTTTAAAAAATAATGAATTCCGCGAAGCTCCAAAAATAAAATTTGGTGTTCGAATTTCTGTCGCGTTTCTAGTATTGTATCTATGAATATCACTTCCTCTCACAATTCGATCACACAAATATCGAGGCAGCAATCCGTTAACTATTTTAAAAATGAACACCATGTCATGAACACAATTCGCTGCTTCACAGATAACCATTGCAAGGCATCCAACAGCAAGGCCGAGGAAGTGAATCTACTACATCTCAAAATTAACCGCATAACTTTTTTCTGCAAACGCCTTTATAAAACTGTCTCAAATAGTAATTTTTTGACGCAACACTCATATAATGCGTTAAAATTCATTCCAAGGATCGGAAAAACTAAATGGCTGGAAATCCTGTCGGATGTAGTCCTTTTTCATATACCGCAAAAAAAAATTCGCACAAAAACAGGTGTGACTGTATAGTGCGCATAAGGGAGTTAGTTTCAAAGTGATCTTTTTTGTGTACTTGCGAAATTGTACTTTATACATAGAAAGTGACAATCAAAAGGAGCGTCATTTGCTTCCCACATGAAGGCTTGCATGACAGCTTGTATGCAGGTCCGAGTGGACAGACAGTGCTGCTGTTTCCACCGTAAATGGAGCAAATGTATTGCAAATAAATGCCTTTTTTTCTTTTTTGCTCATAGTTTTTAATTTATCATTATTATTTTAGGTGTAATTTTTTTAGTGTTGCATTTGCGGAGGCGATCGATTGACACATTATTGATTACAAGCTCAGCAATTTGTCATCAAAGTTTAGGTAACATTTTGGTACATACATAGGTTTTATTTTGGTACGCATATATGGTAAGATTTATCCATTTTACTATTTGGCACTCCTCTAGTCAATAAATATAACATGCTATTGAAAACGGGTGAATTTTTTCGATGTAAATGTATCAAATGCCTTGAAAGTCTGAAAATAATAATATAATTTGTAAGATTCCAATATATATGGGGGAGCTTTGCAGCCGCAAGGTTACAGAGTCCGCTTTGATAAGCGGGTTTCGTGGGTCGTGGGTTTAAATCTTAGTAGCATCACGCCATTTGGTTGTCGAAGGATTTTAACATGGGTTTATTGTCAGGCTCTCCACTACATACCCTTCCTTCCAGCTGAATTCTATAGTACCCTTGCTGACTTTTATCTTAGCGAAAAAGGGGTTCGCCACAGAAGGCAGATTCACGAAAGGCAGAAGCACGAAAGGCAGAAGCACGAAAGGCAGGACACACAAGGCAGAATATTTCAAAAGGCAGAATTTCGAAGGGCACGAAAGGCAGAATCACTGGTAGCAAAACCTTACTCACGACAGCCAAATGCGTGATGGCAAATTGGTGCGAATCCTGGTCACGGTATCAAAGCTGCCACTCTACATTTATTATTCAATATTATTTGGTAACCAGACACAATAACTGGTCACAAGCAATGACCAGTCTTGATGGGAGGTGTAAATCAAGCCTAATTATTAGATCCGAAACGCGCAAACTGGTTTGGCATTGGAGAGTAATTTTTCGATACTAGGTATACACTAGAGATCTACACTAGTCTCAACGGCTTGTTGGTTATAATTAACATAAAACAATTCATGCGGAGAAGACGCATAATCGAGGGCAAGGAACCGAGGCGGCACAAAGCCGCCGTGGTTTCTGCGGTCCGAGCCGGCCGCCGACCCGCCGTCGGAAGCGGAGGCCTCTCGCATACAAACAACTGATATTCTGGTTTTCTAGGATTATTCAAACAAGTTTTCTTTCCCTTAGCTAAATCCGAACGAGCGGTAGCGAGTAAGGACAGCATACACTTGGACAATAGAGTCGGCCAAAGGCCGCGAGTGTGTGTTGTTAAAAAGAAAAAAGACCATTTTTTTATTCTGCCATTCGTGCTCTTTGTGATTCTGCCATTCGTTATTCTCCCTTATGAAATATTCTGCCTTTCGTAATTCTGCTTTTCGTGATTCTGCCTTTCGTGATTCTGCCTTTTGATTTTCTGCCTTTCGTAGGAGACCCGCAAAAAAGTCCCTCTTATAATAAAACTGTTCTGGGTAACGTATAATAGTTTTCTTCAGGGAATTGTAATTATGGCGCGGTCTTGGCTGGAGGAACGGGGTTCCGATAAGACTCGTTTCTCTTGACAAAATATAAGTCCTACTTAAAATAAAACTGACCAGAGGTGAAGCATTGAGCGCCTTTTCAGGGAATTGTGATTGTGACGCGGTGTTGGTAGAAGGAACGAGGTTTCGATAAGACTCCTTCCTCATGACATAAGTCCCTCTTAGAATTAACCTGGCCAAAGAGGAACTTTAGGTGTAGCCTCAGTTCAGGGATTTGTAATTTTCGATATTGGTAGGATAGAAGAAGGCTCGGTTAAGTAGAACAGTAAGCTTGAAACGAAAGGGTAAACTCTCACACACAAGAACGGATATAAATGAAAAAACGTATTATTAACTTCAATAGTGATACTGCCAATAATATGAAAAGCAGAGTCGGTACAGAAAACACCTGGGCAATATCACAATAGAACAAGATGTCTCTGGTCGCAGTGATGAGTCCACACAGAGGAAAAAAAAGATTCTAATATTATTTTGAGGCCGGGCTTACCGAATAGAAAATTACTCTGACTGCAAGTACTCAGTCATTCTGTGAAGATTCTTTGGAAAGTCGGTAGAGCTAACACCTTCTAGATCCCGGAACTAAGATAGTGGCAGAAATTAAGGATAATTGCAACTGTTTTTTTTTATTTAAATTTTTTTTCATTTAAATGGTTGCAGTAACACTATTGAGGTAAGTGATACGCTTATCATTCATATAGGTGCTTGTGTGTAATTACCTTTCCGTTTCAAGCTTACTGCTCTACTATACCGAGCCTCCTGTCCATCCTAACAATATCGCCTAGTTACAATTCCATGGAGAGAACTTTCATATGTTACTCAGACCAGTTCTATCATAAAAGGGACTCAATTCTGTTAAGAAGAGAGTCAACATGGGTACTGTAGAATCCAGATTGAAGGAAGGGTACGTGGTGGGGAGCCTGAGAATAAACCCATGCTTAAAGTCCTTTGACAACCAAATGGCCCGATTCTACTAAGACTCGAACCCGTTACCTTACGGCTACGGAGCTCCCCTATTTTACACCATCACTGACGTAGCGTGGGGGGATGGTCCGCCCTTTTGTTCCATGAGGAAAATTGTCATACGTGTCACCTTAAAGAGTGATATCCGTGAGATTAACTATCCATTAGTTAGGGTGGAGGTCGCGGTAAAACTCTCAAAAACTATAAAAAAATTGGGTAGATTTATTGCAGTTCGTTTCCAACGAACAACAAAAACTGTTCTCAAAACGATGATTCTACGAAAACAGTTTTGACATGGTTCTAATATATTTCACAGAGCAAAATACACGAAGGTCGCTTTTTACGAGGTTTTTTAACGCGGTTTCTTACGCGGATTTTGGAATTTACGCGTTTTTAACGCGGATTCCGGAATTTTCGCGGTATTTTTTTTTATGCGGATTTCGTTTTTTTTTCACTCGGATTGCAGAATTTACGCGGTTTTTTTACGCGAATTCCGGAATTTACGCGGTTTTACGGACTTCTTGTAATATTTAATACATATGTAGAGCAATAATAGAACTGTTAATATCTAACTGTGATAGCCGAGTAATGTCTGATAATGAGAAAAAAGTCTCAGAAATCGATTTATAGGTGCCTGCTCCACGTAAAATGACAGCAATATATTAATTTTGTCCCACGTGCACTCGAAAATATTTCGAGCGTTGACCGTGTAGTGCAGTGGTTCCCAATCGGGGTTCGCGGCCGACAAAATGGCCGCGAGGCTTATCTGGGGGGTCCACGAAGCTCTTGGTAAATTTACAAGTGATAAAAATTTCTTTCTAGATATCTCAGTGAGAGCGAATTTTCACTCAACTCTTCTGCGTATTAAGACCAAGATGTGAAACAAATAAGCCCTGCAAGAGGATATGAGACTGAAAACGCGGCTTGCAAATCGTATTGCAAATTTTGTATCTGAAATTCTTTTGGGGGACCGCGAAACTCTCTGTGCTTCGAAAAGGGGGCCAAAAATGTTGAGAAAGACTGGTGTAGTGTGTAGTGGATGAGAAAAATGTAGCCGCGGATTATTTTTTAGTTGTATTATGCGGGAGTGAGAAAACTGGATCCGACAACACTGCTTTCAAAAGTGCAGAGTCAATCCTGCGTCGGCTCATAAAAAACTAATATTAGTGGTGTTATGGGGAATACGAAATCACGTGTGATAGTGGAAGTGAACACTTGAACGATGCTGCTAAAGATAAGTACAGTCAAACCTGTTTTTGTGCGAAAGATACGGAGCGCACAAAATAAATAGCATGAAAAAAATCATTTGAAACTTCACGTGCAGCTATAAAACGACGAATTCACAACAATACTGAAAAAATCTTTTTTTTATGCGGTGGATAGAGACCGCATAAAAAAATTCTCAGTTAAAAAAAACTTGAAAGTTGATGATTCTGATTTAAAACACCAATGAGAACAATTTTAGAATATCTGATTTATAAACGTAACTTTTTTTAAACATACTAGTCTTTCTAACCGCTATCTTCCGTATGCTAGCAAAACGTGATTTTTTCTTTGAATGATGATGATGATGGTCCCGCCTCTAACCCCTACAAAGATTTGAGGTAGACGATTTATCTATTAGATAATTAGTTATTACTTCAATTAAACCAGAAAGCAAAAAAAAAACGGACTGGTTTTGTCAATACAGATATAAAATCCTCCATAATATTCTAATGCTCAAACGGCAGTATAACTGAATAAAAAAAAATTTAAACACAAATTTCTAAGCCGTTCTACGACCAAGATTACCAAGTTCTAATTATTTTACTTCTTTCAATCAATTGGACATTATTCACATCTGAATTAAGCCAACACCCAATATAGACAACAGCTAAATTGCTACAGTCCCAACAAGGCCATTCCCGCCGAACTCAGCAAGCGAAGCACAGGTAAACCGTGAACTTAACATGAGACTCATGAGGATGTCCCCACCTAGGGAAGTCTAGAAAATTTCAAACCCGAAAAAGTCCTAGAACAGCTAGGAATTTCAACGTCCAAAGACAATCAAAAGTGTCATAATTTTCCCGAGTAATCCGACGTATGTCCAGAACTACTTAAAAGTTTATTGTGTCACAAAAACTCAATTTTCATAACATACATCAACATAATACATCTGTATGTATGTAAATAGAAAAAAAAACCTTTATTTTTCAAAATGTCATATATCAATTTAAGAAAGGTAGTCAATTATATCTGTGTAACGCGCGCGATTCTCAAACCTTTGTAGACTTCTCATTTTTTTTTTTTACTACTACTTTAAATACAAAACCCATCATTATCATCGGGACGAACATAATAGTTTTTACAATGCTTAAATAAATACTAAAAAGCTATTACAGCAAAAGTCCACATAAAATTATCCGTTATGAAAACTTCGTCAATTTAGTGCGTGAATTGTAAAACATTTCTGTTTAACTGCCAAAAAAACAGCTTTGACGTGTGAAATACATTGTCTCTTGAACTCAAGTAGCGTTGCTGCACGTTTGACCTGTGTAGGCATCGAATTGAACAATTTAATTCCTTTAAAAAATAATGAATTCCGCGAAGCTCCAAAAATAAAATTTGGTGTTCGAATTTCTGTCGCGTTTCTAGTATTGTATCTATGAATATCACTTCCTCTCACAATTCGATCACACAAATATCGAGGCAGCAATCCGTTAACTATTTTAAAAATGAACACCATGTCATGAACACAATTCGCTGCTTCACAGATAACCATTGCAAGGCATCCAACAGCAAGGCCGAGGAAGTGAATCTACTACATCTCAAAATTAACCGCATAACTTTTTTCTGCAAACGCCTTTATAAAACTGTCTCAAATAGTAATTTTTTGACGCAACACTCATATAATGCGTTAAAATTCATTCCAAGGATCGGAAAAACTAAATGGCTGGAAATCCTGTCGGATGTAGTCCTTTTTCATATACCGCAAAAAAAAATTCGCACAAAAACAGGTGTGACTGTATAGTGCGCATAAGGGAGTTAGTTTCAAAGTGATCTTTTTTGTGTACTTGCGAAATTGTACTTTATACATAGAAAGTGACAATCAAAAGGAGCGTCATTTGCTTCCCACATGAAGGCTTGCATGACAGCTTGTATGCAGGTCCGAGTGGACAGACAGTGCTGCTGTTTCCACCGTAAATGGAGCAAATGTATTGCAAATAAATGCCTTTTTTTCTTTTTTGCTCATAGTTTTTAATTTATCATTATTATTTTAGGTGTAATTTTTTTAGTGTTGCATTTGCGGAGGCGATCGATTGACACATTATTGATTACAAGCTCAGCAATTTGTCATCAAAGTTTAGGTAACATTTTGGTACATACATAGGTTTTATTTTGGTACGCATATATGGTAAGATTTATCCATTTTACTATTTGGCACTCCTCTAGTCAATAAATATAACATGCTATTGAAAACGGGTGAATTTTTTCGATGTAAATGTATCAAATGCCTTGAAAGTCTGAAAATAATAATATAATTTGTAAGATTCCAATATATATGGGGGAGCTTTGCAGCCGCAAGGTTACAGAGTCCGCTTTGATAAGCGGGTTTCGTGGGTCGTGGGTTTAAATCTTAGTAGCATCACGCCATTTGGTTGTCGAAGGATTTTAACATGGGTTTATTGTCAGGCTCTCCACTACATACCCTTCCTTCCAGCTGAATTCTATAGTACCCTTGCTGACTTTTATCTTAGCGAAAAAGGGGTTCGCCACAGAAGGCAGATTCACGAAAGGCAGAAGCACGAAAGGCAGAAGCACGAAAGGCAGGACACACAAGGCAGAATATTTCAAAAGGCAGAATTTCGAAGGGCACGAAAGGCAGAATCACTGGTAGCAAAACCTTACTCACGACAGCCAAATGCGTGATGGCAAATTGGTGCGAATCCTGGTCACGGTATCAAAGCTGCCACTCTACATTTATTATTCAATATTATTTGGTAACCAGACACAATAACTGGTCACAAGCAATGACCAGTCTTGATGGGAGGTGTAAATCAAGCCTAATTATTAGATCCGAAACGCGCAAACTGGTTTGGCATTGGAGAGTAATTTTTCGATACTAGGTATACACTAGAGATCTACACTAGTCTCAACGGCTTGTTGGTTATAATTAACATAAAACAATTCATGCGGAGAAGACGCATAATCGAGGGCAAGGAACCGAGGCGGCACAAAGCCGCCGTGGTTTCTGCGGTCCGAGCCGGCCGCCGACCCGCCGTCGGAAGCGGAGGCCTCTCGCATACAAACAACTGATATTCTGGTTTTCTAGGATTATTCAAACAAGTTTTCTTTCCCTTAGCTAAATCCGAACGAGCGGTAGCGAGTAAGGACAGCATACACTTGGACAATAGAGTCGGCCAAAGGCCGCGAGTGTGTGTTGTTAAAAAGAAAAAAGACCATTTTTTTATTCTGCCATTCGTGCTCTTTGTGATTCTGCCATTCGTTATTCTCCCTTATGAAATATTCTGCCTTTCGTAATTCTGCTTTTCGTGATTCTGCCTTTCGTGATTCTGCCTTTTGATTTTCTGCCTTTCGTAGGAGACCCGCAAAAAAGTCCCTCTTATAATAAAACTGTTCTGGGTAACGTATAATAGTTTTCTTCAGGGAATTGTAATTATGGCGCGGTCTTGGCTGGAGGAACGGGGTTCCGATAAGACTCGTTTCTCTTGACAAAATATAAGTCCTACTTAAAATAAAACTGACCAGAGGTGAAGCATTGAGCGCCTTTTCAGGGAATTGTGATTGTGACGCGGTGTTGGTAGAAGGAACGAGGTTTCGATAAGACTCCTTCCTCATGACATAAGTCCCTCTTAGAATTAACCTGGCCAAAGAGGAACTTTAGGTGTAGCCTCAGTTCAGGGATTTGTAATTTTCGATATTGGTAGGATAGAAGAAGGCTCGGTTAAGTAGAACAGTAAGCTTGAAACGAAAGGGTAAACTCTCACACACAAGAACGGATATAAATGAAAAAACGTATTATTAACTTCAATAGTGATACTGCCAATAATATGAAAAGCAGAGTCGGTACAGAAAACACCTGGGCAATATCACAATAGAACAAGATGTCTCTGGTCGCAGTGATGAGTCCACACAGAGGAAAAAAAAGATTCTAATATTATTTTGAGGCCGGGCTTACCGAATAGAAAATTACTCTGACTGCAAGTACTCAGTCATTCTGTGAAGATTCTTTGGAAAGTCGGTAGAGCTAACACCTTCTAGATCCCGGAACTAAGATAGTGGCAGAAATTAAGGATAATTGCAACTGTTTTTTTTTATGATACCACTGCCAGGCAGTGGGATCTAGAAATAGATTTGCATACACACACATTACTCGAGAGTGAAAAAATTTCATTTTGAAAAATTTTGTAATGAAAAATTACGTGATTAAACTGAACCAGTACATATTATCAAATAAACCTTCCTATTTCCAACTTTGGACTCACAATACATACGTATGCGCACTGCGGTGAAGCACTACTTTGAAGAAGCGTACCCCTATAAACGGCAATAAGATGAACGAAAAGATCCTAATCAGTATGCAGGCACAGATCAAAATATTTCATCATTTCAATCGCGTCTCATTTTTTTTCTTCGATATATCGAGAACGAAAAATCATTTCCCCAGAGTAGCAGTAGCAGGTCGCACTCTCGACTATAGCAATGGGATAAGCAGAACGGCAATAATTCGTCCCTTCATCGGTATTTATCTGCCTCCTGTCACAGAGTGGTTCGGAAACACGCACCACCGGCGGTGCTGCGACTGGGAAGGATTTCCGTCCGATCAGATATTCCCGTCGCATACGGCGCTGCTGCTGGGTTCATATGCATATAAATTAGATTATGGGATGGTTTTTGTTCTTCGGGGGTCCAGGCGGACGGAGTAGTGAATGAATTTTGTTCTTCGTTCTCATATTCGCACACGCAAAACAACAACAAATGGGTAGCGGGGATGGGATCTAATCATTAGGAATGGATAAAGAGCGATTATGCGGCAAAAATTGCGAATGTTTGAACAGATGAGGTATTTCGGTTGTTGAATAAGCAAATTGATACGTTTGTAGAGACCGTGTTTGCAAAGAAAAGGGCATACAGGATATGGCAATCGACAGTTTATCGATTGGATGCTAAATACATACAACAGTATTTTTTCACTTAGTTTCGGATGGAAATATATTAATCCCAAGCAGCACGCATTGTTGCAATGAAGCAAATGCAACTTTCAATGCAGCATCCAAAGATTGTAATAAATCGCATCCGTTACTTTTATTCAACTTGTAAATAACCGAAAAAGCGCAGGAGGTGGAGCCTATATGCAACTAACAGTGCTATGTGAATCATTATCTGCATCGATAGCCGCTGCAGTATAGAAAGAAAAGAGAGGAAAAATAAAGTTAAGTTTAATATAACTACATACATTATAAAAAACCTCAAATATATCGAACTTTTTCTCTACTTATGCTTCCGATAAGTATGTTATTCTACCTACGATTCAAAATTTACCGTGCAAAAAATGTTTTAATTTCGTAATTATTCACGCGCCTTTTATAAAGTGTTGTAAAAGAAATTTTTTGATTCAAACTCGCCAAATTATAAACAATGATTTGGGAAACGATAGTTCAGAAAACCTTGCTCAGTGGATTTGCAGTGTTAATCATGCGAAATATGGAATAACAAAACCATATTTCCAACAATAATCATTTTTCATTCTTTTATATTAACCGATGGCTGCTTACTCTGTGGTAATTTTAGCAAATATATGGTTTAACAAGAAGTTGCAATACATTTTCATCACTAGTTTCCTTTCCTCAGAAGAAAACGTTTGTGAAACAACAATATGCAACATCATGTGACGTTATCGTTATTTAAAAGCATCATGAAATATGCAGTTGGAAATAGATTGCAGAAAACTATTGAGCAATTTCTAGTTTTCAGTTACGAGAATGATACACGTAAATAACACAATGTTGCTAAATTCTTTTATTTTTCTTCAGAATAACCGAAAAAGTTTCTTGCACCGTTAAAAAAGTTTTAAAACAACAAATATTGAGTAGTCTCATTTGAAAACATGTTGCAAGTGCTGCTTGGGATTGCATTGAGAATATAGGAAGATCATTCGACGCTCAAACTCTCATCGGTGGATCTGAAGAAACCAAACGCTTTGAAATTCGTTCGTCTTGAGAAAGACGTTTTTTTTTTGTAGACGTCAAAAAATCGTTACATTAGAGCTCATAGGATCTAGAACCTCTTTTGGATAAACCCCAAGTTTAATCTCAACTTGAAGAAGCCATATCCATCTCTTGCTAGTGGAATGAAAAATCTCATCCTTTAGTATTAATGACAGGTTGCGTGTCAAAAGTTTACAATACAATTAGCGTGGGATCATTTTCCCGGGCTTTCCCTGGCTTCTCGCCTTGCTCCACCAACCAGGATGGGCTCGAATCACGGCACCGGTATAACCTCTTCACTTGTCATCGTGATGAATCGCCTTCATCGCTCGGCAAAAGTTCGGCAGAATATTCAACCGATTCAGACATTCAAACCTTCCACCCATCCATCCATCCATCCAGCCGCTCATCCTGCTAGAGGTACGTGCCGACCGGGGCGACCGATCCCGACGCGGATGCCGCATCCATCATCCATGAATATTCAGATGAGCGCCAACAACTGCCTGGTGACGCACAGCACAGCACCGCACGTGGCATCCCCCGAACCGGAGAACGGATTCGGAAGCCACCATCAAGTCGGGGCCTGCGTTCGACGGCGTACCCGCGAAAGTACTATCGTTGTCTCGTTTCGCCAGATTAAGCCGTCAAGTAAACAGACAAATGGGAGGCAAATTGAGAAATATTGTTGATAATTTAAATATTAGCTTCATTGTTTCGGAGGGATCCTGACTTGCGTGCATGCCGCCATCGACGACGGGGGAAACATCAGCCATTCAGGAATCAGGACGCAATAATGAAGCGAGTGCGCGGGATGGGGAAGGCAAATCAAAAATTTATCATCGTCGGATAATGCAAAAAGTAGTGGCAGTTCGTTGTCCGCTCCGGTGAAATCTCTACGGGGCTGAAGCGGAAAAGCGGAACCCAGACACCGGGAACCGGAGCAAGATAAATTGCCTTCCGGGGAAAAGTGAGCGAAAAGTTACTTTCGGGGAGGAACTGTCGATTTTTTTTCTGAATAAAAGACGATGCTTTCACTTAGGAAGCGAAAATTGAGCTTCTCGCAATCCTGTAGAGTAATATTCTGAACTATTCATAGGACTGTAAATTGTGATGACCAAATCTAACAGTTTAGCTGACCCACAACCAATTTTGTCCGGCACTCTCGAATAGGTAAACAGCAAAGATGTGTTCGCGCAAAATCCAAACAAACCTAACCACGCATTGCTTCTCGGATTTCACAGTTGTTTTCTGCGCGTTATCGATCTGATCTTGACGGGCAGCTCAGAAGAAAATAAAAAGAAAAAAAAAACACCCGGCTGCTGCCCTCCGGGAGCGAAGAGACTTCTGCTATTCGTCATTCAATTTACAATTCCCCCTTTGGCTCACCGCTATTCCAGTTTTGATTCTTCATTTCACACAAACCAATCCACACACACACACACACACTCATACGCGTGCGATCCAGCTTATTTGATATTATAATTTCACGGTGTAAATTAATTCACTGCCAATCGAATTATGGTCTATAAAGCGCACAACAATTGACTTTCAGCATGATTAAAATCAATATAGCTGTCAATCAATCTGCCTTCCGCTTGAATTCATTCGTCCGCGTCATCGGTAAGACATGACGGTGACGGAAGGGGCGAAACCTGCGCGGTACGTGGAACAGCCTATTTCTCGCGGCTTCACCAGGCCGTTAAGCTTATCTGGTTCGCGGTGTCGCGTCGCGTCGAGTTGAGTCGGGTTTCTAAATCGTTCCACTTAGCTTCTAGCTGGCATCATCGAGAATGATAGATGCGAATGAAGGACAAGTGGGAAATCGTGTGCCGGTGATCGGATGCGAGTGTCGAACGGAGGTTGGAACTAATCAGTATTTTTTGTGTGTGTTCAAACTGCTTTTATTACAATCGTACGGGCAGGTGAAAATTGCCAGTAGAGAAACTTCTTCAGGGCGAAAATATATTTTCTTCATGATGAAGGCGAACTTTACAATGCTCACAGAATAGTATAGTAATCCGGTTCCAAAATGCAACAAATGTAGAAATTTATTTACGAAAATTATCATCAGTCAAATCGCTTTAGCATCAAACAGCGTTTAATTATCTGTGAACAGCTGATCCGTAATCTGTTCATAACACTGTTCAACAAAGGTGTGGCCCTAAAACTCAAACTGAAAAAAAAAGAAATATTATAGCTTTTTAACTACTCCTGTGGATGTTGGTGTTCCTAACTTCCAACATGAGTTTTCTTGTAAACACAACGTTGATGCGACGAACCCGGCGAGCAATTACTATACGACCATTTGACGTAAGTTGACGCATTTTAAAAATGGCTAAAAGCACCAAATTTCGCAGGATGTGTTGAAAAGCAATAATCTTTCTAGGACAACTATTTCGAGGTTAAGGGTAGTCTCTTTTTTACTTTTGTCGACCAGTGTAATCTATTATGAACTGCTCCAAAAGGCGAAATCATCATTGGGGTTTTTACAGACGTCAATTGATGCGTTAGAGCTGATATCAAAGGCAAACGTCCGCAGACAAAGTCAGGCCTCATATTACAAAAGTTGAGAAAACTGAAATGGAAGGTCTGTTTCAACTATCATATTCACCACCAGACATTATTTTCATTTGCTCCGGTCCACAGAGAATGACTTTGTCAGTGTAGGAGACATTCTACATTCCACGTGGACATAAAAATCGTCATTTTAACAAAAAATAACTTCTTCAAATCAGTAACGGAGCCCAAAAACTTGCAATTGATTGAAAACAAATACGCCAAGTTTAAGTCCGGCATTCTAACAATATGTCCCGCGCGGTTATTGATTTTCTAGCTGTTGGGCTCGCCGTAGAGTTGCGTCAGCTCGTGGTTTATTCTTCGCCTCCACACGTTGTTCGAAAACGGGCTAGTGCTTGCAAGTCCTCCTGTAGCATTGTCCATGTCTTGTGCCCGTAGAGAACTTCCGGTCTTACGAGCGTCTTGAATATGGTGCACCTAGTACGGGGGCGAAGTTTGCCAGACCTCAAACGTTTTGTGGAGTCCCTAGTAGGCTCGACTTCCAGCTACAACAGATGCTTGGTCTTCGATGTATTCACTATCAATCCAACCTATTCTGCTTCACTTTTCAGCTTGGTGTACTTTTCAGTAACCGCTTGGAACGTCTTTCCGACAACATCCACGTCGTCAGCGAAGCAGATGAACTGGCTAGATTCATTGAAGATCGTGCCCTGCATGTTAAAAAGTGCATGTTTCATAACACCTTCAACCGCAATGTTGAACAGGAGACAGGAAAGACCGTCGCCTTGTCGAAGTCCTATGCGTGCCTTAAACGCATGGGCTATATACCGCACCCAAAATCTTCACACAGCACTGTACACTATTTATCGTGGCCTTCATCAGTCTCGTTAATTTCACAGGGAAGTCATTTGAGTCCATAACTTTCCATAGCTCTACAGGGTCATTAGTATCGTAAGCGGCCCCTAAATTGATGAATAGGGGGTGCGTGGGGATTCGGTTTTCACGACGCTTTTGAAGAAGCAACCATCAACAAAACCGGTTTGACAACTTGCCACAAACCTTCGTGCTAGCGGCGAGCGACGGTGAAAGATGATATGGGAGAGCACTTTGTAGGCTGCGTTGAGAATCGTGATCGCTCGGTAGTTCTCGCATTCAAACTTGTCGCCCTTTTTGCGTATTGGGCAGATTACTCCCTCCTTACATCTCTCTGGTAGCTGTTCTGTATCTCCTGACTATCAGCTTATGCTCTTGTCTGCATAAGCTGATAGTCAGTAGATATAGAACAGCTACCTATTCAGGCCCAGCTTGATAAGCTCCACTGCGATGCCATCTTTTCCAGCGGACTTGTTGTTCCTTAGCTGCTGGATAAAATCCCTTACTTCTTTTATCGTGGGTGGGGAGGGGGGAGGGTGGTATGTCTCCCTCATCAGCAGTTCTGATGACGTCGTTCCTTTTACATTCTTGGTCCTTTGCCTCAACGCCATTCAGGTGTTCATTGTAGTGCTTCTTCCACCCGTCCATCACCTCACGTTCATCCGTCAAGATTCATCCATCTTTATCTAGACACATTGCAACTCACGGCACAGAGCCTTCGTGAAGTGCGTTTAGTTTCTTATTTAATCTACTTGTTTTTTTTAGAAAGGTACAGCTGCTCTATTTCTTGACACTCCAGCTTTTCCAGACAGCGCTTTTTGTATCGGAAAAGATGGGTCTTCTGTCTATTTCTGTGTCTGTTTGTGTTTCTTTTTGTGTTGACTCACGTTACGACGGGTCCTTTCCTGCAGCATCAATGCCCACGCTGCATTCTTCCCATCTGGAATCGTTCGATACTCCTCGTCGAACTAGTCCGTACGAAAATTCCCCTCGACGAATCCAACAGCACCACCCTTCCAGCATACCTTCCACAGTGCTACAATGTCGAACTGGCGGACTCTCAATAAGTCGGAAAGAATTCGGGTACTACCCAAAAAGCTAAGAGACTTGCAGTTCCATGATCCAAGTTTCCAATCGTTAGTCCGTTTTCGTTACCTAGGTCTATGCCGATTGTTCCGGTCCGTATTAACGTGATTTGCTTCCTGTACTGATTGTTTTTATCATATCTACACCCAGTCTCGCCGGAAGACCATCGTGACAGCACTGTTTAGAGTCCCACGCTGGCACTACTGTTTTGAGCCGCACTATCCTGGAAAACAGACGCTCGGGTTGGCGAAGTATTTCCTCTACCGCCGAAGTATGGTTAACGCGTCAATGATCGCGTCACATCACCCATTTAGCTGTTGTCGGATGACAACATTGCACAGGATACACCAACCATTTATGTCAATGTTTCTACTGGCAACAAAGCGTAAATATACATTATTTCGATTTCAATAAGCTCTCAGGAAAAAAGGGAAACCCAAAGACTTAGCCTTCACCTCACGGCAGGAAAAGACCCAAAGCTATTATTAAAAATTTATCCCGCACTAAACCCAGAAATCTTAAAAATATCTCTAAGAAGTGAAAAAAGCATACAAAATTTAATGTTGAAAAACATCCCAAAAATCCAGAAAAAGTCGTTTCTTTTCTACTTCTTCCGGGTTTTCGAGATGTTTTCCAGCATTAACAAGGATTAGTCCTGCATATAACTTATTTGTCACACACTGAGAACAAAATCCTACAATTCTAAAAAAGCGACTGAAGGTAAGGAAAAATAGATGCAGATGCAAATATCAAAATAGTGAATACGGATCGAAACTGTCGGCACAGACCTTGGTAGAGCTGAATGTTACGGGTCGGGGTGGTGACCACCGAAGTCAAGCTATGTGGGCGTGACTACTGAAAGTATCCGACAGTTCCGAACCAGCAGCGAGAATTTATGGTTGTGGTGAGGATCTGACATTAGGCAGTCGAGTTTTCGTAAAAGCTACAAGTACTCAGAAGCATCTCCGTCGGAGCGAGTAGTGCTGCTCCCACTAACCAAAATGCACTAACTCGCCCATAGGGGCCGAGGCCAGTTAGGTTCCAGTTATGGCAACTGATGACGTTGGAAACGGACTTGAGTTGGACATCGTACCTCGTCTCGAGACTGGCTCCTGCATCGAGCTCCCTTAGTAAAATAGTGTGACAGTTGCTTGAAACGGTGTCCCGTAAAATCTGGCAGGTCTTTCAGTACTCCAGTACTAGAAGGAGGAACCATTACATCGGAATGAAATCAAAAACGAGAAACAATTGGCAAGTGCAGAGGGACTACCAAATCTCATACTTAAGACTAACGTCCTCATACTTAAGACTAACGGGTTGAAGAACTCTGGAGTCTCGAAGAAAATGAGAAACGAAACCCAGCCCATTTAGGGCCGGATGTGCGGATCGCATGGTAGGTCGAGTCGTCGAGTTTTGGGGTCACTCTCGAATCCTTTCGAATCTAGATCGGGAACACTGCTTTTATAAATGCAGAGTCAATCCTCCATAGGCTCGTAAACAAAACTTTTTTAATAGTGTAATTAGGACTACGGAATCACGAGTGATAGTGGGAGTGAACACCAAAACGCTGCTGCCAAAGATAAGTACAGTGTACAGACAGGAGTTAGTTTAAAAGTGATCTTTTTGTTACTTCCAAAATTGCACCTCATGCATCGGTAGTGACAATTGAAGGTAGCGTCATCTGCTTCCCACATTAAGGCTTGCATAAAAGTTTGTATGCATGTCCGAGTGGACAAGAAGTGCTGCTGTTTTTACCGTAAATGGAGCAAATGCAATACAAATAAATATTTAATTTTTTGCATGTTTCTGCTTTTCAATTATTATCTTTAGTTTAATTTTCTTAGTGTTTACATTTGTGGAGGCGATCGATTAACACATTTTTCATTTATTATATGTTAGGCACTTTGTCAACATATGTTAGGCTATATTTTGGTACACATGTATATGGTAAGATTAATTAATTTTGTTATTGTTTTAATTATTTTGCCTTGTTTTAATTATTTTAATTTTTTTTCCTAACTTTAAAATAATATTAAATACGGGTTGAATTTTTTTATATAACTGTATCATTGCTGTGTGAAATGAACTTCGTAGTGCTGCAGTCCACATTGCAGACAGTGATGAATTGGAGCAAATTGTTGTTCGAGTCTTGCTACCGAATTTCGAATTGTTTGTTTGCTGTATTTATCTTCCGCCCAACAATGATCCGTTGCTATATACTCAACATGCAGAATGTGTGCAAAAGCTAACGAAGCTTGCTGGCGATCGCAACGTAATTCTGGTAGTGGGTGATTATAACCTACCGCATTTATGTTGGTCGCAGGATGATAATTTAAAATGTATGCTGCCAATAAATGCTTCTACTGAACAGGAAACTGCCTTGGTCAAGTCCGTCCTGTCGAATGAGTTGTATCAAATAAATAATGTTACAAATTTCAACGGCAGGCTTCTTGATTTAGCATTTGTGAGTGATAACAGTTGCGTGGAATTATTAGAGCCAGCTTTACCATGGCTGAAAGTCGATCAACACCACTATCCTTTTGTGATAATATTCGATATCGATATATGAATCACTTGATTTCGATTTTTCTCGCTGCGATTTTGAATCACTAAACACATGTTTTGCCAATGTTGACTGGGAGGAGATTCTGGTTGGTTGCAGTTTAGATAAGGCTGTGCAACATTTGAACGAACAGTTGTTGAGTGTTGACTATACTGCGCGATGTCGTTCCTCTTAGGTGGGCTAGTGGATTACGGGCCAAACGTCAACCTTGGTGGAATAACGAGCTGCAACGGTTACGCAACCGTCTTCGCAAAGTGAGAAAACGTTTTTTCAGGCTGAGAAATGAGCAACACAAAGCTGATCTGCGTGTCATTGAGAGCGAATATAACTCACTGCATGCACATTGCTTTAGGTGCTACATTCATCGTATGGAGGACAACTTCAAGCAGGATCCAAAATCGTTTTGGACTTTTGTGAAAAACCGCAAACAGCTTTCTGGAGTTCCCGAACGTGTCACTCACAACGACAACGTGGCTGAATCAACGCTCGAGTCAGCAAACCTATTCTCATCCTTTTTTCGGAGTGTGCAAAGTAATAACCGACCACCTTCGTCTGAAGCGTATCTGAATAGTTTGCCGCAGTTCGACTTAGGTTTGGCACCTTTCAACTTTTCGCTTCGTGATGTGATGATGCAACTTCAATCTATCGATGGTTCTAAAGGCGCTGGTCCTGACTGTCTACCACCTATCTTCTTCAAAAACTGTGCGGAGTCACTTGCATTGCCTGCAAGGATAATTTTCAACAGATCAATATCAGAGGGAAGCTTTCCCAGCGCATGGAAATCAGCGGCAATTGTTCCCGTTCATAAAGCAGGTAGTATTCACGACTTTCGAAATTATCGGGCTACTTCCATACTGAGCTGCTTACCGAAAGTGTTCGAAAGCCTGGTTCACGATTCGCTCTACCCAAAAGTTCACCACATTATTTCCGAATGGCAGCATGGCTTTGGCCAAAAACGATCGACGACTACTAACCTGATGGCATATGTTTCGTTGCTTATTAGCGCATTGGATAAGCGCCAACAAGTCGATGCTATTTACGTTGACTTAGCCAAAGCGTTTGATAAAGTGCCCCACCTTTTGCTGGTAACAAAGCTACGGAAAATGGGTCTGCCGGACTGGCTCACGAAGTGGATATCGTCGTACCTCAACGAGCGCAGCGCAAACGTACGTATCGGTGGAACGTGTTCTTTGCCGTTTACGTTACACTCGGGTGTGCCTCAAGGAAGCCACCTTGGACCTCTGTTGTTCATTCTTTTTGTGATCGACTTATGTTCAACCATACAATCTCCCAAATACATGTTTGCCGATGATCTCAAATTTTTTCGAGTAGTAACATCTGCTCTTGACTGCTGTGCTATTCAAGCTGATATCGACACCTTGTTAAGCTGGTGCACTCTTAATGGAATGGAAGTAAACGTGCGAAAGTGTAATGTGGTTTCGTTCTGCAGAAAAAGGCATGTCATGATGTACGACTACAGGATGTCACAAGCCAGTATCAACCGAGTCAATACTGTGAAGGATTTAGGCATTCTTCTTGATGCCAAGTTAAGTTTTGCTCAGCATATTTCAGCTACAACCGCAAAGGCCTAGGCTGTTCTTGGGTTCATCAAGAGAAACACGCAACAATTCAACGATATATACTGTTTGAAATCACTGTACAGTGCTCCTGTGCGCAGCATTCTGGAGTATGGGGCGATTGTGTGGGCACCTTATCATGCTGTACATGTCAACCGAATTGAACGTATCCAGCGTCAGTTTCTTCGATTCGCTTTACGTATGCTGCCGTGGAACGATCCAGTACGACTGCCACGCTATGAACATCGTTGCTCTCTTATACAACTACAAACTCTAACAAGTAGGATGACCATGCTTCACGTCTCTTCGTTTTCGACCTGTTAGAAAACAACTTAGACAGCCCAGAACTGCTCAGTATATTTCAGTTCAACGCACCACAAAGGCTTATTCGACGATGCGATTTTTCCCGGATTTCCAAATACCGCACTAACTTTGCTCAAAACAATCCATTCGAAGTGTGTTGTTGTAAGTTTAATATTGTTTCTGACGTGTACGATTTTAATATGGCCAAATCAATGTTTAGACTTAGAATAAGTAGTTATTAGAAATGTCTGTAGGATTTTTTTTCGAAGACTTATGAATAAATATAATAATAATTGAATTGAAAGTCTGGAAATAATAACAGAATCTATAAATCACTAGAGTGCCGTTTCTGCTTTCGTGGCGAATAGACGTTGTTTTTCCAGTCAGCTACGACTCGCACTTAACAATAAACCACACGAAATACTGTACGGTGCTTTTTTTTCGGTTCGTTTTGTGCTGTGGTGACAATAGCCTGCACATTAGAAGCAGTTCAACTTCCCCGCAGCGGCGGGTGCTGGATACCCCGATACCAGCACCGAGAAGCAGCTGCTGACACCGATAGCAGCAGAAGCAAATCCCCTCTCCTCACCGCCGGGATCTGGATACCCCGCTAGCAGTACGGATCAGCTACTGGATAGTGATCATTCTCTGACATCCACAAGGTTGCGTGTAGGACACGGCAGCTGAAAAATAAAACCGACCTGGATATTCGGTGAAGTATTCTGTTTTTATTATTTTTATTCATTTATTCTTTGCCCATTTATACGAGTGACTTTTTTTAAATTTTAATTCATCTTACTTGGACAAATTGTTTTTTCATTTAATCACTTCAACTTGGTACCCCATTTATACACGGTTGTTTACCGTTAGTGTGCGGTAGAGCATATTGCTCCCGCAAACATGAACGATATGGACAACATGCAGGTGGAATTGTTCCTAGAAGTTGAAACGAATGGAGATGTGATTGAAATATCACCCCGCAGCTCCCCGCTTCCATCTCCACTGCCATCCCCTGCACCTAGTCCACCAAATCCGAACGTGTTAGCGAACGTTCGTATAAAAGCTTACCCGGATGAATTTAAGGGCCCGTACGCTGTCTACTTCCGGCCCATAAAGAAACCATTGAATGTTTTGCGCATTGGCAAGGACCTGACAGAACGGTTTTCGGACGTAACCGAAATCACCAAGGTGAGGCCGAACAAACTGCGAGTTGTCGTGAATAGCTTGAAGCAAGCAAACGCAATTGCTTGCTGCGAGCTCTTCACGAGAGAGTATCGCGTGTACATCCCTGCCAAGGATGTAGAGATCGACGGTGTTGTGACCGAAGGGAATCTTACTGTCGATGACATTTTGCGTCATGGGGTTGGCTGTTTCAAGAACCCAATGATGCAAGATGTAAAGATATTGGATGTCAAGCAATTGTATTCAGTGTCCATCGATGAGGGAAAGAAGAAATTCTTTCCTTCGGATTCCTTTCGGGTAACATTTGCCGGATCTGCACTGCCGAACTACATCCTTTTGCATAAGGTTCGTCTACCTGTACGCCTGTTTGTACCGCGGGTCATGCACTGCCATAACTGCAAGCAGTTAGGTCACACAGCCACCTACTGTTGCAACAAGGCACGCTGCAGCAAGTGCGGAGGCAATCATGCTGAGACCACTTGCAGTGAGGATACTGAAAAGTGTCTTTACTGCGAGGGAACTCGGCATGACCTTTCGGCATGTCCCGCGTACAAACAGCGCGAGGAGAAAATAAAGCGTTCCCTTAAGGAACGATCAAAGCGCTCTTTTGCAGAAATGCTTAAGAGGGCTGAGCCACCCTCGACAGGAAACATCTTTTCCTTTTTGCCAACCGATGAGGGTACATCTGACGATCCCGTCGAAGGGTGTTCTTATGCCATGCCAGAAGGATCTAGGAAGAGGAGAATAGTAAACTCTCCTAATCTTTCTCGCAAAGGTCGTAAGATAACCCCTAGCGGAATGACCAATATACCTACGCAAAAAAGAAGCGGTGAAGAAAAACCGAAGCAAGTACCTCCCGGTTTTAATTTCAAATCTAACCAGGAGTACCCACCGCTTCCTGGGACACCAAAAACCTCTCGTGCACCCATTTCTCGATCAGAGGATAAAAAAGAAACAGGGTTTATAAATTTCTCTGATATTGTGGACTGGATATTCAAAACATTCAACATAACAGATCCTCTTAGAAACATTCTTCTTGCCCTTCTCCCTACAGTGAAAACATTTTTGAAACAACTAGCAGCAACTTGGCCCCTCATTTCAGCTATCATATCTTTCGATGACTAAGACGGCGAAAGAGGTTAGGAGTTTTATCACTGTATTACAGTGGAATTCCAGAAGTATCATCCCCAAACTCGATTTATTTTCTCATTTAATAAACACTTATAATTGTGACGCTTTTGCGCTTTGTGAAACTTTCCTAAATTCAAATAATCAACCCAATTTCCACGATTTTAACATAATCCGTCGAGACCGAGACTCACATGGTGGAGGGGTACTCCTTTTTTAGAATCAACCTCCCTCGGATCTCGAACATTGAAGTCGTTGCCATTCAAACAAATATGAATGGAAAAGACCCTTGCATTGCTTCGATATATATTCCTCCATCCGTGCGGATTGAACAGAGGCAACTTTCTGACATAGCAGAATTGCTTCCCGCACCTTTTTTGATTTTGGGAGATTTTAACTCCCACTGTCTGCAATGGGGATCGCAATACGACGACGCCCGATCTTCTTTAATTTGTAACTTGATCGACGACTTCAATATGACACTTTTGAATACTGGGGAAGCGACACGTGTACCTAATCCTCCAGCACGTGAAAGCGTGCTAGACCTATCCCTCTGCTCGACATCACTAGCGTTAGATTGCCAGTGGAAAGTAATCAATGATCCTCACGGTAGTGATCATCTTCCAATCGTTATTTCAATTGCTAATGGTTCAACTCCCGCGAATCCAATCAATATGTCATACGACCTCACACGTAACATTGATTGGAAGCGTTATGAGACTTTCATAGCGGAAAATCTCGAGTCTCACGAGGAACTTCCTCCGGAGGAAGAATACGCGTTCCTTTCTGGCTTGATCATCGACGCCGCGACTCAAGCTCAGACGAAACCAATACCCGGGATAACAATTAGACGGCGTCCTCCTACCAAGTGGTGGGACAAAGAGTGCTCTGAACTGTACGCGCGAAGGTCCTCGGCATATAAGGACTACCGAAAGTATGGCTCGGTTAAGCTGCTTCGAAGGTACGAGATACTGGACAGGCAGATGAAGAGCTTAATGAAAGCGAAAAAATGCGGATACTGGCGGCGGTTCGTAAACGCGTTATCGAGGGAAACAGCGATGAGCACTCTTTGGGATACCGCCAGGCGCATGCGGAATCGTAACGTTTCGAATGAGAGCGAGGAGTATTCAGATCGCTGGATACTCGATTTTGCCAAAAAGGTCTGCCCGGACTCTGTGCCGGAACAGAAAACCTTTCGCGACGCGTTTTTAGTAACTACGGAAGAGCCTCCATTTTCGATGTTGGAATTTTCAATGGCTCTCCTGTCGTGCAACAATAAAGCTCCAGGGTTGGATAGAATAAAATTCAACTTGTTGAAGAATCTACCCGATTCTGCAAAAAGACGCTTGTTGAACTTGTTCAACAAGTTTCTTGAGCTATACATTGTTCCGCACGACTGGAGGGAGATAAAAGTCATTGCTATTCAAAAACCCGGAAAACCTGCTTCTGATCACAATTCTTTTAGGCCGATTGCTATGCTCTCTTGCCTCCGGAAATTAATGGAAAAAATGATCCTCTTACGGTTAGACAAATGGGTCGAAACAAACGGTTTACTTTCAGTTACTCAATTTGGCTTTCGCCGGGGCAAAGGAACGAATGATTGCCTAGCGTTGCTTTCTACTGAAATTCAACTCGCCTTTGCTCGAAAAGAGCAAATGGCTTCTGCATTCTTGGACATTAAGGGGGCTTTTGACTCTGTCTCTGTAGAAGTTTTAACCGAGAAACTTCTTTCGCAGGGACTTTCACCAAATTTAAATAATTTTTTGCTCAATTTGTTGTCAGAAAAGCATATGTATTTCTCACATGGTGATTCGACAACTTCCCGAATTAGTTACATGGGTCTTCCCCAGGGCTCATGTTTAAGCCCTCTCTTATATAATTTTTACGTTAATGACATCGATGAATGTATTGCCAATTCATGCACGCTACGGCAACTTGCGGACGATAGCGTTGTATCCATTACTGGTAGCGAGGCTAGTGATCTGCAAGGACCATTGCAAGATACCTTAGACAATTTGTCTGAATGGGCTCTCAAGCTGGGTATCGAATTTTCTCCGGAGAAAACTGAGCTGGTCGTTTTTTCGAGGAAGCATAACCCAGCTCAGATGCAGCTCCTACTAACGGGTAAAACGATCACTTAGGTTTTAGTCGCTAAATATCTTGGGGTCTGGTTCGACTCTAAATGCACCTGGGCTTGTCATATTAGGTATCTGACACAAAAATGCCAACAGAGGATTAATTTTCTTCGTACGATTACCGGAACCTGGTGGGGTGCCCACCCAGGAGACCTTCTAAGGTTATACCAAACAACGATACTGTCAGTTCTTGAATACGGTTGTTTCTGCTTTCGCCCCGCTGCGAAAACACACATTATAAAACTAGAAAGAATACAATATCGTTGTTTGCGTATTGCCTTGGGCTGCATGCAGTCGACCCATACGATGAGTCTTGAAGTGCTAGCGGGTATTCTTCCGTTGGAACATCGCTTTTGGAATCTCTCTTACCGGTTACTTATTCGATGCACGATCATGAACCTATAAGTAATTGAAAATTTCGAGAGGTTGGTCGACCTTCAATCTCAATCCAGATTTATGACTTTATATTTTGACTATATGGCAAAATATTAATCCTTCTTCATACGATTCCTCTAATGTCGCACCTTTAAATACTTCAAATAATGCTATATTCTCCGACACCACCATGAAAGAAGACATTATTGGTATCCCGGATCAATTACGACCGCAAGAGATCCCTAAGATTTTTTCCAATAAGTTCAAACATGTTAGTTGTGATAAAAGGTTTTTCACTGACGGATCTAATCTAGATGAGTCCACTGGCTTCGGTGTTTTCCTGGAAAATTTTACCGCCTCCTACAAACTCGATGCTCCTGCTTCCGTGTACACCGCAGAACTTGCTGCTATTCAGTACTCCCTTGGGATCATCGAAACCCTACCCATAGACCACTACTTCATCTTCACAGACAGTCTCAGTGCCATAGAGGCTCTGCGATCGATGAAGACTGTGAAGCACACCCCGTATTTCCTGGGGAAAATACGACGGTTCTTAAGTGCTTTAACAGATAAAAATTACCGGGTTACCTTAGCGTGGGTCCCTTCTCATTGTTCCATTCCGGGCAATGAGAAGGCTGACTCTTTAGCTAAGGTGGGTGCTATTGATGGCGATATTTATGAAAGACCAATTGCTTACGATGAATTTTACAGCATTTTGCGTCAGAGAACACTCAATAGCTGGCAATCATTATGGAACTCAGAAGAACTGGGACGGTGGCTACATTCCATTTTTCCTAAGGTATCGACGAAAGCATGGTTCAAGGGGTTGGATGTAGGTCGCGACTTCATTCGCGTGATGTCCAGACTTATGTCCAATCTCTACACGTTAAACACGCATCTCTTTCGTATAGGGCTTGTAGACAGTAATCACTGTGTTTGTGGTGATGGCTACCACGACATTGAGCATGTTGTTTGGTCGTGTCCCGAATTCTGTGATGTTAGGTCCAAGCTAACAGATTCCCTTCGGGCCCGAGGAAGACAGCTAAACGTTCCCGTTAGAGACATCCTGGCAAGCGGAGATTTCCAGTATATGTCAGAGCTTTACAGCTTTCTGAAAAACGCCGACATCAGAATTTAAACTCTTTTATCTAATTGTTAGATTTATCATCCCACTACACGAAAATTTATGGCCATACCTTATACTGAAGACACAAAAACGACAACCTGATTCGACTTTAGCGGTACCCGTAGAGGAAAAATTTCCAGATTCAAACAAACGGAATACGCAGTGCAATAATAATAAAAGAAATAATAGTTTACTAGCTAGCAATACTAGTAGCAATAATATTAAAAGAAATAATAGTTACTAGCAATAAGATATCAGTCGATAACAATAATTAAGTTATAAACAAACTCAACTCCCAACCCAAATATCCCTCACCAGAAAAATTGTATACATACTAACCCCAGTAAATCGGGCGTAACGATCACTCTCACTAACAAAGTTTGTTCTTTTTTTAAAGCAAAATTGATTGTAAACACTGCTCCGTTAAGCTACCGCAGATGAGCTAGAAAATAAACAACTTTAAAACTAAACTAAAAAATAAATCACTAATATTATTTCAAGGCGGGGCTTACCGAATGGAAAACTACTTCGGTGTGTACTGCAAGTACTCAGTCATTCTGTAAAGGTTCTTTGAGAGGTCGTTAGAGCTAACACCTTCTAGATCCCGAAACTAAGATAGTTGAAGAAATGAAATATAATTGCAACTGTCTTTCTTTTTTCATAATATCACTGCCAGACAATGGGATCTAGAAATAGGTTTCCGCACACGCACTCTCGAATCCCTTCGAATCTCTTAGAGAGTTACGGCAAGTTAATAGATTATTCAACATCGCTTCGAAAGGTGTGATACGTAGAGCGGGTATGATATCCGGGAGATCTTCTTTGGCTTTGCCGATGATATTGATATCGTAGCACGTACCTTTGAGAAGATGACGGAGATGTACATCAGACTCAAGCCGGGTTATGAACGCGTCGGAAACTAAGTACATGTGAAGAAGTTGACCATCTACTCCGCGAAGTTGACCATCTACAGACAGCGATCAAACCGATAGTCCTCTACGGCTACGAAACTTGAAACAGGCTTGTAGAGAACCAACGCATTTTTCAGGACTGCGATCGTAATGTGGTGCATGCCAGCAGCGGTGGAGGGCAGCTAGAATAGGGAGGCACATGATCTGAGAGTTGCATCAGCTGCTGGAAGAACGCTCATAGTACAAACGGCGTAAATCGGGAGGCTACGGTAGGCTGAGCATGTCGTAAGAAAGTCGGAAAGTCTTGACCGATTTTCTATTTTGGTCTGTCGAAGGATTTGAATATCCGTCTATTTTTAGAATCCGGGATTGACAGGTAACTGAGCTGAGACCACATCTGGTTCTTGTAAATCCGGATTTTCAGGACCACGTTCCAGCGAGACAAATTAGTACAGTTATCAATAACACCGAACGATATTGGTATTAAAATTAAATAATTCACTCCAGAAGTTGATTTTTATTCATACTGAGTACATCTGATGAGTTGTTCGAAATAGCCTTTCCGGAGCAAATTCCTAATCTTGAACATGGCCCCGGAAATCCGGATTTACGGAAAGCATATGGTGACCAACGGCTCTTTGGGTCCCGTATACTAAAAATAGGCATTTTTTTCAATCTTTTGACGGGTCAAAATCAAAAATCGGTCAAGAATTGAAGAAGTTAGAAGCATTTAATTTTTTTACCGAGCACCGCTTCCTGAAAAGGAATAATATACGGCAACTGAAAGAGGAAAGGTTGCAGAGGTGCTACTGACATCCGCATCCGCATCAAAACTCACATATCCGCATCCGCATCTGCAGATATCCAAACATTACATCCGTAACATCACTGAGTTACACACATTTTTGTTTGACCAATTTTTGACCGTAACACCCTCTTATAGCATGAAAAATTATAGCAGAACAGTTTAATTTAAATACCATTGAAAGAAAAAATTATGACCTCAGATTATGATTACAGAAGACGAGGCAAGTAACTCGGCTTGCCAGCAGTCACTGACCAGGCGAGAAAATATATTAGGGTATTAGGGAACGTGAGTAAAACTTGGCTGGTGACAGCTAAGTGACAAACAAGCTAATCGTCCAAAATTCAGCCAACTCGCCATCTGAAATACCAAAACTGGTCAGACGAGTAACTCGCCGCTTGAATCGTTTTGTGTAACAGGGGCCTACATATATGTATTTTTCCGCAGTTATTTTGTTATAGCTTTACAAGAACTAAAATGAATTCTTGAATTAGTGAATATTATTATACGTTGCACATTTGACGTGGAGGTGATCAAATTAATTCAATAAATTCACCAGATCTCTCAAATATTTTTTGTCACGAGAACAGTATGATTACTGAATTTAATAGCAACAGCTATTTCCTGGATAATAATCTCCCAGTATGGTGCTTCCAGTTGAAATGGGAGTTTTACCAGGAGCACATTTCTCCTGTACATTCAACAAAAGCTCCTAACTATTACAAACTTCTCAACTATTAAACCGATTCTTCACCAAACTTCCATCCAACAGCGTAACTTTCCACAATCGCAATCCGGCGTAATTTATCATTTTAATTCCACTTTCATTAAAGCACCCCCCCCCCCCTTCCCTAGATACCGCGAGGTTCGACGTTGGAGTCCCCGAGTATAGCAGGTTAAGGACAAACAAGTTCATTACCAGAACAGCAAAACTGTGCACCATAAAATGTGATCCCCTATTTAGCTCCCAAAGTGTCAGCTTCTGTAATTCCATCAAATGACCTCGCTCTGATTAGGGGTTAAACTCCGACAAATTTGCCACACGAACACGTGTGGCACCCGTTCCTCTGCTCTATCTTCTCCATAGACAGGCAGAACGTGTACGGAAAACACAACACCAGTCGAATTGATGAGCTGACTCTAGCAAAACATTTTGCATAAATTATTCTCTTTGTCTGCTTTTTGACACTGAGAGAGGAAGCACCCGGTCGGTGGTGGGTCACCGAACACAAAAGTGATTAAATATCTTTACTTATTGAAAGGTCTCAAGTCTCCCCAGCTCGGTCAGACTAATGGCTTCTCTGGCTGCTGCGACGCCGGGTTTTCTCACCGAGAGGAAACTGTTGTACACTTTCATTGATTTAGTTTTGAGCCAAGTTTACTTACCACTTTAGCTCATGTGGCAAACTGCTAGCTAGCAAGGGTCCGATACGCTTCGGGGGAGATTTTACGAATCAGCAAATGGCCATAAATGGGTTTCGGTAGAATGTGCCGAGCAATTTGTTACGCACCGACCTTCCCAAGGTAACACCCGTCCGGAGGGTTCCAAAAATTTACCGCCTCCATTTGGATATGTCGAAATTGCTCCTGCAGCAAGCTTTTCGGAAACTTTATAAGTAATCCCCTTAGTGTTTATTGTATGTATAATTCTCGGCCGGAACTTTGTCTATCACTTGGCAGTGGAATCCAGGTTCTGCGGGGACGATGGAAGAAATTAAATTTACCAATAATTTTTAGAAGTGATTTTTCTAAATTCTTCCTAGTATATCTTTCAAACGCACGAAAAACAAAACTGAAAGCACCATCGATTCCGGGCGTCATGTCGGAATATGCCGAAGCCCAATCTGGAACACCGTCACGCTTGTATTCCGCTGGGCGCATGCCATAGCTCATTTTTATCGCACTTCGCGGGTTCTCCGGAAGGGAGGGTACAAATATATACCGTGACTGTCATTATTCATTCGCTTCTAAGAAAGTCAGCACTTGGCGCCTGTATGGTATGCATACATACCTACTCCGGGTATAGGAGGACTACTTACAGTCGAGGTAATGTGACAAATGTGATTTTCATTTTTACCCGTTATCACCGGTCCTGCGGGCGTTTGCGGAACCGTACGCTTGAGATGGCAATTGAGCGCGAGAGGAAGAGAGCGGGGGTGGGAAATAAATCAAATTTATCACATGAAGAGTGAGTCATTGCCGGAGTTTCGCTGTCTGCGATTTGTCGATTGTAGAACGGCGTGGCGTTGGGGATTTCGACTGAACTTGATCAGCTCGTGAGTGGGGGGAAACGACAGACATCCTTATCCGCTCGTTTCGAACATTGGAATTATTTACTTTTGTATGTTCTCTGAATGTTAAGCAAAAAACGTTATGTGAAGTAGTTTCTCTCTTTTTCAGTTCCAAAATGCGAAGCAAGCGCAATCTACTCTCTTATCTAGATGCTCTCGTCATTTGATATTTGTTTATGAGACACAGTAAAAGCTTTGCAGTAAGCTCTGCTCTGTAGTTATTGGGCGTATGGTCGATTCGTGTGAAAAAGCTTACCTCAGTTTATTATCTATCGCTACTCTCTTCAAGCACGTGCGTCGATTTGTTCAGCAGTGTGAGAGCAGTTGTTTCCGCAGTGAAGATATTCTCCTATACGCATATGGTTCTCTGAGAAGAAACGACTAGCGTGCGTTATCATCGTTAAATGTCACACTACTGCCTAAGCTAGTTTATGGTTTTTCTTTTAAATATTTTTTGAAGTACTTTTAGCCAATACAGGTCGAACTCGATTATATATTGACTCGATTGTATATGAATCGAATATATGTATACAGTTTTAGACTCGATTATACTGCCGTTCAACGCATAGTTGTCTCAGCGTGCATAAGATTTGTGTAAAACATGGGACTACCATAGTTTAAACGGCAGTATATAGAGTAGCAAACAAAAATTTATTTTTCAATCTATCTAGCGCTAATTTGTCGTAGGAGAACATACATAAAATTCGTAACGCTCGATAAGGAGGGGAAAAATAGAAAAAAATGAAACTTTAAAAAAAATTTAAAAAAAATTTAATACTTTAATGAGAATACCTGAACGAAAACAAATTTGAAAATGAAAAAGACTTTTAAAAAACTTAAAATAATATAAGAAAAATTATATTTTAAAAAATTTGAGAAATTGAATACGAACGAGTTGCCAAATTGATAAACTCTGTTGAGTATTTTTTTTTACAATAGACTGCAATTATATCACGAAGATGTTTGTGTTTTCGGGCCGATTAGACGTATGACATAGCGTTCCATCCTGTTGTAGCACAATAAATTGATCCTCAGAGAAGTTTGCCTTCACCTAGGGAAGCACTCGGTCTTTCAAAATACCGATATACATCATTAGACCAGTCGTATAATTTGTTTGGAACTCAAACTTTGTTGAATTATCAATTTCTTTTTGGATAATTAATACTTTTTGAGCCACCCTAATATTTGTGAGCCACCCTAATGAAGCTGGCAGGACTCGACAATAGAATGACAAATTGTATAGCCGAGTTGCGCGCTGTATATGCATGTACAGAGATGCGTGGTAGGAATCGAAACAATGATATTGTGTTTCACATTAGCAATCGCTAACGGACCATGTATGATATTTAGATATAAGATCTAGTATCTATATGGAATAAATTATCTTTTGGAATCTGACTAAACTAAAAGGTATTATTACTATTTGGTGTGCCGATTCAACAAACTTTACTATCTCAGGAACTTCCTCAACTTTCTCCGGTGAAATAAGTCGGTTTGTGCGACTGTTAGACACCGCATCGATCCTGAACCGCTTTTCATCGGAGAACAGCACTATCGTTGTTCCTTTTTCAGCAAAGAAAGCCATTTCCGTCGAACAAGTCACTCGTAGTTCTTTTATCTGCTCAGTGATCAAGTGGCGTTAACCTCTAGCTCTGGAAGATGCGTGCAGGTCTTCTTTGATGATTTTCCACATGGATTTCTCAGAAATGTTGGCATCCTTGGCAAGTTTTCTTATAGAACGTATCGGGTTGTAAGTAATCTTTGCACGGATCGATTTGATTACGATTTGCGTACGTGGAAACCGAGAACGTCCACTTCCCGGCTCTCGCTGCTGAGGGTCATCATGTACAAACATTTTGAAGCGATAAACTGTGACCAAATAAACCGATATTGATGTTTTGTAGCAGCACCTAAAAGTAAATGTAAACAAATACACTATCCAACAAAATTTTTATCGGTTTTATAATCGTTTGTTTTTTTTTTCATTTCTTCTTTTCTTTCCAATTTTTTTCTCATTTTCCTTTTCTCCTTTTTCTGTCCTTTTCTTTTGTTTTTTTTTCTTTCTCATTTTGGTTTTCTTTTTCTCGCTTTATCTTTTCTTTTGTCCTTTCAACTTTTCTTTTTTCCCCTTTCCTAATTTTATTTTTTCATTTTTTCTGTACTCTTTTCTATTTTCACATTTGTCTTTTTTTGTCTTCTTTTTCGTTCCTCTTTTCTCTTCAATCTATTCTTTAATTTCCGTTATCTCTCTCCTTTGCATTTTCCTTCTTTATGTTTGGAGTTTTTATTTTCTTCTCATTTTCTCTTCTCCTTTTGCTTCTTCTTCATTTTTTTAGGAGAAACAATGTTTTCTCTTTTTTCCTTTTTGTTTGTCCTTTTTCTTTTTTAATTTGTTTTTTTCTTTTTTTTTTCTTTACTGTTTTGTCAATCGTTTTTGGCTACTCTCTTTTCTTTTTTCTTCTTTTTTGTTTCCTCTCTTGTTTCTCTTTTTCTATTCTCCTACATGTTTGTCTTTCTTCCTTTCTGTTTCCTCTTTTCTTATTTTGGTCAATCCTATTTTTGAACTTTTTTTTATTTTCTCTTAAAATAATTCGCTCTTTTCTTATCTAATATTTTTTTTAATATATTCTGTTCTGTTTTTTCTTTTTTTGCTCTATTTTATTTTCCATTTCTTTGTTCTACCTTTTTTCACTTTTCTCTTTGCTGTTTTGTCTTTTTCTTTTCTCTTTTCCCTTGTTTCTTTTCTCTTTTCCCTTGTTTCTTTTCTCTCTTACCCATTGTCGCTTCTCTCTCTTTTTTTTTCAAGCTTTTACATTTTCCTTTTTCTCTTTTCTTCGTTTTTCTGTACTTTTCATTTTCTCTCTTTCTTTTTTATTTTCCTGTATATATTTTCATTATGGAGAATCTTATTTTTACTACAATCTTTTTCCTTTTGTCACTTTTTCACTACTTTTTTTATCTTTTTTTTTCTTTTTCGTTTTATTTTATTTGACTTTTCTCCTGATACTCTTATTTACATCTTTCATTTCCTCTCTCGTTAAAATTTTTTGCGGAAAAAAGTAATAGAAAAAAAATACATGCATGTTATATTTCCTCATTTTTCCATGTTATATTTCCTCATTTTTCCTTTTCCCTTGTTTTTCATTCCTTCTATTTTCTCTTTTTTTTCCCTTCTCTTTTCGCTTTTCAATTTTCTCTTTTTTATTATTTCATTATTCCTCTTTTTTTCATTTTCCCGTTTGCATTTTTGTTTCGTCTCGTTTCCTATTAATTTTTCCTGATTTCTATTTTTTCTTGCATTTTTCTTTTGCTCTTGCTTCTCAACCTTTCGTTTTCGCCTTCTAGTGCAGTCTTTCATCTTTTACCTCACCCCTTTTTTTCGATTCTCTCTTTTTTTTGTGTTCTCATATTCACATTTGTTCCTATTTTCTTTTCTTGTAATTTCTTCGTTTCAATTTGATTTTGTCTTTTCTTTTTTGTTTATTTTTCTTTTTCTCTTCTCTTCTAATTTTTCTGTTTCCTATTTCTTCTTTCCTTCCATGGTTTTCCTCTATTTTCCCTTGTCTTTGTCGTTTTTATTTATTAACTTTTAAATTTTTTCCTTTTCTCCTTTTTTCCTTTTAGTTTAAACATTTTTCCTCTCTCTTATTATTTGCTGCTCTCTTTTTTCTCCTTCTTTATTTCAATTGCTTTTTTCTCTTTTTCTTTGTTTTCTCTTTTTACTTTTTTTCTAATTGTTTGATTCCTCGTCTTTTTTATTTTTCTTCTATTTTTTTTCAAATGTTTTGCCTTTCTCCTAGAAAGGTATAGCAATCACTTGCAAAATCGAAAGTATAAAAGTGCTCCAAAGGGCCGAATGGCATATATCACTCGACTCGGCTCGACGAGCTAAGCATTTTCTGTATGTGTGTGTGTGTATGTGTGTGTGTGTGTGTGTGTGTATGTGCAGATTTTTATTCTCACTCACTTTTCTCAGAGATGGCTGAGCCGATTTTCGTGAAATTAATTGCAAATGAAAGGTCTTGTTGCCCCATAAGACCCCATTGAATTTTATTGTAATCGGATTTTCAGTTTAAAGGTTATTTTTAAAAATGTGAAAATCATGAAACATCAATATCTCAGAAACTACACATTCGATTAGAACGAAATTGGTTTCAAAAGAACGAGCTACCTAGAAAACCCTTAAGTTTTGAATTTCATAGTAATTGAACTTGTGGTTCAAAAGTTATGAAAAGAAACGTGTTCTGAAGACTGTTTAATCTCACTCATGTTTCTCAGAGATGGCTGTACCGATTTTCATAAAATCAGTGTCAAATGGAAGGTCTTGCTGCCCCATAAGACCTTAATGATTTGTTTTGCAGTCGGACTATTACTTTGCCTGTTATGTTTCAAAATGTGGAATCCAGCTATGAAAAGGAACATATTCCGAAAACTACTTGGACTCACTCACTTTTCTCAGAGATGGCCGACCCGATTTCCACAAAATTAGTGTCAAATGAATGGTCTAGCTGCCTAAGAAGACCCTATTGAATTTTACTGTAATCGAACTGTAACTTCATTTGTAACGTGCCGACTTGTAAAAATCACGAAACTTCATTATCTCAGAAACTACACAACCGATTTGATTATTATTATCAGATGAGCGGGCTAGTTAAGGGTTAGCTGATGAATTATGCTTGAACACGTGGTTTCAAAGTTTTGCTGCCCTACACGTTCCCATTTCATTTGATTATCATCGAACTTAAGCAACCGTTATGTATTAAATTGTTAATAAAACAACGAAAGTCTATTATCTCAAAGATTACATGACTTATTTGAACATAACTAGTGTCATACGAACGAGTCGTCTCTTAAACTTACAAATAACAAACTTCATAACAATTCGATATGTGGCTCAAAAGTTATGGAAAGAAGAGAAATTCAAAGACTATTCAAAACTATACCTGCCTTGATCGATGTATGTGGCCTCAACATAATTTAAATGTGGTGTCGTACTATTTGAACGTTCCAAGTACATTGATTCCTTGCGGTTTGTTTGAAGTCTGCAAATGCACGACAAATCGGCCATAGGATATGATCAAAGCCAAATAACAAATCGTTTGAAATGATTGGTTTTATCGAAATGACAAATGACATCCTCGTCTTTTGGCTTCTGTACATCGCCTTAATTCTAAATATATTCATATTGGGAGGTATTCTGTCATTATCAGCAGACTTTCTGGCATCAATCTGACACCGGAAATACCCATATTGGGAGGTATTTTTGGTTGTTTTCCAGAAACTAAAAGTGGTCGTCTTCAAATTCAAAATAGTGTCCAGGGTCAATGTCTGGTTTCTATGCATCATCACGTTTACGGAAATATCCATATTGAGTATTATTCGGTCATTTCCGACTGTTGCCTATAAGTTGCCATTGAGCAATTCAAAATGGTGCCTGAGGTCAATTGTTAGCTCCTTGCATCATTCTGGTTCCAGAGATACTCATATTGGATAGTGTTTGTTTATTTTAGGCAGTTTTTCACAAACCGGAAGTCGCCATCTTGGATTTCAAAATGGTATTTAGAATACTGGTTAAAGAAAAACTCATATTGGGTGATATTTGGTCACTTTGGGCTGTTTTTCAGAAGCCGAAAGTCGTCATTTTGGACTTTAAAATTGCCTGTGAAATCAATTTCTGTCATCTGGGCGTAATTCTGGTTCCGAAAACATTCATATTGGATGGTATTTGGTCATTTCCGGCTGTTTGCCAGACACCGGAAGTCACCATCTTAATATTCAAGATTGTGTCTGTGATCAATTAGCTTCTGTGCATCTTTCTGGTTCCAGAAATATTAATATTTAATGGGAATCGTCCATTTCAGGCTGTTTTCCAGAAACCGAAAGTTGCCATCTTACAATTCAAAATGTTGTCTGAAGTCGATTTGTGGCTCCAGTGCATCATAACGGTTCCGGAAATACCCATATTGGGTGGTATTTGGTCATTTGCCGCTGTTTTTCCGACACCGGAAGTCGCCATTTTGGATTTCATAATGGCATTTGGAGACAATTTCTGGATTTTGAACGGCATACTGGTTAAAGAAAAACTCATATTGGGTGGAATTTGGTCATTTTCTGCTATTTTCAGAAACCGTAAGTCGCCATCTTAGAATTTCAAATGCTATCTGTGGTCGATTTTACCGATCTGTGGTCGATTTTTTCCTGTGTATTATTCTAGATCCGGATATTATTATATTGGGTGGAAATCGGCCATTTTCGGCTGTTTTCCAGAAACCGAAAGTTGCCATCTTACAATCCAAAATGTTGTCTGAGGTCGATTATGGAACATATTTGTTACCACTAAAAACATTCACCTGCCAATATGGTTCCATTTAGTTGATTAGTTCGCGAGATGTGCAAAAATTTGTGAAGAAACATGTACTTCCAGAAGAGGGAGGGGCGTCAAACCATTATGGACATATTTGTTACCTCTAAAAACATTCACATACCAAATTTGGTTGTATTTTCTTGATTGGTTCTTGAGCTGTGTGAAATTTGTGTTTCATTTTCATGGGATCGCTCCCTTATAGAAGAGGGAGTCGGGTTTCAAACCATTATGTACATATTTGTTACCACTAAAAACATTTACCTGCCAAATTTTGTTCCATTTGGTTGATTAGTTCTCGAGATGTGCACAAATTTGTGTTTCATCCAACTATTATGGACATATTAGTTACCCCTTAAGACATCCACATGCCAAATTCGGTTTCATTTGTTTGGTTTGCTCTTGAGTTGTGCAGAAATTTATGTTTCATTTGTATGAAACCCCTCCCTTCCAGAAGAGAGAGGGGTCTCAAACTATCATAGGAACCTTTATCGGCACCAAAAGCCCCTACATACAAATTTTCACGTCGATCGGTTCAGAAGTTTTCGGGCCTATATGGATCAGACAGACAGACAGACTTGACTGCATTTTTATATGTAAAGATTACAACATCAATATTTTAGAACCTAAAGAGTGAATATACATTTATTGGATTGAAGCGTTCATGTAAATCTATTTTTACAAATAAAGAATTGAATGAGATAGGCTGGGTCTGACCGCTAGGTGGATTAATTTAGGTTTTTTTTATATATTTATGTTTTCTCTCTTGTCTTTTCTCTTTTCTCTTTTCTCTTTTCTCCATTCCCTTTTCTTTTTACTCTTTTCAAATTTCTCATTTTACTGTTATCTCATTTTCTCTATTCTTTTCAATTTATTCTTTTTTCGTCTTGTCTCCTTCTTCATTCTCTTTTTCTCTTTTTATCATATATTTTATCTCCTCTTTCTCTATTTCTCTGTTCTCTTTTGTTTATATCTTTCTTTTCGTTTTTATTTGTTTCTTTTTCTCTCTCCTTTTCTTTCCCTCTTCACTCTTTCCTTTTTTCTCTCCTCTCGTAGATTTTTTCGCTTTTTTCTAATTTTCTGGTTTTTTTTTGTATCCATTTTGTCAGTTTATCTCTTAATTTTTATATGTTCTGTTCTTTTCTTTTTCTCTTCTCAATTCTATTTTCGTTCGCTGTCCTACCTTTTTGCCTTTCTCCTAGAAAGGTATAGCAATCACTGGAAAAACCAAAGGTATAAAAGTGCTCCGAAGGGTCGAATCTTGTATATCAATCGACTTAGTTTGACGAGCTGAGCATTTTTTGTATGTGTGTGTGTGTGTATGTGTGTGTGTATGTGTGTGTGTATGTAACGCTCTCCCAATCTCACTCGCTTTTCTCAGAGATGGCTGGACCGATCGTCATGAAATTAATTGCAAATGAGAGGTCTAGTTGCCCCATAAGACCCTATCGAATTTCATTGCAATCGGATGTTTAGTTTAGAGGTTATGTTTAAGAATGTGAAAATCACGAAACATCATTATCTCAGAAACTACTCAACCGATTTGAACAAAATTGGTTTCAAATGAACGAACTGCTTAAAAAACCATAAATTTTTGAGTTTCATGAAGGTTGAACGTGTGGTTCAGAAGTTATTCAAAGAAACGTGTTCTGGAGAGTGTTTAATCTGACTCATGTTCATCAGAGATGGCTAAACCGATTTCCACAACATCAGTGTCATTTGGAAGGTCTAATTACCCCATAAGACCCTATTGTTTTTTTTTTTTGCAATCGGACTATTACTTTGCCTGTAATGTTTAAAAATGTGAAATCCAGCTTTGAAAAGGAACATATTCCGAAGACTACTTAAACTCACTCACTTTTCTCAGAGATGGCTGAATCGGTCAGTTACTTTGTCTGTAATGTATCAAAATATGAAAATCACGAAACTTCATTATCTCACAAAGTACACAACCGATTTGAACAATATTGGTATCAAATGAACGGGATAGTTAAAGGTTAATTGATGAATTTTATAGTGATTAAACACGTGGTTCAAAAAATGTGAAAAGAAACATGTTCCGGTGACTTTTCAAATTCACTCGTTTTCCCAAAAATGGCTGGACTAAAATCAACAATCTTAGTGTCAAATGAAAAGTTTGGCTTTCCTATAGGTTCCCATATTATTTGACTATAATCGTATTTTCATTCCAACCGTTATGTATTAAATTATAAAAACAACGAAAGTCTATTATCTCAAAGATCACACGACTTATTTGAACATATCTAGTGTCATTTGAACAGGTTGTCTCTCAAACTCACAAGTGAGAAATTTCATAGCAATTTGATATGTGGTTCAAAAGTTATGAAAAGAAAAAAAATTCAAAGGCTATTTAAAACTATACCTGCTTTGATCGATGTATGTGGCCTCAATATTATTTATATGTGGTATCGTACCATTTGAATGTTCCCGGTATCGCTCGTGATTGAATTGCTCGAAATTAAGAGTCATTTACGTACATTACGTCAAAATTTCATATTTTATACTTCAATTACATCTTCATTATTTTAGAACCCAAAAAGTGGATACACATTTATTGGATTGAAGCGTTCATGTAAATCTATTTTTCAAATAATAAGTTTTAATGAGAAAGGCTGGGTTTGACCGCAAGGTGGATTAATTTAGGGTTTTTTTTTGCTTTTCGCATCACTGTTTTCTTTATTTTTCCTTTTGTTATCCTTTTCTCAACGTTTTATTCGTCTTTACCCCTAATCGCTTCTGTCTCTTTTCTCTTCAAACCTTTACATTTGCTAATTTTTCTTTACTTTTTTTTCTGTTCTTTATATTTTTCCTCCTTTTTTCATTTCCTTCATATCTTTTCACTAGGGAGAATTTTCTGTTTTCTAAAATCTTTTTCTTTTGTCTCTTTTCTTCGACCATTTTTTACCTATTGTCTTCTTTTTCGTTTTATTTTCTCTCATTTTTTCTCCTCATTTTTCTTCACTATTTTATATCTTTCATTTCCTCTCTCATTTTAATTTTTTTCGGAGATACATACACATTATTTTTCCTTATTTTTTATTATTTTTCCATTTCCATTATTTTTCTTTCCCCGTTGTTTTTCATTCCTTTTATTTTCTCTTTTCTCTTTTTCCTTTTCTTTTTTCTCTGTTCTTTCCTTCTATTCAGTTATTTTTCTTTCTTCATTTCCCTTTTTGTATTTTTATTTTTTCACGTTTCCTATTGATTTATTCTTTTTTTTATTCTTTTCTTGCATTTTTCTTTTGCCTTTGCATTTTACTCTTGTTTTTTTGTATTAATTTTTTCTCTTCTTTTTCTACCTTTTGTTTTCTCCTTTTAGTGTTGTCTTACATCTTTTCCCTCTCCGCTTTTTTTCGATTTTCTTTTTTATTGTGTTCCCTCATTCATTTTTTTACCTATTTTCTTTTCTTGTAATTTTTTCCTTTGAATTTTATTTTATCTTTTTCTTTTCTTTTATTTTTCTTGTTTTCTTCTCTTCTTATTTTTTCTGTTGCCTTTATTCTTCTTTCCTTCTAAGTTTTCCCTCTTTTCTTCGTCGTTTTTATTTGTTTATTCTGTTCCTTTTCTTTTTCGTCCTCTTTTTCTTTTTAGTTCAAACATTTTTCTTTTCTTTTATAAGAAAAAAAAGAGAAGCAAACTCTTTTTTTTCCTTCTCTTTTCTATTCCGTTTTTCTCTCTTTCTCTCTTGACTTTTTCATTCATATTGCTTGATTCCTAGTCTTCCTTTTTTTCTTCTCTCTTTTCTCCTTCTCATCTTCTTTCAAAAATTTCCTCTTTCAAATTTTTATTTTTATCTTTTCTCATTACTATTTTCTCTCTTATCTTTTTTCTGTCCCTTTTCTCTTTTTTCTAATTCCTCTTATTACTTTCCTCTTCATTCATTCCTCTTTTCTGTTTCTTATCATATACTTTATTCCATTTTTTTCGCTCTTTCTCTTTTCTGGTTCCTGAATTCTCTTTTTTCTTTCTTTTTTCTTTTCGTTTTTATTTGTTTCCTTTTCTCTTTCCTTCTCTTTCTCTCTTAACTTTTTCCTCTTTTCTCAATTTTTTTTTTCGTTTTCAACTATTTCTTGCTCTCTTTTTTATCCTTTTTCCATTTTTTTTTTCTTATTTTTCAATTCAATTCTATTTTCTTTCGTTGTTCTACCTCTTTTTTTTTGCCTTTCTCTTTGCTGTTTCCTTTATTTTCCTTTTCTTTTCTCTTTCCCCTTGTTTTTTTTCTTTTTACCTTTTATCGCTTCTCTCCCTTATCTCTTTAAAATTTTACATTTTCTCCTTTCTCTTTTTTCTGTTTTTGTACTTTTTATGTTTTCTTATTTTTCTTTCATCTTTGCACTGAGGAGAATCTTCTGTTTACTACAAACTTTTTTCTTTTGTCTTTTCTTTTACTATTTTTTATCTATTTTTTTTCTTTTTCGTTTTATTTCGTTTCGTTTTCTTTTCTCCTCCCTTTCCTCACTTTTCTTTATATCTTGCATTTCCTCTCTCGTTTTATATTTTCTTGGAGATACATACACATTATTTTTCCTCATTTTTACTTTTCCTCTTGTTTTTCATCCCTTCTCTTTTCTCTTTCCTCTTTTTTCCGTTTTCCCCTTTTTTTCTTCTTTCCTTCTTTTTTACCTTTTTCTTCTCTTTCTTTGTCTTTTTTTTTTCATTTGTTCTCTTTCTGTTTCCTCCTTTTTTACTCTTAGTTCAAATATTATTTATTTTCTCTCATTTTTTGCTTCACTCTTTTTTCTTCATCTTTTTTTCTCTTTCTTTTTTTTCTCTCTTTACCTTTTCCTTCTTATTGTTTGATTCCTCGTCTTCGTTTTTTTTCTTTATTTATTCCTCATTGGTAATTCCATTTTTCTCCTTTTCCATCTTTTTCCTCATTTCCCTTTTCTTTTTTCTCTTTTTTTTATAATATCTCTTTTTACTTTTTTCTTATACATTTTCTCTGCTCTCTTCGCACTTCTTTTTTTTTCTTGTCTCCTTCTTCATTCCCCTTTTCTCTTCCTTATCATATATTTTATTTCCTCTTCTTCACTTTCTGTTTTTTGTTTTCTGTTTTCTGAATTCTCTTTATTCTTTCTCTTTTCTTTTCGTTTTAATTCATTTCTCTTTCTTTTTCCTTTTACCTCTCTCTTCACACTTTTCTTTTCTCTCTTTTCTCTTTGTTTTTTTTTTTCGCGTTTTTCTATATTTTGTTCGCTCTCTTGTATCATTTTTATGCTTTTTCTTTTTATTTTTTCTTATTTTTCTTTACTTGTTGTTTTGTTTTTCTTTTTACAGGTCTGTTTTATATCTCTTTTCTTTTTTTCTCTTCTTCTTTTCTCCTTTGACTTTTTTCTTCCTCTTTTCTTCTGTTATCAATTTCCTTTTTTTCCTGTAGATTTTCTCATTCTTGTTTTGTCTCTCCTCTTTCTTTCCTTTTTTCTATTTTCTATTTTCTATTTTCTCTTCTCACTTTTCTCTTGTTTGTCTTTTCTCTTATCTCCTACCGTCCGTTCATTTGACGTGGGACTACGTCTTTGTTTTCTATTCTAGGATGCATTCTTTTAAAAGGGTAATGAAACTGGTAATTGTTGCTAGTTAAAGCTATTATTTCTTTGCTCAGCGCTGAAAATTGATACAAAATTTTCTAGGACAAATTCACGCGAACAATGAACCAATCACACGCAAGCATTTCTAGCACAGACGACATGAATAGACACCAACCATTCCCTGTGATATTCTCTGTATCAATATCAAAAAAAATTGAGAGAATCTCACCGTCCCAATAGGTCGATTTATGTTTGCTTCCATGAACTTAGACTAATTTGATGTCTTGAAGGTATAGGTTTTTCGAAAAGTTCGAAATAGCCCTTCTCTTGAACAATTTTCAAATCAGCTGTTAGAGCCTAATAGCAACCCATGTTTCGAAAGAAAACATTTTGGTAGAAGCAACAGTACCATACAGTAAGCGTGGAGCAGAACGCCGCAGGTCACTCGTCGTCCATCATTGCAACGGTACACTACTGCTATTCGCGTGCAATGAAGAAAAAAACTGCAATGCCACTGCTGATGGTGATTCAAAGTTGTCTCATAAATATGGTTACCATAAAAACCACAAATTACTCGACAATAGTTAAACATTTTGCAATGGTTAAAAGTTATAAGTTATTTTTATTTCATTTTATAAAACTTGCCGAAGCAAAAAACAAAAATGAATCTTTTTATACTTTCTTCGTTGCAATTGTTGATTGCTACGATTTTTTTTGCTGGAACTTGTTGATGATTTCGTTTAACATATCTTCTTATGTTTTCCTATTAGTGATTCTATGTAACAGCTTCGAAATTATTTTCAGAGTAAGATTCATAGATTAAATTTGACTTAATCAGGGTTGAATAAGACAAAACCATTCATTACGATAACGTAAGTATTGTTTGATTTGGATTTTGAGGAATAGAATTAATTCTGATTTAGACGCATTACGAGAAATTTTTAGTGCTTCTTAAACAACAACGATAAAGTTGTGCCTTGTCAAATAATTTTTTTTCGCACAAACAAAAAAAAACTACAGGCAATATCGCCAAGTGTAAATGAACTTCTTTCGGATGTTGTTAAATATATTACTAAAAAAATTGTGAGGAGACTGAGAATAAAAACACGTAAGTCACTGAACAAACGAATTGATTCTGTGTGCGGACTTTTTAAACTTTGCGAATCAAAATCCTTCTAATTATATTGTTTAGTCCCACGTCACCATTTCATACAACCCTATGGCTGTAAACCTTGTAGTATTAAGTTTTGTTTCTTTCCTTTTTTCTCTCTACAATACTTCTTTTATGTTCTCTTGTATATTTTTCTGTTTAAGCTCTCCCATATTTCTTTTCCCTTTTCTCTATTACATTTTTTCTTTCGTTTTCATCTCTTTTTTTCCTTTTTCTTTTCTCCTTTTTCGTTTTGTATTTCTCTTTTCTTTTTTCGTTTTTTTTATCTCTATTTCCTTTAGAATTATTTTCTTCTACTCTTTTTCTCTTGTTTCTTGTATATTTTTCCCTCCTATTTTTCGCTTTTTTCTGTTTCCTCTCTTTTCGTGTTTATTTATTTTCTTCTCTTGTTATTTTCTTCTTGTAATTTCTTTTCTTTTTTCTCTTGCCCCTTTTGCTTTTCGCTGTTTTTCTTTTTTCGTTTCAATTACCTCTTTTTTCTTTTCTATTTTCTGTTTTCTCGTTTTTTTAATGACATCTACTAAATTTACAACTAAATTAACCCAGAAGAATTTTCAAGCGACGCCTATTTTTATGACGGGACGCATTAAAAATACACATATGGTAGCAGCTGTTGAAAACACGGCACATGCTAAACACTGGTTCATGTAGACCATGATTAGTTCTTGAATAACGGTTATTTTAAAAACGTATGGAAACGTAGAACAGCAGGAAAAGGAATGGCCCTACGGTACTGCCCTGTAGAACAAGCTCTCGAGTAATAAACGATGTAAAAATAATCAGATTTGTCGTTGTCGAGTGATTCCCAAACCCATGCTGGTACAGGGGAGAGATGTGCAAACAATCATGAGTTAATTTCCCAAGAATGACTAATTAAAAATAAATCAGAAAAATCAGTCATGTTAATAACTCCAGAACTTTCTGGCATTGAGGACGGTACTGCAAATTACACTGGTAGTTTTTATACAACGTGCTATTGAGTCGTTTGTACGCAGCAGAGGGACTTATTATTGCTGCTTAATGCTAAATCTTTGGTCGATTTTGTTATAAAATAGACTCATTTTTTGTTGCGTATTGCATTCTGCCACTGTGCGACTGAGGAACAACAACATTCTGTTCATACTAACGTTGATTGACGGCAAACATTAGTACGGACTTCGAAATTCTGCTGTGAATCTCGTCAGATGTTGAGCTATAACCGCCATGTTTAGGGCTTTTCAGGGCCACCACAAATATCACTAAGGAAATTGATGAACAATAATCTTCGTATTCCTATGTCAATTACAATGTCGTGTCTTAGATACATGCTGCTACTTTTTTAGCAGTGTCGCTCATCAAAACGTGCTCCTATCTTTCATTGAATCTTACCCAAATGAAAATCACAGTGCATCCACTTCCTGGCAGTTCTAGAGTCCCCTGAACTCTAGACCACCGAGAGCACTCCCATTTCGCGAACGCTAGAACGTTCCCAGTATTCGTGGCCGATGTATGCCCGCAGAAGTGCTTGATTTGATTTATTCTTCAAAATCCGAACGGTCAGTGGCAATCCGTTAGGCTCGGGCGGCATCGTTTCAAGTTGGTGCTTGGTTTGGGCGCAAGTCGTGGTTCCAGCCGGGGATCGCCGGTAGTGGCTTGGAGATGGGCTGGAGATAAAAAAAAATCTTTCACAAGTGGAACTTGAGGAATCTCTTGTTGACTTTTTCATGTTCGGCGATAAGCCCTCGAGAGTTCGGGAGTGTGTGCTTCTGTGACTCAGGCTGCAAATAGAAATAACAGTTGCTTTCGAAGGGGTTTATGGAATGGAAAACTGCGTTTGTTCTCTCTCCTCTATCTCTGTCTCGAATGCGTACGCTTCTATGTACGCTCTTAAGTGGCTCCGATGTTTGGACGTTTCGGACGTCCTCAAGAGCCGCTTGTTGACATTAAACTTTTGGGCCTGCCTCCATGGAGTGATTATTATTTTTTAAAAATGGTTTCCAAGGGCTGTGGGCGACTACCGCTGAATGACTCGGAGACCTCATTCCGGAGGCGTTTGACCACTTCATAACAAACCTTGCTTGTTGTTTTTGCCGATATGAGATTTTGATATGCATGGCTTTACTATCATTGTGTGTTACGTACTCCTGATTGGCGATAGTCTATTAAACAAAATTCACTATCACCGGAGAAGGTGAAACATTCCAAAATCCTATTCCCGGGCGGCAGTCAAAAGGCATCCCACCGCATCGGATTGTGCGTCGAAACGTGAGCAGGGGGAACAAAACGAGAAAACACACTTGAATTATATTTTTCCTTTTCTTGTTGTTTTGTTTCACTCGCATGTCAGCCACTTCACCTCACGGCAGGCTATCGAGTGCGCGGGCATGGTTGATTTTTAACATGTTAATTCGGCTCTTATCTCGCGCGCTCTCACTACACGGCCACGGGTACTCAGCAGCCGTCGTCGACGATTTTTTTTTCGTTGATGTCAGTTGTGAAGTTATTTCCCGACCAGCGAACGAATGTTGTTGCTGGTTGTAGCCATTTAGTATGATGTTTAGATCCAAATCATATGCCTGTTGAAAAGAAAACAAGACAGTTAGGAATAATCATCAACCGATGTCGTTCCAACTTTTGCGATGGTGGCGCCTTAGGGACGGAAAATCGAAAAATTTCCAAATTTATTTCAATAAGCTGGAATAAAAATACATTTTATTATAAACGACGACTGGAACCAAATTAACCAGTTGGCTCTCTGTTCATGCCAACATCTTTGGTAAAGCCATACAGCAGCCCTGGCACGACGGTCGAGAATGACTTGGCACCATTTTAGCACCGCAACCTAGCCGGCCAGGGTCCGAGTTCAAGTACTTCATTCTGCCCCTTTCAGCAACCAGCTTGGACGCTTGGATGACTGGAGCAAAAAAAAAACCGCCCCGTACAGAGCCGGAAACAACACCAACAGCAGCTTGGAGAGCTTGAGAGCGAGCCGTGAAGTGGGCCGTGATCGAGTTGTTGCTGCGTTCCGATAGCGATCGCTTTGTCTACCAGCAGCGCGCGGCTTCAGGTGGAATACATTATTATTCCGTGGAGTTTATTTGGCAAACTTGTAGGAAATGTTGCTCGAGTGTCTACAACCGGTTGGTTTCGGGGTGTGTTCGAATCTACCTAAATATTTTCGAATAATGCTTTTAGTTAAACTTTGAATCAATAAAAATGAGTAACAACATCTAAATAATAACCACAATCGAGTCTGTCACTTCTTTTACGATATTAGGACATTATTTGGTGTCGAACTTCATGACACCTATATTGCGCAAAAATCGTTCAATTTTTAAATGCGTTTGAAACCTGGTTACAGAATTTGTCCTGGTTATAATCTGTTAAACCAGCTGATCTGGCAATCTATGTTCTGCCAAAAAAAAAAGTTTTTGGTTCACAGGGTAAGCAATTAGCCGCAGTACGCTCTCTGTTGTTGCGTTCTTAATTTATTCGCAGAACATGCTTGAAAAAATGTCCAACAAACATGAAAACTTCGAAACTTTCGTCAACCAGTTGTTAACACAGATTTGCCCTAGAGCTTAAACAGGAACAAAAAAAAATATTATAGCATTTTACCCGCTCCTGTGGATTGTGGTGCCTTTAGCCAGCTCGAAAGTGCGTGAAGTCTCCAGAGACTTAAATGAAATTTACCGTGAGCAAATACAAAAGCGCTAAACCCGGCGGCAGGCCCGGATTTGAGGGGGGCAAAGGAGGCAAATGCCCCGGGCCTTCCGACAAGAGGGGCCCCCTAGTCCTGGGCCAGACATGTGAAGAGACAGAGTGACCTTTTTTTTTGCTCATCACCTTCCAGCGGTCGTCAAATAATTTATTACCCCTACGGTTTTTGAGAAAAGCCCCACGAGCACATCTGCACCGGGCCCCCCAGCACGAAATTCCGGCCCTGCCCGGCGAGCAATTATATTGCGGATTTTTGACGAAGTTCTATCCTTGCTAAATTTACAGGAATATGCAGTTAGGAATATATGATTCCTCAATTATCTCCAGTTTGAGCCCAAGGACAAAACCTGTGTTGACTAGTGTAATAATAACTTCTCAAATAACGCAGAACTAGGCAAGGATTTCATTCATCTGCTGTGCAGTTGTGATGCATTATTCAAACGCAGATCAAGGTTTCTTGGCAGTGGCTGTTTACAGCCCAAAGAGATTTGGTCTTTGAATCCTAGGAAGGTGATGGGCACAATAGTGGTCCTTGTATTTTGCAAGGGGGCACGTATAGCAATTGACTAGGATACATTACGAAAGTTCACATCAATGGACAACGTAATTCTAATTCCCTAACAAAAAAAAAGGTTTTCATTCAAATGAATCAGTCCGTCTATTTAGATTTCTACGATTTACTCGAAAAGTATTTTCATTCCATTCTTGTCTTAATAAGTAATTAAATAAAACTTGTTTTAATATAATTGCATTCAATATTACATATTATTTACATTATTTACATCCAATGCAAAGGGGTTGAGTTGATTTCATTGAAGGTAAATTTAATATGTACTTTTGTTGACCTTGTATTTTAATGATAGTCATAATGAATGCACAGGAAATACAGGAAATTGCATACTTTTTAACTCGAATATACTGTGGTCTTTTTTTACGCGGTTGGTTGTACCACGTTGAAAAAATCCATGTATAAAAATCCGCGTATTTTGAAAAAAAAATGCGTAAAAAAATCCATTTAAAAAAACGATTAAAAAAATAGCACGTGAGTAAACTTGAAAAATGATATAAAAATGGTAACAAAACACATAAATTCATTGAAGAACAAGACAATAACTTTTTTATAAAGATTTCGTTCCTTAATCGATACTTGTTCCCGAATCAACGGAAATTGCCTATTTTTTGATAATAACAGCGAACATATTATAAATAGGTATTATTTCATCCAGTGCGTCTTGAACTGTCCTACAGATCAGACGTTTTTTCGGTTGCTTGTGGACTGGTCTTTGACTGCCTATAGCTTCAAAGTTTGTGTTTTGTCAGTGTGTCTTTTAAAGACTACCTGAAAGTTATTTCCCATCAGTCTTTCTCAAGACTACCTACTTTTGAATTTAACATTTGTTTTAACTTTTTTCGTATCACCTGAAATGGCTGGACGGAAAAAGAAACCTCGCATCGCTGCGGGGAGGAAAAGAGAGGCATCTCTTTCTGACACATCGAGTGTCTGTAGTGACAATCCTTTTGATATTTTGCCTGAGCAAGAAGCTGGTGAAATGGAAGTTATTAATAATGAAACTATACAAAATATAAAATCTTTAAAAAAGGAGAAAGTTCCACCTATTGTGGTAACTATTTCTTCTGAATTTAATATATTCAAAAAGGAACTTTCAACATTTGTTTCTGACGTTAAAGTTACCTATCAAATTGGCCGTAGAGGTGAATGCCGCTTATTAGCCGACTCAGTAAAGGGTCGTGATCGTCTTGTTCAGTATTTAACTGACAAGATGTACAAATTTTTTACATATGACACCAAGAACGCCAAGCCGTTCAAGGTTGTCTTGAAAGGTCTCACCAACGATCAAACCGTTGATGAGATCAAACTTACTTTAACAGAATTACTTGGCATAGCCCCTACCCAAGTAATTCTAATGAAACAAAAATCACGAGGCGAAAACAGTCAGAGAACTGGAATTTCCCTTGTTAATTATTTAATTCATTTTAACCGCAATGAGGTTAACAGCTTAAAATTTTTTGAAAAAGCACATGCTTTGTATAATGTGCGTGTAAAGTGGGAAATTTATAGGAAGTATGGCGGAGGTGAAAAGCATATCACCCAATGCCGTACTTGCCAACGTTATGGCCATGGTTCCAAATTCTGTAACATGGACCAAAAATGTCTTAATTGTGGAGACTCTTCTCACAAAAAGGACACATGTCCTGTGAAAGAGAGTAAAAATTTTCGCTGTGCGAATTGTAACGGCAACCATATGTCAAATTTTTATCAATGCCCAGTCCGTTTAGCAATTGTTAAGGCAAGGCAAGGTAAACAAAATTCAATTTCTCAATTAAAACCAACTTCAAAACAAAATTCTCCAAGCGTACCAGTGACGCCTAGTTTACCTACTCCTTTGCATACCCGTTTAACTTATGCACAGGTTACAGGTAGTTCGAACATTATACCGCCTAGTGTTGGTAGTTCGAAAATGACCGTTAATATGGGTAAGCAAAACAGGCTAGAAAATAATTGTACACCTATCACTCCAGCTAATATTGCTGCCGAAAATATTTTTTCTAATGTCAACTGCCTGGGGCCTATTACGGCAGGTAAACTTTCTTTTTTGCAACAGGCAATGTTCGATCTTATGAACGCCATGTTGCAGGCAAAATCAATGTTTGAAGCCATTCAAATAGGCACAAATTTTACTATTAAAATTGTTTCTAATTTAAAATTTAGCAATGATTTTAAATAAAACAATTAAAATATTAAATTGGAATGCTCGCTCATTGAAGGCCAATGAGAATGAGCTTTTTAACTTTTTAACAGTAAATAATGTGCATATTGCAATTATTACTGAAACATTTTTGAAACCTAACATAAAATTAAAATATGATCCCAATTACGTGGTTCATAGATATGATAGGATTCAGGGTTCCGGCGGTGGAGTTGCAATTGTTATTCATCGCCGAATCAAACATCGTGCTCTTCCCCATCTTGAGACGAAAGTTATTGAAACTTTGGGAATTGAAGTTCAAACTGAACTTGGGATTTTATTTATTGCCGCAGCATATTTACCATTTCAATGCACACGCGAGCTCAAAAATTATTTTAAAGGTGATTTACAAAAACTCACCAGAAATCGTTCGAAATTTTTCATAATCGGCGATTTTAACGCTAAACATCGTTCATGGAATAATTCTCAAAGTAATTCCAATGGCAAAATTTTATTCAACGATTGTTCTTCAGGATACTATTCTATTTTGTCTCCGAATAGTCCTACATGCTTTTCTTCTGTAAGAAACCCTTCAACAATTGATTTGGTGCTTACAGATCAAAGTCATGTATGTAGTGATTTGATCACACATGCTGACTTTGATTCTGATCATCTTCCAATAACTTTTTCTTTATCACATGAATCAGTTTTAAACCCTATGAGCTCTGTTTTTAATTATAACAAGGCTAATTGGGAAAGATACAAAACTCATATTGAGAGAAATTTCAATAATGAGCTTGATTTGCAAAACGAAGTGAATATTGATTCCGCTTTGGAAGCATTAAAATGTGCAATTGTTGATGCCAGGAATTATTCTGTTCCAAAGGCTCAAGTGAAATTTGATTCACCAATAATTGACGAAAATCTTCAACTTCTAATTCGTTTGAAAAATGTCCGCAGACGTCAATATCAACGTTCTCGTGACCCTGTTTTTAAAACTATTTATAAAGATTTACAGAAAGAGATTAAACATAGATTTACTCTTCTGAGAAATCAAAATTTTGAGACTAAAGTTGAAAAATTGAAACCATATTCAAAACCATTTTGGAAGCTGTCGAAGATTCTTAAGAAACCTTCAAAGCCTATTCCAGTTTTAAAAGATGGTGAACGTTTTCTTGTATCCAATGAACAAAAGGCTCAGAGACTTGCTCAGCAGTTTGAGAGTGTTCATAACTCAAATTTGAATTTTGTGAGTCCAATTGAAAATGAAGTCACACGTCAATTTGATTTAATTTCTTCCCAGAATTTTTTACCTGCAGAAATAATTGAAACTAACTTGAATGAGATTAAATCAATTATTAAAAATTTCAAAAATATGAAAGCACCTGGTGACGATGGAATCTTTAATATACTAATCAAACATCTCCCTGAGAGCACAATGGAAGTTTTAGTAAAAATTTTCAATTGCTGCTTCAAAATTGCATATTTTCCCAAATTATGGAAAAATGCAAAAATTACTCCCATTTTAAAACCGGATAAGAACCCAGCTGAAGTTTCAAGTTATCGACCAATCAGTTTGCTTTCTTCAATAAGTAAACTGTTTGAGAGAATTATTCTTAACAGAATGATGTCACACATCAACGAAAATTCAATTTTTGCAAATGAACAGTTTGGATTTCGCCATGGGCATTCCACAACTCATCAATTGCTCAGAGTTACTAATATGATACGAGCTAACAAATCTGAAGGTTATTCCACTGGAGCTGCTCTTTTAGACATAGAAAAAGCATTCGACAGTGTTTGGCATAAAGGTTTGATTGCGAAATTGCAAACTTTTAATTTCCCAATTTTCCTAATCAAAATTTTAAAAAATTATCTTACTGATCGAACTCTGCAGGTTGTCTATCAGAATTCAAAATCTGATAGATTTCCTGTCAGAGCAGGTGTACCTCAAGGTTCAGTCTTGGGTCCAGTCCTGTACAACATATTCACTTCAGATCTTCCTGATTTGCCTCCAGGATGCACAAAGTCATTGTTCTGCGATGACACAAGCATTTCCGTAAAAGGAAAAAGTCTTCGTGTCATATGCAGTCGATTGCAGAAAAGTTTAGATATTTTTTCTTCCTACTTGCAAAAGTGGAAAATCTCTCCCAATGCTTCTAAAACTCAAATGATAATTTTTCCGCATAAGCCTAGGGCTTCTTTCCTCAAGCCAAACAATAATCACGTTGTCAAGATGAATGGGGTTATTTTAAGTTGGTCCGACAAGGTTAAGTACTTGGGACTAATTTATGATAAAAAACTTATTTTCAAAGAGCACATTGAGAGTATACAAGCCAAGTGCATCAAATATACGAGATGTTTATATCCTCTCATTAACAGGAATTCTAAACTTTGTTTAAAGAACAAACTTTTGATTTACAAACAAATTTTTAGACCAGCAATGCTTTATGCTGTACCGATCTGGTCAAGTTGCTGTTCAACAAGGAAGAAAACGCTTCAAAGGATTCAGAATAAAATTCTGAAAATGATTTTGAAGCGTCCTCCTTGGTTTGGTACACTCGAATTACATAGACTTACTGGTGTTGAACCATTAGAAGCTATGTCAAATAAAATTATTAACAATTTTCGACAAAAATCGTTGCAATCCTCAATTGCTACGATAAGCTCTCTTTATAGCCAATAAGTTAGCAATTAAGTTAGTTGTAAGTTTACTTCCCCTTTTTCTGACAAGTAGGTTTAAATCCCTACGAATGATAAGTCCTAATTGCGAAAGCAAACAAATCCTAACAATTAAAATTACAAATTTCTAACAGTGTTGAGAAGTCACCATTTGTGATTGGACACACATACTCATTATTTACTAATATTTATCATAAATACTTAAGCTACTAACAAATCCCCCCTTTAAAAAAAAAAAAAAAAAATAGGTATTATTTAGATTGAAAATACGGCTGGTTTCTTACTTTATTAGATATACTTATTTTATACCGCGTAAAAATAATCTTCCAAATCGCGTTAAAGTAATACGCACTGTTTCAAAAAATTGCGTAGAAATTGCACCTCCGTGATTGACCTCAGCTAGTGAAGTTTCTCAGAGAACAACACAGATTGTTTTTGGGATGTTATACCATCTTCAATGTACAACAATTCAGTAACTCTCACTTTAAAAAGATCAATAACGGCGCTGGTCACGTCCTCACAGTCGTTGGAGAAAAATAGGAAGAGGATTGTTAGTTCGACAAACGTTGTTATGAGACCGTTCACCTCTGCATCTCAACGGATGTCACAGGAAGGGTAATTGTGTTAGTATGATGGGATAGGAAAGATCAGGATTCGCCGTGGTAGGCAATACGATCAGATATTTTTAAATCCCGTGCGCGAAGAATAATTTTTTAAACCAAATAATGAATCGTCAGATACAAAAGCTAAGCACGAATCAACGAGCTGATTCGCAGACACCGATTTTATGTCCAATGAGAGTAACTTACGTGATACGAATCTCCAGATCACCAGTCACAGTAAACCGAACTTAAACGATTAATCACTATACTAAAAACAAAACCCATCTTTCATTTTTTGTAATTTTAGAAACAATAAAGGTGATGTATTTAATAATAAAAAGCAATACTGTGAACATTCAATATATACGCGATAGCGTTGTTTTAAGCGGCCACTATACGGTATAAAGTTTCTATCTTCATCACATTTGACATGTGACTTAAATTCGAATGCGAGTTGTAAAAAGTAAATTATTTTCAAACGCGGGTATTGTCGCATCCAGCCTGCTCATGTGTAAGTAAAACTATATGAATATTCGCCGTTACTATCAAACGTTAGCGCAAAAAATACCTAATAAAAGATAAAAAGATTGATCTATAAAAAGGAGACACACACACCTAAACAAAAACGTCCAAAATTAATTGTGTTGCGTCTATGAATATATAGCAAAAATTTAGCTTGGAGCTAAAAATAACTATTCAAAAGCCAGAGAAGTCATTAACAGCAAAAAAAAAATGAATATCGAAACAAAGTAATTGGACAAATTTAAAGTTCAAAATTTCGAAACATTTTAACAATTCAAAAATATCGCGAAACAGTCAAAAAGTTGTGCGGTACGCGTCTTTTCTCAGGTAAGAAATATCAATATCCACAATGAGAAAATATATGAAAACGCTGCACTTTGCGCCGTCTAGCCTCAGCACGCAATCAGCCCAAGAAATCGTCGGATAAAACACACACGCGGATACTAAAAAATAACTATTTGATTCATGTCGGTGGAAGTCACCAGCAGTTTAAATGAACATGTCTGTAAATGTATGCACTTTGTTTAGACACCGAAGCAGCATTCAGTGATGTCGTTTTCGTTTCCGCGGTGTAGCTACACTTTTTACGGACTATACTTTGCAGCTTCAAATAAAACATTTTCAGTGTCGCTGCATTGGTATGCGTAATAATGGGATAGCTGTCAATTCGTTTTATTTTGGCCATTATCGCATTCGTTATTTTGTCTCGTTTCCATTTCATATGTCCATCTCGCAAATGTGCTGAAAAAAAATTTACCTGCCACTTTACCACGTGGAACGAGCACCAAAACAAACCAGTTTTGACACATACGTGTGAATGTGTTGCTAACTTCCTACAGTACACTCTGCTTTGTTCGGGTGTCGCCAGGGACAGAAAAAGGGTAGTCCGAAAAGTCAAATAAAACATTTACGGTGTCAAAAGTGTCGTTTGAGTGTAGCTACACCGCGAAAACGAAAACGACATGAGTCAAGCACGCCGCCGCGCTCGCACTCGAGCACAAACAAACTGTTGCCATGATTACAGTTGCCGCTCTCTCGGCTCCTGCCTCCCAGCAGAACTTGCCATCGGCGACAAGCATATATACAGCGTAGCACTGGAGAAGAGGTTTCACTGCGATGAACTTCAGACACAATACACTCTTCGTTTGAACACGAACGCGTTTAAGAAATGTCACCAACACTAATAGCGCAGACAGCCATTTGCAGAGCGATAAACTGTACAAGAAAACTGTATTGAAATTCTAGTTCCTGAATTCCTCTCACTCGTAATTCACTTTAAACATACTGTAATCAACAAGGGATACCCTCAACTATAACTATCACTCGAATTTCCCAATTTTTTCGCACTAAGCACCACAATTAAATGCAACTATTGAAGATGCGATAAACAAAGCGTCTACACACTGCGGGCTTCTTTCACTCTCCCGTGTTGTTGTGAAAAATCGCGTAAAAACCGCATAAAAATAACCCGCGTAAAAAAGACTCCAGTATATCGGTTGAAAATCCTTGAGTATGAATGATGACAGTTTTGAGTTACTTCCCTACCAGCCTTGTCCCGTTTCGTAACTTGATGATAATAATTGATCTAAGCAGCGGTATAGGTAAAAATTTCATCATGAAGGGGAGGGGGGATGAAAGAATGAAAAATTTGAATTTCGAGAATATTGAAGAGAGAGGCAAGTTAAGAAAGAGAAGAAGTAACCTAAATCAGTTACTATCATGTTGACCTTCAAATGACGCCTGTCAAAACTTCAGCCATTTATGTTTACGCATTTACAAGTTACAGCCAGGGGATAAACTGTACTGAGCGATGACAGTCACTTGATGACATCCGAGAGCGTCCCTCTTTTTTTTTTTTTTTTTTTTTTTTAAGGGGGGATTTGTTAGTAGCTTAAGTATTTATGATAAATATTAGTAAATAATGAGTTTGTGTGTCCAATCACAAATGGTGACTTCTCAGCACTGTTAGAAATTTGTAATTTTAATTGTTAGGATTTGTTTGCTTTCGCAATTAGGACTTATCATTCGTAGGGATTTAAACCTACTTGTCAGAAAAGGGGAAGTAAACTTACAACTAACTTAATTGCTAACTTATTGGCTATAAAGAGAGCTTATCGTAGCAATTGAGGATTGCAACGATTTTTGTCGAAAATTGTTAGTAATTTTATTTGACATAGCTTCTAATGGTTCAACACCAGTAAGTCTATGTAATTCGAGTGTACCAAACCAAGGAGGACGCTTCAAAATCATTTTCAGAATTTTATTCTGAATCCTTTGGAGCGTTTTCTTCCTTGTTGAACAGCAACTTGACCAGATCGGTACAGCATAAAGCATTGCTGGTCTAAAAATTTGTTTGTAAATCAAAAGTTTGTTCTTTAAACAAAGTTTAGAATTCCTGTTAATAAGAGGATATAAACATCTCGTATATTTGATGCACTTGGCTTGTATACTCTCAATGTGCTCTTTGAAAATAAGTTTTTTATCATAAATTAGTCCCAAGTACTTAACCTTGTCGGACCAACTTAAAATAACCCCATTCATCTTGACAACGTGATTATTGTTTGGCTTGAGGAAAGAAGCCCTAGGCTTATGAGGAAAAATTATCATTTGAGTTTTAGAAGCATTGGGAGAGATTTTCCACTTTTGCAAGTAGGAAGAAAAAATATCTAAACTTTTCTGCAATCGACTGCATATGACACGAAGGCTTTTTCCTTTTACGGAAATGCTTGTGTCATCGCAGAACAATGACTTTGTGCATCCTGGAGGCAAATCAGGAAGATCTGAAGTGAATATGTTGTACAGGACTGGACCCAAGACTGAACCTTGAGGTACACCTGCTCTGACAGGAAATCTATCAGATTTTGAATTCTGATAGACAACCTGCAGAGTTCGATCAGTAAGATAATTTTTCAAAATTTTGACTAGGAAAATTGGAAAATTAAAAGTTTGCAATTTCGCAATCAAACCTGTATGCCAAACACTGTCGAATGCTTTTTCTATGTCTAAAAGAGCAGCTCCAGTGGAATAACCTTCAGATTTGTTAGCTCGTATCATATTAGTAACTCTGAGCAATTGATGAGTTGTGGAATGCCCATGGCGAAATCCAAACTGTTCATTTGCAAAAATTGAATTTTCGTTGATGTGTGACATCATTCTGTTAAGAATAATTCTCTCAAGCAGTTTACTTATTGAAGAAAGCAAACTGATTGGTCGATAACTTGAAACTTCAGCTGGGTTCTTATCCGGTTTTAAAATTGGAGTAATTTTTGCATTTTTCCATAATTTGGGAAAATATGCAATTTTGAAGCAGCAATTGAAAATTTTCACTAAAAATTCCATTGTGCTCTCAGGGAGATGTTTGATTAGTATATTAAAGATTCCATCGTCACCAGGTGCCTTCATATTTTTGAAATTTTTAATAATTGATTTAATTTCATTCAAGTTAGTTTCAATTATTTCTGCAGGTAAAAAATTCTGGGAAGATATTAAATCAAATTGACGTGTGACTTCATTTTCAATTGGACTCACAAAATTCAAATTTGAGTTATGAACACTCTCAAACTGCTGAGCAAGTCTTTGAGCCTTTTGTTCATTGGATACAAGAAAACGTTCACCATCTTTTAAAACTGGAATTGGCTTTGAAGGTTTCTTAAGAATCTTCGACAGCTTCCAAAATGGTTTTGAATATGGTTTCAATTTTTCAACTTTAGTCTCAAAATTTTGATTTCTCAGAAGAGTAAATCTATGTTTAATCTCTTTCTGTAAATCTTTATAAATAGTTTTAAAAACAGGGTCACGAGAACGTTGATATTGACGTCTGCGGACATTTTTCAAACGAATTAGAAGTTGAAGATTTTCGTCAATTATTGATGAATCAGATTTCACTTGAGCCTTTGGAACAGAATAATTCCTGGCATCAACAATTGCACATTTTAATGCTTCCAAAGCGGAATCAATATTCACTTCGTTTTGCAAATCAAGCTCATTATTGAAATTTCTCTCAATATGAGTTTTGTATCTTTCCCAATTAGCCTTGTTATAATTAAAAACAGAGCTCATAGGGTTTAAAACTGATTTATGTGATAAAGAAAAAGTTATTGGAAGATGGTCAGAATCAAAGTCAGCATGTGTGATCAAATCACTACATACATGACTTTGATCTGTTAGCACCAAATCAATTGTTGAAGGGTTTCTTACAGAAGAAAAGCATGTAGGACTATTCGGAGACAAAATAGAATAGTATCCTGAAGAATAATCATTGAATAAAATTTTGCCGTTGGAATTACTTTGAGAATTATTCCATGAACGATGTTTAGCGTTAAAATCGCCGATTATGAAAAATTTCGAACGATTTCTGGTGAGTTTTTGTAAATCACCTTTAAAATAATTTTTGTGCTCGCGTGTGCATTGAAATGGTAAATATGCTGCGGCAATAAATAAAATCCCAAGTTCAGTTTGAACTTCAATTCCCAAAGTTTCAATAACTTTCGTCTCAAGATGGGGAAGAGCACGATGTTTGATTCGGCGATGAATAACAATTGCAACTCCACCGCCGGAACCCTGAATCCTATCATATCTATGAACCACGTAATTGGGATCATATTTTAATTTAATGTAAGGTTTCAAAAATGTTTCAGTAATAATTGCAATATGCACATTATTTACTGTTAAAAAATTAAAAAGCTCATTCTCATTGGCCTTCAATGAGCGAGCATTCCAATTTAATATTTTAATTGTTTTATTTAAAATCATTGCTAAATTTTAAATTAGAAACAATTTTAATAGTAAAATTTGTGCCTATTTGAATGGCTTCAAACATTGATTTTGCCTGCAACATGGCGTTCATGAGATCGAACATTGCCTGTTGCAAAAAAGAAAGTTTACCTGCCGTAATAGGCCCCAGGCAGTTGACATTAGAAAAAATATTTTCGGCAGCAATATTAGCTGGAGTAATAGGTGTACAATTATTTTCTAGCGTGTTTTGCTTACCCATATTAACGGTCATTTTCGAACTACCAACACTAGGCGGTATAATGTTCGAACTACCTGTAACCTGTGCATAAGTTAAACGGGTATGCAAAGGAGTAGGTAAACTATGCGTCACTGGTACGCTTGGAGAATTTTGTTTTGAAGTTGGTTTTAATTGAGAAATTGAATTTTGTTTACCTTGCCTTGCCTTAACAATTGCTAAACGGACTGGGCATTGATAAAAATTTGACATATGGTTGCCGTTACAATTCGCACAGCGAAAATTTTTACTCTCTTTCACAGGACATGTGTCCTTTTTGTGAGAAGAGTCTCCACAATAAAGACATTTTTGGTCCATGTTACAGAATTTGGAACCATGGCCATAACGTTGGCAAGTACGGCATTGGGTGATATGCTTTTCACCTCCGCCATACTTCCCATAAATTTCCCACTTTACACGCACATTATACAATGCATGTGCTTTTTCAAAAAATTTTAAGTTGTTAACCTCATTGCGGTTAAAATGAATTAAATAATTAACAAGGGAAATTCCAGTTCTCTGACTGTTTTCGCCTCGTGATTTTTGTTTCATTAGAATTACTTGGGTAGGGGCTATGCCAAGTAATTCTGTTAAAGTAAGTTTGATCTCATCAACGGTTTGATCGTTGGTGAGACCTTTCAAGACAACCTTGAACGGCTTGGCGTTCTTGGTGTCATATGTAAAAAATTTGTACATCTTGTCAGTTAAATACTGAACAAGACGATCACGACCCTTTACTGAGTCGGCTAATAAGCGGCATTCACCTCTACGGCCAATTTGATAGGTAACTTTAACGTCAGAAACAAACGTTGAAAGTTCCTTTTTGAATACATTAAATTCAGAAGAAATAGTTACCACAATAGGTGGAACTTTCTCCTTTTTTAAAGATTTTATATTTTGTATAGTTTCATTATTGGTAACTTCCATTTCACCAGCTTCTTGCTCAGGCAAAATATCAAAAGGATTGTCACTACAGACACTCGATGTGTCAGAAAGAGATGCCTCTCTTTTCCTCCCCGCAGCGATGCGAGGTTTCTTTTTCCGTCCAGCCATTTCAGGTGATACGAAAAAAGTTAAAACAAATGTTAAATTTAAAAGTAGGTAGTCTTGAGAAAGACTGATGGGAAATAACTTTCAGGTAGTCTTTAAAAGACACACTGACAAAACACAAACTTTGAAGCTATAGGCAGTCAAAGACCAGTCCACAAGCAACCGAAAAAACGTCTGATCTGTAGGACAGTTCAAGACGCACTGAGAGCGTCCCTCTATGACAGTGTTGGTATTGGCAAAATAAAGACAGCCGACAGATAAAATATATTACGACTATAACGTTGCCGTCTAGTTCCCCATACACGAATGTTGTTTGCCTTTCTCCTAGAAAGGTATAGCAATCACTACAAAAACTAAAGGTATAAAAGTGCTCAAAAGGGCCGGATGTCGTATATCACTCGACTCAGTTCGACGAGCTGAGCATTTTCTATATATATATGTGTGTGTGTGTGTGTGTGTGTGTGTGTGTGTGTGTGTGTGTGTATGTGTGTGTGTATGTGTGTGTGTATGTGTGTGTGTATGTAACGCTCTCCCAATCTCACTCGATTTTCTCAGAGATGGCTGAGCCGATTTCAATGAAATTAATTGCAGATGAAAGGTCTAGTTGCCCTTTAAGACCCTATTGAATTTTATTGTAATCGGATTTCTAGTTTAGAGATTATGTATCAAAATGTCAAAATCACGAAACATCAATATCTCAGAAACTACACAACCGATTTGAACAAAATTAATTTCAAAAGAACGGGCTACCTAAAAAACCCTTAACTTTTGAATTTTATGAAGATTGAACCTTTGGTTCAGAATTTATGGAAATAAACGTGTCCTGGAGACTATTTAATCTCACTCATGTTTCTCAGAGATGGCAGGACCGATTCTCATAAAATTAGTGTCATATGGAAGGTCTTGCTGCCCCATAAGACTCTATTGATTTTTTTTGTAATCGGACTAATACTTTGCCTGTTATGTTTAAAAATCTGAAATCCAGGTATGAAAAGAAACATATTCCAAAGACTACATAAACTCATTCACTTTTCTCACAGATGGTTGAACCGATTTCCACAAAATTAATGTCAAATGAAAGGTCTAGCTGCCTCATAACACCCTATTGAATTTTGCTGTAATCGGACTGTAACTTCGTCTGTAATGTATCGAAATGTGAAAATCACGAAACTTCATTATCTTAGAAACTACACAACCGATTTGAACAATGAACGGGCTAGTTAAGGGTTAACTGATGAATTATGATTGAACACGTGGTTTCAAATGTTGGCTGCCCTATACGTTCCCTTTTCATTTGATTATAATTGAACTTAAGCAACCGTTATGTATTAAATTGTTAAAACAACGAAAGTCTATTTTTTCAAAGATAACACGACTTATTTGAACATAACTAGTGTCATACAAACGAGTCATCTCTCAAACTTACAAATAACAAACTTCATAACAATTTGATATGTGGTTCAAAAGCTTTGGAACGGAAAGTAATTCAAAGACTATTTAAAACTATACCTGCTTTGATCAATATATATGGCCTCAACATGATTTAAAAGTGGTATCGTACTATTTGAACGTTCCCGGTATCGCTCGTGATTGAATCGTTCGAAATTAAGAGTCATTTCTTTTATTTAGCTATTTCTTAAGCACTAACGTTACGTCAAATTTCATATTTTATTGTGGAACAGTACCACCGTCCCCCGTAGTTTAATTGGTCAAAACACCATGCTGGAGACAGGGATATTGCGGGTTCAAGTCCCGTCGGGATGCGGTATATTTTTCCAAATCTGTATCATACTTCCAGTTCGCTTATTTTTCGCTCTCTTTACTTCACATACTGTCTGCTTAATGAACCTGGATATAAGCATTCATGTAAATCTATTTTTACAAATAATAAGTTTGAATGAGAAAGGCTGAGTCTGACCGCTAGGTGAATTAATTTAGGTTTTTTCTTTGCTGCTCACTGTATGGTTGTATATAACGCACATAAGACGGTCCCTATATAAAAGAGTGACCAAAAATACCAAAATGCGAATTTCATATTCAGGATGTTTTGAGCACATGATTTTGTAGTATTTTACCTATATTTTCAGAATTTTTGAATAAAATCTTGATACAAACCTGAATTAATCGACCTAGCAGTGCAGAAACCTTCGTTATGCTAACTATTACTACATATAAATTTATACTAACTATTACTACATATAAATTTGTTATGCCAGTAAACCATAAATCGTTGAAAATTAAATTCAAAAAGATAGTTTTCCAGAGGGTAAACCAAATAACATCACTGAATCAAACCTCGATGAGGTTCTCACATACATTCTCAATACCACAACGGCTTCGTTTTCAAAAATCGCGAGACCCAGAATAGAACATAATGATTATAGATTATGGATTAGCATCGAATATAAGCTACGAAGTGCAGCGAATTGCAGACATGCAGGTTTCGGGCTGCTACCACCCATCTTCTCGACTTTGTCCAGACGCGTTTTTTATGTTGTAAGAACAATAAGTGTTGTTTGTCTGGTCTCGCGTCGCATCGCGTAATGTGCTATATTATCATTTTAAACTTTTCTATAATGAATGTTTATTAGCTGTCTGCGTAATATAGCGAATGTTATTGCAGGCAAATGATACAAATTGTCTAGTGAAAAACAAAAATGGAATTGTTGATTGCTACGATTTTTTGCTGCAACTTGTTGATAATTTTATTTAACATATCTTCTTATGTTTGCCAATTAATGAATCTTCGTAAGGGCTTTCATATTATTTTGAAAGTAAGATCCATATTATAAACTTGATTTAATTAGAGTTAAACGAGAGCTAAACAATTCATTATGATAACGTGAGTATTATTCAGGCTTTGTTTTGCTCATCTTCATCTTAAAGAGAAAGAGTTTTCTTCCCTCTTAACAACTGCGAGCTTACATTCAATGTGCATCACACCATCTGCTGTAGAGAGAGCGCAGAGTAATAGCACAGACTAACAGACATAACACTTCGAACAAATTTTCAATAAAATCATCGTTTGGATGATTCCAGTACTTTACGTTAGTAACACTAGCACCATCTGCTGTCGTGTTCGCGCTGCGTCATGTATTTCGACATCAGCGCCAGCGTTACTGCATGTGTCAAACGGGGAACTACAGAATATGTATGAGATTGCATGACAGCACCCCAGACGACGTTTTCGCGCGATGACTGTTATTCGATTGAAAATTTGAAATGAACGTTTTTTGTGGCGATGGAGCCAGGTTCCAGTGTTACGTCTGTTAGTCTGTGGTAATAGTTTCTCTGACGAAAAAACGCTCCTAATTTGACAAATAAATTGCTCGGCGACCAACTGAGCATTGCGTTACCGTTCTCATCGCTCTGGGGTGCGGCAAAAACAGTATAAAATCGAACTTTCTGCAGAATACGCACCCATGGTGAGTTGTGAATCTTCCTATAATATAAAATTCGAAAACGGTTAGGAAAACGGACGGACCATATGAACCTAAATGTTTTGATGTTTGGCCAACTTCTCTTCTAGTAAAGGAGAAGCTAACGAAAACTACTCCCTCTTAAACTGAGAGAGCAAATAAAGGTTTATCCTCTGCGACTGAAATACTCTACGCCTAAATGTGGATAATTACTCACTCTGTGTGAGAGAAAGTCTAGTTCTCCAAGGGGTTTGACAGGTAGAAAAGAAAATTTGGGCAAAAATCAAGAGAACGGAAGAAGCCTGGTATTATTGGATTTGGTTTTTGAGGATATAGAGTTAATTCCGACTTTGAGGCATTACGAGAAATTCTTGGTGCTTCTTCAACAAGAACGATAAACTTGTGCTTTGTCAAATACATGTTGTGTGCTCAAATATATACTACAGGCATAATATCGCCAAATATAAACGATATTCTTTCGAGAGTTGTTGAATATATTTTTAAAAATAGATTTCCATGGAAGGCTGAAAACAAAAATACGTAAGTCACCGAGCAAACACATTGATTCTGTCTGTGGACACGCTATATTTTGTAACAAAAAATCCTTTAATTATAGTGTTTAGTCCCACGTTACCATTTCATACTTCCTAGGGCTGTATGCCTTGCAGTATTTTCAAAAAAATCCTCGGAGCCAGTTGAAAGCAGCATTCTTAGAGCTGCCGCCGAACAAAAGTTTGTTCGTAACACCATTTCCTATCATCTGGAGGGTGAGCACTCGGGATTCCAGACTGCATCACCGGTGTAATCATTCAAAACTGTGTACCTTGTGAAGAATTTCAAAAAATGATATTCGCTTATGCATGGTGAAAAATAGAACTGTATAGTTCTTGGCAACGAACGGCACAAAAACTGTGTTGCCGAAACGATAGACTTTCTCTTTGCGCGACTCTATATACACATAGACTCTGTTCGTTACATAATACCACAGCACATTTCGCTATTTCTTGCTGTTTGATGGGTCAAATAGCTAGAAATACTACTGTGTGTGCATAGGAACCTCTTTCGGGCTTTTACCACCAAGTCCATGCTCCAGAAACTGTCTCTGTATTGTTCAGAGTTTTACGGTTAAATTCAGCTCGTTTTTAATTTTCTTAACAGGCGGACCGGTTCTTTGATAGAAACTTGTTTACTTTGAGTATTGTTTTATGGGGCGTTCTGGAAATTTATGTTTTTTTCTAGATCATGAAGAGCTTTGAAGACATTTTCATGAATTTAATAGCCATAAAAAACTGGCAACTGGGTGTCTCAGATGTTTTATTTGAATTGGCGGTTATAAACTCATTTGAAAAATTTAAATTGGATTGATCAATTTGTTTTGCCGGTGCTCTGTATTTTGCGCAGAATTAGTGTACCTGACAGTTGGTTGTGAATTCTGATTACAGAATGTGTCCTAGATTTAACTCATGTTTTATCAAAGATGTAATGTTATTCTTTTCCAGGTTTCATTCATTCTCTTGATTTTTGCTTTCATTCTCTTCTCTACCTGCCAAACGCTTGAAAGAAATAGACTTTCTCTCATACAGAATGAGTAATTAACCACATTCAATCGTAGAGCATTTCAGTCGCAAAGTTTATTCTAACTCACAATCATTGCGTGAAGGGGTAAACAATTTTTTTCTCTCTCAGTTTAAGAGGGAGCAGTTTTTATTAGCTTCTCAGTTACTAAGTGAGAAGGTGGCCAAAAAGCAAAACATGTAGGTTCACATTAAAGCCACATCCTAACAGATTTTTAATTTAATATGATAGGAAGAATCAGATTTTTGTCGCACCTCAGGGCGATGTTAACAGTAATGCAATTCTCGGTTGTTCACTGAGCAATTCATTTCACTTATCTTGTATGTGCGGATGAGCTATTTACAACATACAACAGTTTATTCGTCAAAAGAAACTGTTACTCTTCGCTTTCCCAAATGCAGATGGTACGATGCACATAGAATGTAAGCTCACAGTTGTTAAGAGGGGAGACAACTGTATCTCTTTAAGATCAAGATGAGTATAACGTGGTCTGCTCATTTCCAATATATTTTTCGAAAAAAAATACGCTAAATAACGTTTACTGGTTCCTAAGTGCTGCTTTCACAGGTCGAACTCGATTCTCTGGTGTTTTGAAAAAATATTTTACTTCGGATTACCGAATTCTCCGAAACTTCATACCCTTTGCCTCGTGTGCCTTAGTGATGACTATTTCAACGTCATGGTCTCACTGGAGCCCACTAGATATGCTACGGATCAGAGGAAGTGATCAAGATTCAATCAAAAGCAGCCCGTCCATGCGACGGGTACGATAAACGACAAAATATATATTCATCATCATATTTTAAGTGTGTGTTTAATGTCATCAATCACCCATATTTCTACCTTGAACCCTATAACCTAAGCTCAAGCTCTATAAAAACTGTGCTTTGTTGTGCGTCTTATACAAAGTCTTCCCTAATTGAAAGAATACACAAAGCTTATCAATAATACTCATATATTTAAGCTTATTTTCCCTAATTAGCTTTTAAACACAAGTATTGGCAAACTCATGCAAACAATATCGCAGAACGATTGCCCTTAGTCTGTTCCACCGATTGCACTCAAAGCACTGAGCTGCATCTTGTATCAAGCGCAGACCGCACGCCTCATCACCCCCGAGCGGTTCATCTCCAACGGAGGCATAATTATTGTGGTCTGCATTCCGCTGCACCACCACCAGGGTTCACGTTGAGCGGCTGGCCTGCGCAAAACTTGTCTGCGTACAGCGTAAAGCAAATATTTTGATTACTGGGCAATTAAAATAATATGTCATTAAAGGATATTTATGACCCGTCATTCAGAACTCGATTCGATCTGCGCGATCTTCCGAGATCGGGCTCCACCGATGAAGAGGACTAATGTCCCGGCTGGCCATCGCGAGCTGAAGAATGAAACAACACACGCAGCACTTCTTAGTAGACCCAGCAAAACACAGAACGCAACCGTAGTCAGACAAGGTCGAGTAATAAACTTTTGCTGGTTGGTTGAGTCGAAGATTTCGCTCTTGCACTGCATCAATTCCTTTTTACAAGCGACTGTCGACTTTACGACCTAAACAATCGTGCCCCAAAGATCCCCGACGTGTGTGTGTATGTGCCATTCAGGCCATGGGACTTCTGGGAACGCCAACGACGAAAACCCACCGTTCTTTGGGAGGAAAGAAGCGATACTGATAATGATACAGAGTAATAATAACAAATATCGCTGCTGCGCGTAGCCGAGACTCGTAGGGACCTCGGCGTGGAAGGAGACCACCGTCAAACTTTCGGTCCGATGAAAGCTTGGCCGTCGGGCGCGTGGAACAACTCACGAACGAACGACAACCGGCACCGGTTAAAGGGGAGGGGCCGGGATATTCCCAGCGGGAGGGAATAATTTATGTTTTAGTTCTCTGATTTGAAACCGTACATCTTTTGCCAAATGATTATATTTTTTTTTGCTTGAAATTACTGCATGTCTTTAGGAATGGAGAACAACAGCAATATCGACGCACATGATGACGACAGTGAGACCTTGTTGGTGCTGCTTAATGAGCGGCAAAGAGACAAAATTATGTCTACTAAACTGATATTGATATTATGGAACACTGGAAACCACTTCGAGACTACTAAATCGAAGTTCACCTGTACTTGTACCTAACAAATGTTCCATCTCATTCATCCATTGATTGCTTTTCACTGTCAAACAATAACAATTCGAAAGGACAATTGGGCTACGCCACTTGGAGCATCCACGCACGCATCACCGGTTTTACCCAAAAGTAAATCAATCCCATCCAGGTAACCGATAGCCACCCACCAGACCGTAACCTGGCCGGACATTCATCCACTCGCAGTCGATCCGTGTAAAAGTCAGCCCTCCGTTCGTACGTCCAGCAGCCGAGCGGTATTGATAGCTTTCGGGCCATATCCTTACCACCAGCGCACCCGAACTGCTGAAAGTCAATCCCCCGCTGCTTGGTCCTGTTATCACCTTGTCAAAATATTGATTTCAAGCCCGTCCTGTCTGTCCGTTCCGACCGGCTCTGGCCATCAAGCCATCAAGCGATGAAATCGACGCGGGTTACAAATTTCCACGCATCATTTGCAACCTCTTCTTTTGTTTAATAATTGATTGCTCAAATGACGATGAAGCGCCGTTTGTGTACGCATCACTCGAAAACAAAAGAGACAACAGAGGCCTGCTGGTGGCGGTTAATCTCGATGCCATGTTCAGTGGTGTTCCAAACTGTTTCAATCTATGGAAGTCCGTTACCCCGAACGTTCGAAGGGATTAAAACACTTCTGAGTATTGCCTTGTGGCGTGTCTCCATGTTTATTATGCTTTCGTTTTTTTCCTCCATCAAGACCGCACTGATGAAATCGATATTCGAAGATAGGGTCGATCGAAAGGTTAACTCTGCTTAAGCATCACCCATCTTTTGTTTCGCGAGCCAGTCAGGACAGGATAGTCCGTGTACGCGAAGAAAGAAGAAAGCTTCGTCGCTTAGCGAACGGGTTCCCCGAGGTATCCTCACCGAGCGGATAGGACCGGTTGGGAAAAGGGGAAAGCCCTGGACGAACGCGTTCCGGGGAGACGTGTAAGCAAACATGTTCTTTGACAATCCCGGTGATGGAAATTGGATATTGTTTTCTTATCTCTTTCTCTTTGCTCGACAGAGTAGACGACGAAAGGTCGCAGCGCGACTTTAGTGATTTTGTTTCTTTACGATAGGTATTTGATATAAAAAAAAGTTTTCAACTTTTACCTAGGAGGTATATACCTCTGACCACGGCGAAGAAAATCCATTTATGAATTTGAAGAAAAATCATTGCAAAACGTTGAAACTGTGATTTGGTTCAATGTTAGAGATTTATTTAATTAGAGATATTTGGATAAATATCACTCCATTTCGCTGTTGCAAGTGACAAAATTTAAAATAATTATTCAGTAAAGTATTTTTTACATGGGGGATACGTAAAAACCGCGTTTTTTGGGAAAACGTCGTAAAAAATCGTGTAAAAAACTATAAGATTATTTAGTCCCTAGATAAGTTATGTCGTTGGCGTCGCTGGATTTTCACAAGTTATGTATAGAGTTGATCTATTTTATTTATTTATTTATTAATTTCGTCAAGCAAATGTAGACTACAGTTATAATGATACAATGTTTTCTTATATTCTATACATTATTTCCAGTAGTTACTCGTTTTTTTATTTGATTTCTGCCCATGGTGATGTCGATATTTTCGCAGTGCTGGTTATAGTGACGCAACATGCGATTTATTGGGCCATTTTTTGAGTAGTTTGTTCTGTGAGAATTTTCCGAAAATATTTTACGATTTCTTAATTGACGACTGGGTGCATAAAAATTTAGTTGTGATAATAATTGAGTAGATTGCACGCGTTGAGAAATAATGTCACTGATAAAATAAAGCATTGAAAGACCGCGGCGTTCTTTAAGTGCTTGTATGTCTAAAGCATGCAGCGTGCTTCATATGATGGTAAGGGAAATGATGTCCAATTTAGCTTACGAAGCGCGTACAAAAGAAATTGTTTTTGGACAGATTCAATGCGTTCTTCATGTGTGGCAATATGGGGATTCCATACAATGCTACAGAATTGGTCGGACGTATATAATATATAATAGTTTGATTGTATATGGGTCTTGAAAATTGTGGCCGAAGCGTTTTATAAAGCCCAGCATACTATTTGCTTTTTTTTTTTTTTCTTCACATAACATTTATTTGACACGGCACAAATACAATTTAATGTTTAACGGCGCCAATTATATCTGATGACTTAAAAACTAAAGCAAATTTTTTATCCTCGCTGCCGACTACGAGCTGAAATTAAGTCTAACTTAAAACTAGCATGGGATTTCCAATCAGTGTTTTGTTGTTCAATGGTCGTCTGATAATCGTCGAATGGCATGTATGGATTCGTTCTGCTGAGCCACGATGTCGTGAGTTGGGACAGAGGCTCGTAGTCCTTGGGTCCTGGTTCTATTGTGCGGGGTCTGGTTGCTGGTTTTGTGCTTAAGGTTCAAACGTGTTCTTGTCGTTTTGTTGGGTGTAGACGGAGGGGAACGGGACTAGACTGGGGCGTGGATGGATTTCAGGAAAACGTATATAAGGGACATGTAGGATAGGTCACGGCTCGCCAAGACATCACGAACAGGAACAGCCGGCTGTCTACCCTCGGCCTGCAGGGAAGCTATTAATTTAGACCTGGCGTCACGGTGTACAGGGCATGACCAAACCACATGCTCTATGTCGTGATAACCTTCACCACAGGCACAGATACCACTTTCCCCGAGCCCAACACGACGGAGGAGCGCGTCAAATCTATAGTGATTGGACATAAGCCGGGACATCACGCAAATGAAATCCCGACCTACATCCAACCCCTTGAACCACGGGTTCGTCGATACTTTGGGGATTATGGAATGTAACCACCTTCCCAATTCCCCTCTGGTCCAAGCATTTTGCCAACTGATGATCGTATTCTGACGTACAAGTGCGAAAAATTCATTAAAGGCAATTGGTCTTTCATAAATATCACCGTTTGTTGCGCCCACCTTAGCCAAAGAGTCCGCTTTCTCATTACCCGGTATCGAGCAGTGAGAAGGGACCCACGCTAAGGTAATCTGAGTAGATTTTTCGGATAAAGCACTCAGATGTTCCCGTATTTTCCCCAGGAAATACGGAGAGTGCTTAACATCTTTCATCGATCGGAGAGCCTCAATGGAACTGAGACTGTCCGTGAAGATGAAATAATGGTCCGTGGGCATTTTTTCGATAATCCCTAGGGTGTACTGAATTGCAGCTAATTCTGCGACGTAAACAGAAGCAGGATTATCGAGCTTATGGGAGACGGTTAAATTGTTATTGAAGATACCGAAGCCAGTGGACCCATCAAGAAGTGATCCGTCAGTGTAGTACATATTGTCGCAGTTGATGTTTCGATATTTATTGGAAAAAAATTTAGGGATCTGCTGCACGCGTAAATGATCCGGGATTCCACGAGTTTCTTCTATCATGGATGTATCGAAAAACACAGTAGAATCAGAAGTATTTGATAAGTCGACACGATTTGGAATATTCGAAGAAGGGTTAATATTTTGGGACATGTGATTGAAATACAATGTCATAAAACGGGTTTGAGAATTAAGTTCGATTAACTGTTTAAAATTTTCAATCACGGGACGGTTCAAGACCTCACATTTGATTAGAATACGAGAAGACAGGCTCCAGAAGCGGTTTTTCAATGGTAGTACTCCAGCTAAGATCTCCAAACTCATCGTATGGGTCGACTGCATGCAACCTAAGGCGATACGCAAACAACGATATTGTATTCGCTCCAGTTTGATCAAATGTGTGTTTGCTGCGGAGCGGAAGCAGAAACACCCGTATTCAATAACAGACAATATCGTTGTTTGGTAAAGCCTTATAAGGTCTCCTGGATGGGCTCCCCACCATTGTCCGGTTATTGTACGAAGAAAATTCACTCTTTGTTGACATTTTTTCATCAGATACCTCACGTGACAACCCCAGGTGCCTTTAGAGTCGAACCAGACACCAAGATATTTGTGTACCAAAACCTGAGAAATCGTTTTACCCATTAATTGTGTTTGAAGCTGAGCAGGTTCATGCTTCCTAGAAAAAACTACTATCTCAGTCTTCTCCGGAGAGAATTCGATACCTAGCTGTAAAGCCCAAGCAGACAAATTGTCCAAGGTATCTTGCAATGGTCCTTGCAAATCGGCAGCTTTGGCTCCTGTAACAGAGATTACACTGTCGTCTGCAAGTTGTCTTATCGTGCATGAATTTGCCAGACATTCGTCGATGTCATTTACATAAAAGTTGTAAAGAAGGGGGCTTAAACATGAGCCCTGGGAAAGACCCATGTAGCTAATGCGAAAAGTTGCCAAATCGCCGTGCGTAAAATGCATGTGCTTTTCGGACAGCAAATTGTGCAAAAAATTGTTCAAAATTGGAGAAAATCCTTGTCGGTGAAGTTTACCCGACAGAATGTCAATAGAAACGGAATCAAAAGCCCCCTTAATGTCCAAGAACGCAGACGCCATTTGTTCTTTGCGAGCATACGCCAGCTGAATATCTGTTGAAAGCAACGCAAGACAATCATTCGTCCCTTTGGCACGGCGGAAGCCAAATTGAGTTTCTGATAGTAGACCATTTGATTCGACCCAGTGGTCTAAACGACGGAGTATCATTTTTTCCATCAATTTCCGGATACAGGATAGCATTGCAATCGGCCTATAAGAGTTGTGATTAGAAGCTGGTTTCCCTGGTTTTTGGATGGCGATCACCTTCACTTGCCTCCAATCCTGCGGTACAATGTTTTGCTCCAGGAACTTATTGAACAAGTTCAACAAGCGCCTCTTGCCATTGCCGGGTAGATTCTTCAACAAATTGAATTTGATTCTATCTAACCCAGGCGCGTTATTGTTACAGGACAGGAGGGCAACTGAAAGTTCTGCCATCGTAAAAGGTGATTCTATCGCGTCGTGGCCCGGAGACGCATCGCGAACAATATTTTGCTCAGGAACAGAGTCCGGACATACTTTCCTGGCAAAATCAAATATCCACCTACTTGAAGACTCCTCGCTTTCGTTGACCGTTACGCGATTCCGCATTCTTCGGGCTGTGTTCCAAAGAGTGCTCATCGATGTCTCCCTCGACGTCTCGTTCACGAACCGACGCCAATATCCACGTTTCTTTGCTTTAGCCAAGCTTTTAAGCTTGTTATCAAGCTCCGAATACCGTAAATAGTCGCCAGGTATACCTCCCGTCTGGTAGGCCTTAAACGCGTCGGATCTTTGCGTGTAGACATCGGAGCACTCTTGGTCCCACCACGGAGTGGGAGGCCGTTCTTTGATCGTTACGCCGGGATATTTCTTCGTTTGGGCTTGCAACGCGGCGTCGAGAATCAAGCCCGCGAGGAGGTTGTATTCTTCAAGTGGTGAATGATGTTGAATCGACTCGACCGCTTTTGAAATCATTTCCTCGTATAACTTCCAATCGACATTTCGTGTGAGGTCATACGGAATGTCAATTGGTCGCATGCGAGTTGACCCGTTAGTAATTGAAATAAGAATTGGCAGATGGTCGCTACCGTGAGGATCGAGGATTACCTTCCATGTGCAATCCAACCGTAGCGACGTCGAACATAAGGATAGATCCAAAGCGCTTGGGCGCGCTGGAGGTTTCGGGATACGTGTCATTTCACCGTTGTTTAAAATAGTCATGTCGAAGTCATCGCAAAGGTTATAGATTAAAGAGGAGCGGTTATCATTGTATGGGGAACCCCAAGCCACGCCATGAGAGTTGAAGTCTCCCAAAATCAAACGTGGCGAGGGAAGAAGTTCTATTAAATCAAAGAGCAGCCGTTGCCCAACCTGTGCTCTGGGGGGAATATATATTGAGGCAATACAAAGCTCTTTACCTTGTATTGTCATTTGACATGCGACAACTTCGATGCCTGGAATCGAGGGGAGGTTAATACGATAGAAAGAATAGCACTTTTTAATCCCTAAAAGTACTCCTCCATATGGGGTGTCTCGATCAAGGCGAATAATATTAAAATCATGGAAGTTGAGATCAATATTTGAAGTAAGCCAAGTTTCACAAAGGGAAAATGCATCGCATTTGTTTTTATTTATCAAAACTTTAAACGAATCAATTTTTGGTAAAATACTTCTACAATTCCACTGTAAGACAGAGATAGAATCCTTCATATACGCAGTTGAATTAGGCATCGAAGGATACAATCGCTGCAAGGAGAGGCCATTGGGCAGTCAACTGCTTCAAAAATGATCTAACTGTTGGGAGGAATGCTGTAAGAAAAATTTTAATCGGATCGGGTACATTGAAAGTTTCAAAAATCCAGTCCACAATGTCAGAAAATTTCACTAATCCAGAGTTTGTTTCATCAACTGGGAGTGTAAAAGGAGCAACTGGGGTTTTAGATGTTCCTGGCAGTGCTGGGAACTCCTTCTGGGACTTTAAATTTGCCAGCCCAGGAGGAGTTTGCTTCGGTTTTTCCGCAGCACTGTTTGGTTTGTTTGTAACTTTCATTTCACTTTGAGAAATCTTAGGACCTTTTCTGGGAAGTTTAGGAGAGGAAATATTTTTCCTCTTTCTAGACTCCCCAGGATTGGCGTAAGATGCTCCCGCTGGTGAATCGTCAGAATCTGTTTCCTCAGAGGGCAACAGATCGAAGGGGTTCGAAGTAACGGGAGAAGTGGTAACGGTCTTCTTCAGCATGTCAGCGTAGGAACGCTTTGAACGCTCTTTGAGAGACCGTTTTATTTTATCCCTGCGCTGCATGTACACCGCACATGTCGAGAGCTCATGCAGATTTTCTCCGCAGTGAATACACTTTTCAGCGTTAACACTGCAAGAATCTTCCGCATGAGACTCCCCACACTTGCCACAACGTGCCTTATTGCAGCAGTAGGCGGCTGTATGGCCTAACTGCTTGCAATTCAGGCAGTTCATGACGCGGGGCACGTAGAGCCTCACAGGGAGACGAACCCGGTGGATCGAGACGTGGCTTGGTAGTGCAGACCCGGCGAACGTAACTCGAAACGAGTCTGACGGAGTGTATACTGTTTTGCCACCGATGATCGATGCTGACCGCAATTGCTTGCAGTCGAGCACCTTTACTTCGGGACACGTTTTGTTCTTAAAGCACCCTTTGGCACTTTGCAGTATACACTCGACGGACAGACTCGAATCGGTTATGACACCGTCGATCTCCACGTCTCGTGCGGGTATGTAAACGCGATACTCGCGTGTGAAGAGCTCAGAGCAAGCTATATCGTTGGCCTCTTTCAGGTTACCGACCACGACACGGAGCTTGTTAGGCCGGACCTTGGAAATTTCGGTCACGCCCTTGTACTCCTTCGTCAGGTCTTTAGAAATCTGCAAGAGGTTCAACTTTTTCGATTTCGGTCCTGCCTTTGGCCGAAAATAAACAGTATAGCTGCCCTGGGCTCCGTCTGGGTAATGCCTGGGGCGAGGGGGGACTGAAGAATGAACAGGGGAGGGGGTAACAGAAGGGTCAGGGTCAGAGGGTTCGGGGATGGTGGCGCGGGAGGCGAGGGATCTACATCCATCGCGCTAAGTTTAGCGCACTAGCGCTGACAAGAACACGTACCTTTTTATTTCTCCCTTCCAGTAAGGTTGGTTGTCCGATCGTTCGAAGTAGCAGCCGTTACAGCCAGCAGCACCAATACAGCAGCACCAAACAGCCACCAGCAGCGAGCCAGGTGTGAGATCACTCCACACAGCGATACAACTCGCTGACACTGATGGCTTCTTCTTTTTCCTCGTTTGTGTCTCGTCCACTGCTGTAGCACAATCCAGCCAGCAGCCAAATCGGCTTACGCACCAGCTGGCAGTCACGATGCGAAACAGTTGCACAAAGGAACGACCTTGAACCCGGATTTATTTCACTCGACCAGGCAAACAATGCCAACACTTGTTCACACGTCTTTTGTTTTATACTCTATCGGACCGATCACCAAACACGTCCAGTACTGATGCGTGTTCGGCACAGAATGAGCTACTATTTGCTTTGTTGATAATTGTATTATAATGTTCTATGAATGTAAGTTTGGAGTCTAAGATTACGCCTAGGTCCCTAACGATTTTGCATTTTTCTACTGGTTGGTTTCCTAAGAAAATGTTTGTTGGTGGTGTTACTGTTTTTCTGCTAAAGGCTATTGAATTACATTTTTTAATGTTGAGTTGTAATAGGCTTTTGTTGCACCAAGTGTAGAATACATTAATTTCATTCTGGAATATTTCGAAGTCTTCTGCATTGGTTATTTCTATAAAGAGCTTCATGTCATCAGCATATACAAGCACATGTATTGACTTAAGAAGAAAGGAAATGCAATTACGTATAATATAAAAAGAAGAGGGCCCAGGTGGGAACCTTGAGGAACCCCAGAAGTTACTTCTATTGGGTTTGAAAAGGAATTTTGAAAGCGGACTATTTGTGTTCGTTTTGTTAAGTATGACTGCAGCCATTCCAAAAATTTTGTTTCAGTTCCGTATTTTTCGAGCTTGAAGAGTAATAATGGTATGTCGATTCTGTCAAATGCCTTGCTAAAGTCCGTATAAAGAGCTTCTACGTGGTTACCGTTGTCCATGACAGTCAGAGTGAAAGTTATGAATTCCAAAAGATTTGTGGTAGTTGATCGGCCTTTGTAAAAGCCGTGCTGTTGAGTTGTAATTTGGTGTTTTACTTGTTGAAAGATTTTTTCATTAATTATTGATTCAAATAATTTTGGCATGCATGAAATAATGGCAATTCCACGATAGTTACGAATGTCAGATTTAGCACCAGATTTGAAAATTGGCACTAAATATGAGGTTTTTCAGAGTTCTGGGAAAATTCCATTCTTCAGGGACATGTTTAAAAGGTGTTGTAAGGGTGTAGATAGTTCTTCTGCCAAATTTTTGAGAAAAATTGGAGCTATTCTGTCAGGTCCAGGACCTTTCGTAGCGTCTAAATTTTTAAGTGCGTTTTGAATTTCGAATTCAGATATTTGATTGACAGATAAAGAATTCGAAAATTCAGGAAAATACGAGAAGTATTCGAGGTCGCGACCTGTTTCTTCATTTGTGGTGTAAACTTCTTGAAAAAAAGTGGCAAAAAGACTACATATTTCATTACTAGTTTGTCCTACATTACTGTCAAGATGCATTCGTGATGGAAAGTTGTTACTTTTTAGTTTGGTTTTTACGTAATTAAAGAAGTTCTTAGGGCAAGACTTGATTTGATGTTTGATTTTACGATTATGTTTTTCATGTGCAATTTTAATGGCTGCGTCAAGTTGACAGCAAATTTCTTGGTAATTTTGAAGATTTTCGCTATTGTTGTCTTTTTTGTATATTTTATGTGCTTTTTGTTTTCTATTTTTTAGGTTCTTCAATTGTGGATTAAACCACACTGGATATTTGTTGGTGTTCGTTCGTCTTCTTTTCTTTAGAGGTACATTTTCTGATATAATTTGATTAATTATTTCATAAAATTTTGTTACTTCTTCGTTTACATTTCCTTCTTTACAAATTATACTACGCCAATTTATTATGCGAAGTCTACATTTGACTTGTTCGAAGTCAGTTTTGTGGTATTCCGGTACATCCTCGTACTCGCAGTCGCTGGGGTACGAAGTGTTATTCATTACTATTGAATATTCAATTGCTGTGTGGAATGCTTCATTTTTCCAGATGGGAGTCAATGATGCATCTACACAGAAGTCTTCAGTGCAGTTTGTGAATAATAGGTCTAAATAAGCATTTTGTTTGTTTTTGACATGATTGATTTGATATAGACCGAGTTCTGAGGATTTGCCAGAAAGATACTGCAGTGTTTCGTTTTCGCCTACGACTGGGAGTAAGATAGATTCATTTTCAATGTCTACAATAAAGTCTGCATTACGTTGGTTGAAGTCGCCATAGACATGCAGTTTTACTTCTGGTTTCATGTTAGACATAATAGATTCTAGAGTTTTGAAAAATAATTCATACGAATGTTTATGAGCATGTTCCGGTGGAAAGTACACGGAACAGAAGATATGTTCTTCGCCAGCAATAAATGCTTTGGCTCATACGTGTTCAAATTCCTTATATTTGTCGGATATTATTTCTTCAGAAGTAAAGTCTACATCAATGGCAATGAGGACTCCACCGCCTGACTTTTTTTGACTGGTAGACAAATTCCGATCGTGCCGGAATACATTGTAATTGTTTCCAAATACTTCTTCGCTTCTTACGCTTTCGTCCCAGCTACTTTCAGTTCCTAAAATTATTTTAAAAGATGACGACAATAGATTTTGTTGAATTTCTTTCATTTTGCTTGGGCTTTTCATGCGATTGAAATTCTGACAATAGATAAGAATTTCAGTCGCATTCTGTCGAGGAAGCGAAGAAGTGTTAGTCAAGTTATTACTTATGTTTAAATATAATGGTTCTGCCTCAGAAGAGGGCGTCCTTACTTGCGAAAATTTGTACTAAATTTATTTACACTTTCGCGAAGTTGTTGAAGACGGTGCGTGCGTTCATTTGATAAAAAATGACGATATGATTGAAGGTCGGCTACTGCTTCGGCTGGCGTGAGTCCATATTCCTGATGGACTTCAATAAAGACGCGTTGGAGTTGTTCTGGAGATGTCGGCAGTCCTTCGGATGCGAGAAGCATTCTTATACTGGTTGGTGTCATTCCTTCTACGCATACAGATGATGGTTGGTCCTTCATGTATGCGAGATATAAGCGTGTAATATGCATTACTTTTGGGTCGCGGAGTCTAGCCTTCAAAAAGCGCTCGTCGCCATTCGATGATTGCTGCGTAAGTCGGACGATTGGTGGACGCATGGGGTCAAGTTCAAATTGGCTGTCTTGCGGTGCTGATTGTATGCTGGCGTTGCTGGCAGGAGCCGGTGGAGAATTTTCATTGTTAGTTGCATTTTTTTCTGTCCGATATGGGTTGATAGTTTCGCCTTTTTGGAAATTTATAAATTTTGATGTTATGTCTGAATTCGGCGGCCCAGCAAATTGAACGCGTGCAGCTGCCAGGAGATCTTTGTCCGAGGGTAGTGGTTGTTTTGGCATTCCAGCAATTCTGCTCGGGAACGTAACGTTAAACGTCGTTACACTTAACGGAATCGTCGAGCCCTTATTAGAGAATTTGTTATCCAGAAATATCAGACGGGGGTAATAAAAAAAGTCATATGAAATACTCGCTGCACTAATAATTCACAATAAATCATATGATTCGCTATGCACATTTGTAAAAAAATATCATCAATGAAAAATTTTGCATTTATATTTCCAGTAACAGTTGTCGATAATTTACAACATGAATTCAAGCGCATACAGTATGTAAAAAAATTATTGACACCCTCCCTGTACTGTTGCTTACCCAATTGAAAACTTGCAAATGGCTTTCTTTTCTCAATGGAGTTATTCATTTAGAGTTTATCTTTCATTTAATAACAAAAACAACATTTCATAGTTAACATTTCTCTTAACATAGTTATTTAAGTGAAAAAAGGCATAAAATTCATGTCAAAAAATTAAACACACCCTGGGAACTTACACGCTTAATATTTAGTGTGGCCTCCTTTCGCCAGAATCACGGCTTGGCATCGATCTGGCATAGACTCCACAAGTTTTTGGAAGGTATTTGGTTCGATTTTGTCCCATTCCTCAGAGATGACGCGCTTCAGTACATTCAAATTCGTCGGGTTCTGTTCTCGAACTTTTTTCTTGAGAATAGCCCAAAGATGTTCAATGGGTATGTAAAAAAATTAAAGACACCCCCTATTGTATCAGCACATTTATACAAAGAAATCTAGTTTGCTGCATAATACGACTATTTTTTCAAAACTGTCGAATGTCATCAAGGCAAAAGATAAATAAACTGTCACAGAAGTTTTTTGAAACGCTTTATTTTTCGGTGTAGCAGTCAAGAAACTCGATCATTCCAACATGTTATCTCAAAAAAATATGCACACCCCCAGTCAAATGTCACTCTGTACTCGCATTAGTTTTGTTTTGTAAATATATAGGCTTAAAACCCTAAAGTGAAAGTGTTGCTTGCTGTTGTTGTTGAAGTACACCTGCGTTTTTCTAATGTTGCGAATCAAAATGGGCAAAAAACGTGAAATACCTCTGGCCATCAAATAACTTATAATTTCACACCATAAGTTGGGACATGGATACAAAAAAATTGCTGCTATGGTCGATTTGAGTAAGAATAAAGTTGCTACCATTGTTCAGAAATTTAAGCGTTCCGGTATAGTTGCCCGCCAGAAGGGCCAAGGGCGGAAACGGAAAACAACAGCTCGAATCGATAGATTTATTAGGAAGAAAATAGACGGCTTTCCGCAACAAAATTAGCAACTGAACTACAAAACTACCATGATGTTACGGTACACCCTCAAACTGTACGAAACAGGATAAAAGAGATGGGTTTTGCTGGGCATGTCGCTGTTAAAAAGCCATGGCTGTCAAAAAAGAGTATAAAACTCAGGCTTAAATGGGCCAAGGAACATGCAACATGGATACTTGATGACTGGAAACGTTTGCTCTGGTCCGATGAGACAAAAATCGTCTTATTTGGATCTGTTGGGATCATTCGGTCCTGGAGGAAGCCACGAAAACGATTGAATCCAAAGTGTTTGCGACCTACCATTAAACACGGAGGAGGTATACTTTTCTACATGCAAATTATGAAACAAAAAAAGTTTTACTTTTGAGTTTTATTGTACGACGGGTTATGGTATGGGGTTCAATGTCTTGGAATGGCTGTGGAACGTTGGAGTTCATAGACAAAATTATGACGAAGGAAGTTTACTTGGACATTCTTGAACGTAACCTTCACGCCAGCGCCAGAAAGTTGAAAATGTCACGAAACTTCATCTTCCAACAGCACGGAGATCCCAAACAGACCGCAAAAATAGTGTCGCAATGGTTTGTTAAGAAGAAAATCAAGGTTCTTGATTGGGTTGCTCAATCCCCAGATCTAAATCCCATTGAACATCTTTGGGCTATTCTCAAGAAAAAAGTTCGAGAACAGAACCCGACGAATTTGAATGTACTGAAGCGCGTCATCTCTGAGGAATGGGACAAAATCGAACCAAATACCTTCCAAAAACTTGTGGAGTCTATGCCAGATCGATGCCAAGCCGTGATTCTGGCGAAAGGAGGCCACATCAAATATTAAGCGTGTAAGTTCCCAGAGTGTGTTTAATGTTTTGACATGAATTTTATGCCTTTTTTCACTTAAATAACTATGTTAAGAGAAATGTTAACTATGAAATGATGTTTTTGTTATTAAATGAAAGATAAACTCTAAATGAATAACTCCATTGAGAAAAGAAAGCCATTTGCATGCCCATTTGCAAGTTTTCAATTGGGTAAGCAACAGTACAGGGGGGGTGTCTATAATTTTTTTACATACTGTATGTGAACGAAAATCATCCATGTCAGGCTCATCAACCCATCCCCGGCGGGTGATGCCGTATGGCATCACCTGACATACAGTGTTGGAAATAAAAAAGTAAACAGTATTGCGTAGCATAAATTTCTATTTGGTACAGTAAAATCTCTGGGATTTCAACCTTTGTAAATCAAATCCAAGTCATGCAATTCAAAAGCCATCTAAAAGCCATTTATTCAAATTAGTTTTTTAATTTATTTCATGTCAATTCATCTTTGTTTCCAACTTTATTGATTTAACCAAGATAATAAAAAAGTAAACAATTCTAAAAACAAATAATTTTATATGAACCGAAGCTCGTGGATTATATCTCTCAATATTTAGTGTGTCCTCCATGATTCTCAATTATTTCCATGAGTCGTTTGGGCATACTTTCCACTAGGTTGTGCAACATTTGTTGAGGAATCGTATCCCACGCTGCCTGGATACCCTGCCAGAAATTATTGAAATTTGTCCGTGAATCCAGAGGTATTTTGTCATCCAGTATTGTCCAGAGATGCTCAATGGGGTTTAGATCTGGAGACTAGGGTGGCCACTCAAGCATTTTGATCTTTTTAGTCTAGAAATAGCGCTTCGCAACCTTCGAAGTGTGCTTGGGGTCATTGTTCTGCTGGAATACATAGCCTTTCATATTCATTTTTTTAAGTGATGGCTTCAAATTTTCCTCCAAGATCCTTACGTAGGATTCACCAGTCATTTTGCCATCAATCTCGACAATATTTCCAAGGTCCAGCTCCATTCCAAAAAAAACATCCCCACACAAGCAGTGACCCTCCTCCGTGTTTGACTGTCGCTTGAGTAAATCTAGATTGCAGACGCTCCGACTTCAGGCAACGCGTTCGCTGACGTCTCTTGATGTTTTTCAACTCGAACTTACTTTCATCGGTCCAAACTATCTTCTTCCAGTAGTCAGTAGGGCGAGTAGCATACTTCTTCGCGAACTCCAGGCGCTTTTCGATGTTGACTTTTCTTAATAGTGGCTTTCTCTTCTTCGAGTAGCTATGTAGCCCAGTTTCACGAAGGCGGTTGCTCACAGTTCTACTACTAATGTGAAGATTCAACTCGTCTTTGATTGTTCGACAAGATTTATCAGGATCTTATCGAACCAATCGGCGTATAATTCGATCTGTGTGAGTTGATGTTTTACGAGGCCTTCCACTTCCAGATTTCCGCTCTACTGTTCCTAGCATATTATATTTTTGCATGATTTTTGAAACCGCTCTAATAGAAATATCATATGTTTTAGCTATATCACGGTAGTTAACATTTTTTCTCACGTCCGAAACAATTAGTTTTCGAATTTCCGCGGATTTTTGACCCATGACCTGAAAATTTAATCAATATTCTTATTGGTTCACAAATCAATATAGCTCACGCAGTAGCGTAGCTAGGGGGGTGCGGTTGGTGCGGTCCGCACCAGGCCCACCACTCAAAGGGGCCCTAAAATCTTGCTAACACCGAACCGGTCAACATGCCCATCTGAACTCAACCTCATGTATTTGTGCTCGCCACTCTGCCCTCGTGATCCACACGGACAGAGTAAACGTGATACCGATGTTCATTTTTAACATGATTTGTGATTCGACTGACGCCGAAGTTGAATGTTTTCCGATCGCAGAAAACATTCGATGCAACGTGGAAGCACATATTGATCAAATTGTTAATGAACGTAGCCGCATACCGTCGTGATAGGTTACCTAGCTCTCCGCTGTAGTTGTTTACGCGCAAATTGGTAGTCTAGGTATCCACTGCAGTGCTGTCGATTTATGTCAATTATGTTGGAATTATTCAAATTTAAAGCTTGTTTTTAGAAATTTAAGGTGAATATTTTGAAAAATAAAGTGTTTAAGTAATTTTAAGATTTTGTTTAGTGATTAATACAAAATGTAGTCCGCAAATGATGAAAAAAAAATTGGTTGGCTGCTGAATGAATACGTTGTAGCCGTGTAGAGGTTAGATGATCGAAATAAATGAGTTTTTTGGTGTAGATACCCGACTATAATAACAAATTCAGAGATTTTAGGTAAGTTTTTGAGGATTTTACTTCATGAGATGTCTAAAGTGAACTAATAAGAATCCATTACATGGATAAGTTGATGGGTTTAGTTAGAAAATATGCGTTTTTTTATAGTTTTCAATTGAGTTTTCGTTTTATAATTATGGGCCGAGATGAATAATGGAACAGTTCCCCTATCTGTGTTGCTAACATAAAACAGAGCGAGGGAAATAAACCGCGTTCGCGCGTGACTATATAATTTCTGATTTTGCCAATTAAAAAGCACGGAAAGTGAGTATCTAAATTAACCTTATTTTAGATTTTGCGGAAGACGGAATAAATAAGTATAAAAAACTAATTTTTTTGTTACTCTTAATTCCTTTCATGAAAGAAAAAACTACCCAGTCATTTTCATTGGGGGCCCACATTTTTGTTACCGCACCAGGCCCATCAAACCATAGCTACGCCACTGAGCTCACGGATGTTTGATGTGTTTACCTCTTCTATAATCTTACACAATATCAAATACAATAAACGACAACAAAAAAACAAAAGACTTGGTGGAAAAATATGACGATATTAACTTTCACGTGCTTGTTAACTTTTTCTTTTCCTATTTACAAATAAAATTTACAACGCTTCACACAAGCTTCACCATCACTTAAGTATGCGTGAAAACGTTGCATGGTTGTGTTTGTTCGGGTAAGGTGTTCCGAATAATTTCTTAGGGATGATCAAATCCGATTTAATGTTGTTTACATTTGATTCATCATCATTGTTATCAAGGTATGCATGTTATTTACTTTTTTATTTCCAACACTGTATGAACTTGGATTACAACTTAACTTTTAAACTTTTAGGGGGATTTTTGAACGATTAAACTATTAACCATCATTGTGTCCTTAAAAAACTTACGTTGTTTACCCTGGTGTGTGGTTTTCCACACATACAACATCTGAATTTATTTTGGACAAAAAACTACCTAATTTTGCCCCAAACATTTTTTTCATTGAGTGCTTACATACCTGAAGCCATAGGTACCAAATAATCCTGCTTCGAATATCGAACAAGGTATGTATGTGTGCAGAAGTATGTGTATGTGTGTTTATTTTCATTCTTACGACCAATATATCTCGATTTTCTCAGCATCGGCCGAATTCGATTGTTCTTAGTCACGTTTGAAAGAGATTAAAATCTAGTTAGTTGATGGAAAATATCAATTTAATCCGATGGCTCGTTCAAAAGTTACGTAACAAAATATGATCAGTTTATATGGAAACTGACATACTATCCGATTTTTAATCATCATTTAGGCTGATACAAATTTCGAATTCTTTTTATGTCCATATAAAATTTGTAACACGGCCTTATTTATCATCAGACCGACATCGGTCTCCATGAATGCTGGGTGAAGAAAAGCTCACTTGAGGTGGTTGCAAGGACCTTCCTCAAATGTGCTCAAAAACCTTACCATTTTTTTTTTTTTATTCTCGTTTATTTTCCGTCGGTCTAGTTCCGCCACTGTTGTGGCCAATCACCGACGCCCAGGGAGGCGACTCCACACCCAGGACCCTAACTCACGACCCGTTTATTAACGGACCGGCGCCAACGGCTTTACTTCCTCATGCGATGGAAGGCGTGATCCCAGAGATTTTTCGCCTCAGAAAATCTCCCGGTGTCGGCTAGGATTGAATCTAGACCAGTTGGGTTGGTTGTGAGTGGATCACGCCACCTCACAACCATCGACACCTATGTCGGCGGTGGGATTCGAACCCAGGCGTCGAGCGTGGTTGACGGAGACGTTACCAACCACACTAGGCCCCCGCTCAAAAACCTTACCATCTTTTAGTACATAATAAAAACTAAAAAATAACAATACATCAGAATGATTAAAACAAGTTATTAGAAAGTAATCTTCGGCGATACACGAATGATGATTCATTAAAATTGAACAATTCGCTGAACTCGTTGATTTGGCGAATCATAGATTTGATTGGAGAGTTTGCGTTTGTGTTGATTGGGATCCCACCTGTAGCATAGCTCTGAGTCGTAGCGTTCTAGATGGTGCATAGAACCCGATTTCTTCTAAAAGGTCAGGAGCATCAAATTCAGCAGTTACCATCTTGCAGACAAATACGGCTTGTGACACTCGAGTTTTTATGCCCAACAGGCGGCAGTGGTCTTCGTAAGGAGGCAAGTTCAGTGGATCATTCCAAGCAAGATTCCGCAAAGCATACCGAACGAATTTGCGTTGGACACTTTCTAATCTGTTTATCTAAACTGCTTGATATGGCCACCAAACAATACTGGCGAATTCCAACGTTGAACGACCAAGTGCACAGTACAGCGTTTTAAAGCAGAGCGGATCTGTAAATTCACGAGCGATTTTAAAAACCGAGCTGACGATTTGCTTTGTCAATAGTAGCAGGGATTTGTAGTTTGAACGAGAGTTTTTCATCCAGTATTACACCAAGATCATTCACTTGTTCAACTCTTTTCAGTTTTTTACCAGCCATCTCGTAATTGAGGGCACAGCATATTTTGTACGATGGTAACTAATAACATAGCATTTCTCAATACACAATAACAAGCTGTTTCGAGAGCACCAGTCACTGAACAAGTTTAATAAGTTTTGCAACTCCTTGCAGTCCTCATGGCACCTGACAACTGAGAATATTTTCAAGTCGTCAGCAAAAAACATTTTTCCTCCGAAATTAAGCAGCAGTGCCGCATCGTTTATAAAGATGGAAAATAACAGTGGTCCAAGATTACTGCCCTGCGGTACTCCTGTACAACTTGTAAACATGGCAGAATTACAGCTTCCAATACATACAAACAATTCTCACGGTGTCAAAATTTCGATTATTATCAAATTTTCGCAGAAATGTTGATTTTTTTTCGCAGAAATGTTGCCAACTGGATAAGTATCAAGGATCAGGAAGTTAAAAATATTTCATCGGCGATTTTTTGAATAACCTGGATAATATTTTTTTTGCGCAAATCTACAAAAAAAAACTTCACTAATGTCAGTCATGTTAACATAGGCAGCAACCAGTGCATTTGAGGGTAGTGCAGTGTCATTTAATTTCAAAAATTTAACAATTAAGCCAGTCATTTTACCACAGACAAACAGACGTACCACTCCATACAAAATTCTAAAAAAATGTGCTTCCGATTAATTTGTGCGACACTTACTGGACATATTCCACAAATGATAAACTTTCAGCCTTTCTACTGTTTCTGGCAACACGGCACGCGACCGTCTACTGAGTTCGAAGTCAAAAGGGCTGATGTGCACCTCCACTGCGGCGGGAACATTCCGCATAATTGAAACTCATTTGAATTGACCGTTATTTCGATCCATGAATATAATTTTCAAGGTACCTCTGTTTGTCTGTGATTTAACCGTAGGAAATCACAGCAACCAATGCATTTGAGGATAGTTCAATGTCACTTCATTTCAAAAATTTTACGAATAAATCATGAAGCTTGACCACGAGAAATGTAAAATTTGGTTTACGCCTTGTGCTTCAGAAAAACCATATCTACGAAGAGAATAGGCGAGCAGTGGAAGAAAATGCTCTTTTCTCACTTTCTGCCTATGAATAACGAAAATGATAAAAAGTATCCTAGAGTTTTGTGCGGAAGTTGTTATCTGGGGGTGTACTGAAATTTAAAAGTTAAGTGGAATGTGATCTAATTATTGTCAAATTACTTATTGCTGACGCACCTTTTCGAACAAGGTCTGAAGCATCGAGATATGCACGTCCACGACTACAATAAAGATACTTAAATATAAATAACTTTGAATTTTTCAAAGGAAAAATGTTTTTTAATGAATTTATTTACCTAATCCACCAAAGATTGAATATTAAGGAAATTTTCTCTACGAAAACATAAAGACAAACTTGTTCTCCAGATTCCCGTACATTTTTCCTGCATTCCCACAAAAATTTTTACATCTTAATTTTTTGCCGTTCTTTTAAATAAATAAATTCAATTTTTCAAAAAAATCGCCGATTAAATATTTTCTAACTTTCCGATCTTTGATTCTTATCCAGTTGGCAACATGTCTGCGAAAAAAAATTAGAGGTACATGAAAATTCGATAATAATCGAAATTTGGACACCGTGATTATACATCGATGACGAAGTACATGAAAGGAAGGGGTTCACGAGAAGACAGTGCTAACCTCCAACCTCGAGTTCAAGTTGGTGGTGATGGAATCGAGGTGTATCTGGGCTCACTGGTAACTGCCAACAACGATACCAGCAGAGAAATTCAACAGGTCATTATGGCAGGGAATCGTTCATACTTTTTTAAGTTTAGTAAAGCGGGCAATGTATGTAGTTTCGCGGGAATGCGAAGATGAACCGGAATAGAGGGTGTGACTAGACTTTGAAAAAATTTTCCCTTGTCCAGACGGGACTCGAAACCGCAATCTCCGTTGTCTCCGGCAAGGTGTTTTGGCCAATTAAACTTCTGGGTAAGGTTAACTCTTCCTAAGACCAATGCCGAATTACACTCTACTGTTGTGTTCCCTACATACATTGCCCGCTTTACTAAACTTAAAAAATGTAAGTCAATATGACAAAAAAGTCGCCACACCAAGTTGGCCATCTACAAGTCGCTGATCAGACCGTTAGTCCTCTACGGGCATGAGACATGGACTATGCTTGTGGAGGACCAATGCGCCCTTGCGGTCTTCGAGCGGAATGTGTTGCGTACCATCTTCGGTGGACTGCAGATGGAGAACGGAGAGTGAAGAAGGCGAATGAACCACGAACTGCAGGAGCTGCTTGGGGAGCAATCTATCGTCCACACTGCTAAGATTGGCAGGTTAGGGCATGTTGTAAGGACATTAGCTCGGTAAAGATGATTCTTGAAACCAATCCGTCAGGAACGAGACGGAGAGGTGCACAGCGGGCAACGTGGATCGATTAGGTGGAAGACGTCCTGCGGACCCTACGCAGACTGCAGAACTGGCAAACTGCAGCCATAGTAGGTGTTTGGGGGAGTGTAACTACCCCAGCATCTCTCCGCTAGTCTCATCCCCACACCCTGAGTTCTCTTTTCAGGTGTCTGTTCGCAGATTTTCCCGCCACCTTAAAAAAACACCACGGCTTGAGACTATTTGGTAAGGTAAGAAAGGTGACACGGGCTCCAACAAAGCCCACTTGGTACTGGCCCACGAACCTCCTGGTTAAAGGTAATAGATGACGGAACAGGATCTGTGAGAGTATTTTGTAGGCAGCATTGATTAGCGAGATACCATGGTTGTTGCGGCACTCCAGTTTGTCGCTCTTCTTGTGGATGTGGCAGACGATTTCCTCCATCCACTCGTCAGGCAGTTTTTCCTCCGCCCAAGTCGTGGAAATGACTCATCGTAGTGTTCTAGCCAGCGCCTCTCTCCCATGTTTAAAGAGCTCGCTCGACAGTCTGTCTAAGCCTACGGCTTTGTTGTTCTTCAGCTTCCCGATCTCACGAAGAATTTTATGAACATTGAGGGCTGGTACCTGGCATCTGCTGCTGGTGCTCCTAGGCCAATTCCTGCTCCGCTTCTGTTTACTGTATCGCCATTCAGGTGTCCATCGGAGTGCTCCTTCCACCTGTCGACCATCTCGCTGGTATCCTTGAGAAGGTTCCCATCCACGTCGTTGCACATGTCGGCTTGCGGCACATAGCTTTTGCGAGACTAGTTTACCTTCTCATTGAACTTCCGCGTATCACTGGCACGGTACAGCTGCTCCAGCTCACGATCCTTTTGCTGGCACTTCTTTTGTCCGAGAATCGTTGTCATGTGGTTCCGTGCCCGTTTGTCATTGGCCTTGTTCTCTCTCGTTAACATCACCAAGGTCCGGTCTTCTCATGCACCGCTACCTCGCATTCCCCGTCATACCAGTCGTTTCTGCCACTCGGTGTTTCCACTCCTAGTGTCGCTGTTGCGGTCTTCCCGATTCTTGTAGTGGAACTAGACTACAGCGTCCATTATTTAGAACTATTGTAGTAGGTTTCCCCGATAACTGTGAGATTACCGCCTCAGCCGTCCTCGAGAGGCGCTGCGCCAAGCCCCTTCACCGTAGGTAGTATCGTTTCGAGCTATTGCGCGTATTCTCCGCAACCTGTCCAGAGCTATGCGGGTCGATCACCGGTTTGTATATGTCTTCCCTACCAGTCTAACGTTCATGTTCCGGAAGGCGGTCTTGATGTCTCTAGGCAAGCAGCTATCGTCGAGTTTCTTCAGCTGTGCGTAGAACGCTTCTTTCTTTACATCGGGGCTCCTTCGTAGGGCAGTGCACATTGAGAACAGTGTAGTTGAAGAACCGACACTTGATCACACAACTCTGTATCCTGCCCAGCACTATAAAGCCGGTATCCAGTTCATTGATTGTGCCGCCGCTCTGGTAGTACTGTCTCCTGTCTCCTTTCCGGCAAAGCTCCTGGAGTTCACCGATGTCGAAGTGGCGGGGTTTTAGCTGATCGAGCATCTACAGATCTACAGTCTTCGTCTGCTAGGTCGTTGCCGATTGTTCCGGTTTCGTATCAATTCGTACGTAGTATTTTAATTTCGGCATGCTGCCTTACTAGGCCTATCTCCCAGATGGCCTCGAGGTACGATGCTGGCCTAACAAGCCAACCGTCGTAGGTTCGAGTCTCGGCTCGGGAGAGACTGTTAGTGTCACTAGGATCGTAGTGCTAGCCTCACAATTGTCCTGTACACTAAACAGTCGGCTGTGAAGTCTGTGTATAAGTAAAACAGAAGGTCGAGTTCCAAATCGGAATGTAGCACCAAGGATTTGTTTTTTTGCTTTGTTTTTTGCCTTACTAGGCCTATGGATGCCTAATCTCGCAACGAGGCCGCCGTTTTGGGTGTAGCTGGCAAGACATCGCATTTCGTAATTCAGCCGTCGGCTCCGGATCAGACGCTGTTTGAGCCGCCCCTAACATGCAGAACAGACGCTCAGACAAACGCGTCTTTTCTGACGGCTCGAACTCAAGTCCTCTTCTCCAACATCTGTCACCTTCTGTAGACTTTCTCTCAATCCTCGATCTCCCTCTCTTATTTTCTCTTTTTTTTTTCCTTTATCCGGATACTGTTATCTTGATGGCAACAAATTTCTGCTGTTGCAAAATCTTGGGTGGCATTATATTAGAGGTGGGCACGGTTAGCGGTCATTGAGCGGTTCAAACATTTAAGTGCGGACTATTTTGCCGTCTTTTGTCGTTGTGGTTTTTCCGATACATTTTCGTTACCACGGTAAATCTTTTCGTCTCACGGTGCCTATATTTCTTAAGGAAGGACGAAAATAACTGCCCACAACATTGCTGAAACAAATAAGCAAACCGTTCTGGCTTTTAATTATTTTTCGTTTTTCTGGGAAATTTAAATCCTAAATACTCAAATCTCTTCATGATCGGAATGCTATCGACGTTTAGTTTTTTTTTTTTCATAAAACATGAGAAATTGAATTGACAATTTCCAACAATAATGTAACGCTTGATGTAACGGCAATGAGCTATGATATAGATAGAGGGCTGCCTGAAAATGGAACGGTAAATACTTTTTAATATTGAATTTTGGAAATATTTCGCAATATATCAATAGTGTCTTACCCCTAGTTTGAAGCTGCATTATTTTTGCTGAAGTGTCATTTCAGGGCGCTGCTAGCCACGTTACTTACTTTACTTTTAAGGCGACAGACCGATTATCGATCCAGTGCCGAATCCAGAATACGTCGTCATGTCCCTCGGTCTTGGGCTGCTATCCTCCAATCGCCCCTAACACCTATTTCGCGTGCATCCTCGTCGACAGCACACAGCACACGAGTGCGGGGTCTACCTCGAAGTCAACGACCTCTATCGGTATTCCAGCTAATATAGCCTTCGCTTGACGCTCATCCGGCATTCTCGCTACATGCCCAGCCCACTGAAGCCTGCCGTGTTTTATCCGCTTGACTATATCCACCGATTTGTATGCCTGGTACACTTCATGGTTCATGCGTCTGCGCCAAACACCATTTTCTAGTTTGCCGCCAAGGATTGAACGCAAAATCCTACGCTCAAAAACACCAAGAGCTCGCCGATCAGCCTCTTTCAGCGTTCATGATTCATGGCCGTAGAGAGCCACCGGAAGAATCAGTGTTTTATAGAGTGCAAGTTTAGTACGGATTTGCAGACTGCGGGACCTTAGCTGGTTACGTAGTCCGTAAAAAGCCCTGTTTGCGGCTGCTATCCGCCTCTTTATCTCACGGCTAACCTCGTTGTCACATGTCACTAATGTTCCCAGGTAAATAAATTCGTCGACTACTTCAAATGTTTCCTCATCTAGCACCACCGCAGCACCAACCTTCGACGGACTACCACGCACTCTGCCAGCCACCATGTATTTCGTTTTGGCAGAGTTTATGACAAGCCCTAATCTCGCAGCTTCCCTCCTGAGAGGTCCGAAGGCCTCTTCCACAGCTCTACGGTTGATACCAATTATGTTGATATCGTCCGCAAAACCGAGAAGCATGTGCGACTTCGTAATGAGGGTGCCGCTTCTTCGTATAGCACCTTCCAATGCGATGTTGAACAATAAGTTCGACTGCTACCTACGTTCAGACTTCAAATATTAGGAAAGCGTTGATTTCCTTTCTTTCAAAATAAGTAATGAAGTGATAAGGAATGTGAGGCATAAATTTTTACAATTGTTTCAGCTTTGAAATATTTTTCAAAAAACAGCATATTTCTCATTCGTTCCAATGGTACCCTGACCAGATACGACGGAAAACGGTTTCGTTGATCTCTTTTCAACTAGGAAACACGCTTTTGTAGTACTTATATCAAACGCACAAGTAAACTATTCCCCAAATGTTTACCCGTTTGATTAATCTCCTATTTGCGATGCACCGATCCGCTTCCAAGCAGTTGAATAAATCACTTTCCTAACAAGCCAGGGGCTTCCTCCTTGTATCAGTCTGACCGGTAGAATAACGACTTCTTCCCGGGTTGCAATGGAGCCAGCTTTTACAGCAGCGCTTCAAAACTCGACGTAGATCTGAGCTTCTTCACTTCACAGACGAATCCCGTTGACAGACGACGGACTCTGTGTATATTTGAATCTGCTGGTGGAAAAAAGCTCTCCTTTAGAAAACGGTTCCGCTTCCAGTGCGCCGATTTTATGTTTTTTTCCTTTTTTTTTTCATTCTATTCTATCGCCTGCATCGCCACTGTAACTAACCGAGGAGATGTTGTTACCAGTAAATGATGATGGTCTTCTTCTGTGATGTAAACGATTGAACTCTATTCTATCAGCTCGCTCCTTCCCCCCACCACCGGCCGTGGTTGACTTCCGGAAGCCAGTGCAGAAGATGATTCCGAAGCAGCACAAAGCGTTACCGATTGAAGGGACTCGACCGAACGAACCGATAAGGATCTGAATGGAATAAGGCGAATTCGTTCCAACCCGCTCCCGATTCTTCGGTGAGAAGGCCAGTATGCAATTTGACAAACGCGAGTCCACCGTCATCTGTGTGGGGACCGAATCCCCGATTGGAAGAGGGAAAAGGAGGGTGATACATTCCGCAGACGAAGCGATGGTTCGCTTTTTTCGGAATTTAATTTTGTGGAAAATAATCAAGCCCTGATAGATTTCCCCCGACTCGGGACGTTCGGTGATATGCTTTTCCCGGGGTTCGTTTCGTAGCACAACGGACGGGAACGAAACGAGTCTCGTTTATTCTATTTTATTTTTTCCTGACGAGGATGCAACCACTTCCCGTTCTCCATGTCGTCTACATTTGGCATAAAAGACCCAACCAGTAATGATTGGGGAAAGAAGATAACGAAGAATGGAGTAATTACCGATAAGAAAAGTCCTCGTTTTTTTTCTCTCGACTTTGCCTCGCTGCAAAGCCTTGCGCTGAGCCATCATTTTATATTTGGATGGAACGGATCGTATGTGTGCTGTCGCAGTGCTGATTTTGTGCTTCTTCCGATGTGACGACTCGTGAGGTGGATGACTTGAAACGTACATTGCCTGATATTTCATTGTCTTAACATAAAAAGATCTGGTTGATACAAATCTATTGTAAGCGTTTTCTCTGTAATCCCATTTTACCCGGGCATCCCCCTCCCGGTGGTAATCCATGAATGCGCCAAGGGAAGCGGCACACCTGTCTCAGATGGGGATTTTTACTTTTCCTGAAAGCTCGTTTCCTCTTTCGCAAGCAGGCCCACTAAGCAGCAGCCGACAGTGGTGGTGATCCTTTTCTCAAGATAACCTTTCGTCAAGCTTGGAGTTTTCGTCTTTTTCCCAAGAAGAAAAAAAAGCAGATCCCATCCTTTATGTAACTTGAATTATTTTCTTTCCTAGGTCGTTTTCCCGAGATAGGACACCGTTGATGTGAAGCGCCGAGTGGTGCATATATTTATACCTCCGCTCAAACCGAATATCATGCAGAGGCCTCCCCGCTTGGGCATAAATCTGGTTCACAGGATGAGGTTTTAGCCCGTCATATAATTCCTTCCTGGATAAAGCGGAATAAAGGGCTATTCCCACTGCTTCCGTTCCGGGACCGGGCCGGGACCGGGCCGTGGCTGTTCCGTGTGTCGTCCGGGCTCGTTTAAGATTGATTGCATGCGTTCTTATGAACGCATTCACACCGACGTGCCGTGCCCAGACCGGGGCAGCGTTGAGTTGCCGTCGTGCTGCCGCCGTACGAGAGGAAAACTATCGTTGCCGACGATACTTTGTGTTGGCCGGAGAGTGCACGGGAAGCACTCGGGTGGATGCGTGTATGTTGTAGTGACATATTTCACGCGGAGTGAACTGCGGTATGAAAAAATGAGGAAGACGTTCTTTCACATACACACATCAACATTTCTCAGCCAGAACGCAGTGCAGGCACGGTTCGTTCACGGCGCAGTGTGAATGCACTAAAGTCCCGGACGGGACACGGACACGGCCCGGATCCGGCCCGGCCCGGAACGGAAGCAGTGGGAATAGCCCTTAAAGAGCCGGGCTATTCGAATTGGTTTGCTGATGTGAAAATATTTCGTGAAAAAATATATGCAATCAGATTGCGGTCGTCGGTTTTGGATTATCCCTTTCAATGTATCACAAATGGGACTTGAAAGAGAAAACATTTTTTGGTATTCATATTTTAATGATGTTTATTACTGGCACAGATAAGAGAGGCGATTCCGTCTAGAATGAGCTGAAAATATTAATAATTTTGAAACAGCGTTTATGATTTTATTCGTTTTTTTTCCTTATTGAACTAATTTTGAAAATTTAAAGCATGGGAATTCCAAACTGATACCGAAGATTGACCTAACGATTTGTTTATAATTATTGCAAATGTGTGGTGCATCGTATATTGAATACCTACTTTATATCCGGAGTCCTAGTGAGACAGCATGCCGAAATATCAAACAAAACGAGCACTCAAGAACTAAATACAATATAAGCCGGAACCAGCGGCAACAACCTAGGTGACGAAATAAGGACGACAATTGGTAGCTCGATACATGGAACTATAGATCACTAAACGTCATTTGTGGCAACTAAATCCTGCTGGATCAGCTAGAACCCCGCCACTTCGACATCATTGCGGTGCGGAGAACTTGTGGCCGCAAGGCACAGTAAGACCAGAGTGGCAGAAACACCAGCAACTTGGGTACCAGCTTTAAAGTGCTGAGCAGGATGCAGAGTAGTGAGATCAAGTGATAGGCGATCAGCGGCAGGTTGTGTATGTTGTGAATAAAAAAGCGGCTTTACAACTACACCATCTTCAACGTGCACTGCCCACACGAAAAAAGGCCCGATATAGACAAAGAAGCGTTTTTCGCACAGCTGGAGGAACTCTACGATAGCTGCTTTCGTCGAGACATCATCGGGAACATGATCGCTCTGATTGGTAAGGAAGAAATGTACAAACCGGTGATCGGCCTGCTTAGTCTACACACCGAGACGAACAACAATGGCCAGCGATGCGCCCACTTTGCAGTTTCCCGAGGACTGGTAGTACGAAGTAAATACCTTCTTTTCCGCAAAGACATTCACAAAACGACTCAAAGATCATTTGACCAACGTAAAGCAAACCAAATGGACCATGTACTTATCGACGGCCGCTTCATCTTAGACAATATCAACGTACGCACCAATCTTGGTGCGGATATTGACTCAGACCAGTTGCGGTATGCTAGCGCTCATTACTGTCGACCGTGTTTTTTAAGTTTTTTTCAAAAGATCTGTCAGATCTTACGGAAATTTCTCCCGGACATTACATCTTCATTGACTTCACGGTGACCTACGCAACAGCTTGAGGTGATTGACAGGTTGGTGTAGTTAAGGTCATCGATGACCGTCAAAAATAACACCAGTAAAGAAACCCAGAGACTCATCCAACTTGGAAATCGTGCCTACTTTCACTTCGGAAGACGATTCGATCGAATCGAGTGCGACGGCGCATGAAGTTGACGCTGTATCCCTGATCGGATCGACAGTCCTTTACGGAGTCGGGACGACAACGCGAGTACAGACGGACAACCATTTCCAATTAGTTCTAACATTTCCGACTCTTCAAAATCACTAAATCGGTAAATCGAGTCTATAAATCCCTTAATCCTCGATAGGTACCGGAAGTATAACCTGCAGACGCACCATCTGTTTGTGGATTTCAAGGCGGCATACGACTCAGTGAAAAGAAACGAGCTGTGACAGATAATGCTGGAATGCGGTTTTCCGACGAAACTAATTAAGCTGAGTCGTATGACGCTGAAGGGATCGAAATCATGCGTGCGAATAGCTAGCGAGGCATCAGCCGCGTTCGTAACGTTGGATGGACTGAAGCAGGGGGATGCGGTCTCTAACTTACTGTTCAACATCGCTCTTGAAGGTGCAGTACGAAGAGCAAACGTGAAAAGAAACGGTACGATCATCACGAAATATCGCATGCATCTTGGTTTTGCGGACGACATCGATATCATCGGTATCAACTGTGAGGCCGTGGAGGAGACCTTCGTACCTTTTAACAGGGAAGCAGCAAGATTGGGACTTGTCATTAATTCGGCCAAAACGAAGTACATGGTAGCTGGCAGAGAGTGTGGGAGTCCCCGTGGTGTTGGTGCTGAGGTGGAGGTAAATGGGAAACGATTTGAAGTGGTTGACGGATTCGTTCATCTTGGTACACTTGTGACATGTGACAACGATATGAGCCTTAAGTAAAACGATGAGTTGCAGCTGCGAACAGGGCATGCTATGGACTACGTAACCAGCTAGGGTCCCGTAGTTTGCAAACACGCACAAAACTAGCGTTGTATAGGACGCTGATACTCCCAGTGGCCCTTTATGGACATGAAGCATGGACGCTAAAGGAAGCTGATCGACGAGTGCTCGGAGTTTTTGAGCGTAAAGTTCTGCGATCGATACTTGGCGGTAAACTGGAAGATAGAGGGTGGTGCAGATTAAGGCTGTGCGAAATTAAAGATTAAACGAAATTTTTCTCAAAATTCTTTAAAAAATGACTAGAATTTATAAATTTTAAGCAAAAGTTTTTATTGATTCATGTTTCAACAGAAGGCTTAAGCAGGTATTAGACGAACCAAATATTTGCTATTTTTGGTACGGATTTTATTTTGTGCAAATAAAATTCGCACCAAAAATAGCAAATGTTTGCTTCGTCTAATTCCTGCTTTAGTGATATTTTAAGTTTATTTGTGTGGAAAATTTCCAAGAAAATCCCGGAAATTAGGAAAATTATAGTAAACTATAGATTTTTTTAAACTTTATATGGTCAAGGCTTTGAAGCATTTACGGACCTTAGAATGGGCTTATAACAGCAGAAAAATTGGTTCAGAAATCATAATTTGTAACTACTTATTTAAAAAAAATGTGTGCTCAATTTCGATAAACTTCGTGAAACTCGAAATTTGGCGAAATTTCGCACACCCTTAGTGCAGATGCATAAATCACGAGTTGTACCAGGTATACAAACATGCTGATATAGTGAAAATATTACATCGTGGCAGGCTTCAGTGGGCTTGATATGTAGCCAGAATGCCTGGCGAGAGAGCCGCCAAAACTTTTTTCAGTAGAGAACCAGGAAGAGGCCGTCAACTCCGTGGTAGGCCTCGCACGCGGTGGAAGAAGATGCACGATCTGCTAGTGTACGAGGAGACTGGAGAACGGTTGCCCAAGACAGAAGAGGCTGGACATCTCTGATTCGTTCGGCCCTAGACCGGTGAACGCAATGGTCCTTTAGCCAACAAAGTAAAGTAAGTAAATCCCTTAATACTTGAATAAATGCATTATGGTATTTGCTTCTACCCATGCTGAGCAACCTTAAGCTGGACAGCTAAAACCCTGTGGTCTCTCCGGGACCGCCGTTAGGCATTACTTCAGGGAAAGGGCTAGTCGTGCTTTTTTAGCACTTACCTCTACGGGTAGCAGAGCAACCTATTCAGGCCAGTTAGATAACTGCTAACTAACTGTGGCACATCGATGGTTTCCCGTCGATTGGTGCCCTGCAAAATAATGACGATCTGTGATACGGAATGGAAGTTTTCTTGCGACGTGGCTCCCAAACGTAAGCTTGTCATCGATCATAACCCCCAGAAGCTTCATGAAACGTTTTGAGGCAATAGTGCATATACCACACTGATCAATGCCTCCTGCTCCGACTTTCTATTATTTACAACGATGACCTCTGTCTTATGGTGCGCTAGCTCCATTTTTCTGGAGTGCATCCAATCTTCCACTACGCGTATGGATAGCGCGGCCTTTAAATCCACCTCTCTGATTGACTCGCCATAGACCTCAAGAGGTATATTATCGGCGAAGCCCACAATCAGTGAGTGTTAGTTTTAACACGTCATCATACATGGCATTACACAATACCGGACCCAGGATGGAACCCTGTGGTACATCTGCGGTAATTGGGTCACTTTTCTGACCCTCGTTTGTGTTGTACACTAGCACTCGGTTCTGAAAGTAGTTACCCAGAATCTTGTCCAACGGCGCCAGCACTCTGAGGCTCTGTAGCGCTAAGGCTATGGAGTTCCAGCTGGCACTGTTAAACGCGTTCTTTACGTCGAGCGTATCGATCGCACAGTAACGAATGCCCCTCTTTTTACGTTCGATTGCAACCTCAGCCGTTGTGGTGACGTATAGGATTGCATCCACCGTGGACCTACCTTTTCGAAAACTGAACTAGTTGCTTGATAGACCGTTCTCACTTTCTGTGTATTTCACCAGTCTATTGAGGATTACCCTCTCGAGCACCTTGCCCGCCGTGTTCAGCAGGATTATTGGTCTGTATGCCTATGGGTCACCTGGTGGTGTCCCGACCTTCGGCAACAGCACCAGCCTCTGGTGCTTCCACACGTCCGGGAAGAGACAGTCGTCGAGGCATTTCTGCATGACCACCTTGAACAACCTGGGGGCTTCCTTAATGGCCGTCTTGATGGCCAAGTTCGCGATTCCATCTGGTCCCGGTGCCTTGCCTATCTTTAGGGAGTTTACGATATCGATCAATTCATCTTTTGTCACCCTTACCGCATCGTCTGCCTCTGCACGACTGCCATCACTCACGGTTGGTTGTGGCTCGTCAGCCGGAGGCCAGGAACTTGGTTCGTGGCTAGGGGAAAGACCCGGATTGATCGTTTCTAGCATCGCTGGTGATTGTTCAGCCGGGGCTGGCGCACCTCTAGTCTTGGTCATCACGATCCTGTAGGCGTCACCCCATGGGTTCGATTTGGCACTGGCGCATAGTCGTTCGAAACAGGCTCGTTTACTGGCTCTGATAGCGCTCTTAAGCGTTGCCTAAGCGGATCTGAATGCGGCACCGCGTTCCTCTCTTTGCTCGTCGGAACGCTGGTTTCTGTCCCGACCCACTAAAACCCCTCCAGTCTCCAGCCCTGATCTTCCCGGGACGACGGTTAAGTATTACGTCGTGGAGTGGCTTTCGTGCGTGATGCACCCTCTTTACTCTTATTACCTCCTAGCTAACTACCTGGAGACTGGTAGTTAGCTACCACTGGCGTGTTGGTGGTTGACCCGCCACACACGTTGTAGCTCCAGGACAATCTGGGAGGCGGCCGCACAGGCCGGGTTCCAGATGTCCGGGTCGTCGCACATCCCCCGGACAAGATTGTCCGGAGTAGTGCCGGGCCCGCTCATAGCCATCATGTTGCTCCTCGTTCTTACAAAACGGGGGCATACGAAGAAGACATGCTCTGCAGTCTCCTCCTCTTCCACGCACTCGGGACTAATGGGGGACCCCGCGTGCCCGAACCTGTGCAGATATTGCATGAAGCAACCATGGCCTGACAGGATCTGTGTCAGGTGGAAGTTCACCTCGCCATGTTGCCTCCCGACCCAGCCGGATATCTCCGGTGTAAGTCGGTGCGTCCATCTGCCCTTTGTGGAATTAGACCATTCCCTCTACCAACGGAGCATCGAGAATGACCTTCTGGTGTCTCGTATGCCCCTTATGTCACGTTTGTCGAAACACTCTCTGTCCTCCTTGATGGCGCTGCTGATAGGCATCATGCCGGACAAGACACAGATTGCATCGTATGACACCGTACGATACGCACTCACAACTCTCAGGCACGTGAGGCTGTAGGTACTTTCCAGTTTACCGCGGTAACTGTTAGTACCCAGCGCTCTGGACCACACTGGCCCTCCATACCTGAGTATGGACGAAACCACACTGGCAATAAGTCTTCGCTTGCTGCCATAAACCGCTGAGCTATTGCACATCATACGAGATAGTGCTGCAATAGCCGATGAGGCCCTCTTACAGGCATAGTCGACGTGGCTCCCGAACGTGAGCTTGTCGTCGACCATAACCCCCAAGAGCTTTAACGATCGCTTTGAGGTGATGGTGCAGTCTCCAACTCTGACCACCGCCTGTTGCTCCGATTTACGGTTGTTCACAACCGTGACCTCCGTCTTATGGTGCGCAAGCTCCAGTTTCCTGGAGCGCATCCTGTCCTCGACCTTGCTTATGCAGTGCGCAGCCGTCAACTCGACCTCTTCGATCGACTCGCCGTAAACCTCTAGCGTTATGTCATCTGCGAAGCCGACGATCACAACCCCTGCAGGAAACTTTAGTTTCAACACCCCGTCATTCATGACGTTCCACAACACCGGACCCAGGATGGAACCTTGTGGAACTCCTGCGGTGATTGGAACGCACTACTGACCCTCCTTTGTGTTGTAAACCAGTACTCGATTCTGGAAGTAGTTTTCCAGAAACTTGTACAGCGACACCGGTACCTGGATGCTCTTGAGCGCGAGCGCTATGGAGTCCCAACTGGCGCTATTGTACGCTCCATACCCGGGTGTGGTTCACCCCCTTCGTACTTCCACCTATTTGCCTGCCCAAAAACATCTGCATCGGGATGCAATGTTTTCCAGCCGTAGAAGGATGGAATAGTGGCCCTACTCGCTGCTTGCTTTCGCACGCCTACCTCGTAGCGGACCGATTGGTGGTCGCTATTCGTGTAGTTGTCGTCTACCCTCCAGTTCGTGATCAGTTCCGGGCTGTAGAACGTCACATCGATAATCGACTCCACACCGTTCCTGCTGAAGGTGCATTTCGTGCCAACGTTAGCCAAGTCTAAGTTGAGCTTTGCCAAAGCTTCCAACAAAATCTGGCTCCTCTATTTGGTGACCTTCAACGGAGCCAAATGTTCACCTTACGTCAAATCCTTGACTTGCAGACTCATTATAGTCTTCAAGGCGGCAGACGATTCAGTTAAGCGCAACGTGTCCAGCATAAGACATGCTTGAACACGATTTACCAACATTACTGATTAAGAGAGCGAGCGTGATTGCGGACCCACTTCCCAAGTAAGACACAAAACATGTTAGAAAATAATTCACAATGACAGTAGTCATATAAGAGTGCGATAATCACATTCGAAAACTTGTGTTGTTATTTTCTCTCTTTCTCGCTCTGAAGATATTATTTTATATCATCAGTGTATTTCATAGATCAATAAATAAAACTGCCTTTGCTTGTCTTTGAGTTGTGTTTATGATGTTATCAAAACAGTACAAAAAACAACTCAAAATAGAATATTTGTGAGAAGTTGTTCTCCATCAGAAATTCAACCACTCTTCGAAAACAAGCTCGTTTTTCAGGTTTTGGAGATGTTTTTCAATAACATGAGTTCAGCAAACAAAAACTATGACATAAATGGCACTTGTCTTCAAGATGTCTTCCAGATGTTTTCTCTATTATAACAACTGTGTAAAAAAATGCGGGGGCCTAGTGTGGTTGGTAACGTCTCCGCCAACCACGCTCGACGCCTGGGCTCGAATCCCACCGCCGACATAGGTGTCGATGGTTGTGAGGTGGCGTGATCCACTCACAACCAACCCAACTGGTCTAGATTCAATCCTAGCCGACACCGGGAGATTTTCTGAGGCGAAAAATCTCTGGGATCACGCCTTCCATCGCATGAGGAAGTAAAGCCGTTGGCGCCGGTCCGTGAATAAACGGGTCGTGAGTTAGGGTCCTGGGTGTGGAGTCGCCTCCCTGGGCGTCGGTGATTGGCCACAACAGTGGCGGAACTAGACCGACGGAAAATAAGCGAGAATAAAAAAAAACTGTGTAAAAATGTCCAACCGAGGCAGCCGCACCAGTTCATTATAACACGCCCAATAATAATTTACCTACCTGTAAAGTGCTTTTCCTTTGGTTGGTCTTAGTATTCAGCAGCCAATTACTTGATCATATTATTTAAACGATTTTAAACAAACTATTTGAGCTGGGTCAAAATGCGCCATGAAAATGTAAACAAAACGCTTGCAGTGCAACCAATGTCACGTCAATTTTTGTTACCGTATATCTAACAACGTTTTTCAGTTTTGTTATATTTTATGTCTAGATAACGTTAAAACTATGCGAAATAAATTTTAATATTCAAGCGACAGAAACAGTTTATTTTGAAAGGTTGAACATTGTTTTTTATCATCAATTGCTATCAATTAAAAGTGCTGCTGACGAACACAATTTTCGATCTAGCTGCACTGCGCGTAACAATACATTTGCGCATGCGCTGGGTAAATGTTGTCATAGCATTTGCGCATGCGCGCTAGTGTGGCGAGTTCTGACCCACGAATGCGCGAGTTTTTTTTATTCCACTAGGTCAGTGCAGATCAACCGAGGAAAACAGAAACGACATTGCAATTTACTAGGCAAGTAATTGAATAATATAATTGTAAAATTGAGACTCTTAGCAATTAAATGAATCAGCAACCATTCTGCAATGAATAATCTATTTTCCACTGATTTTCAAACAGAATACCGTATCCAATGAATGGCGCATGATCTTTTCAGAAGTAAAATGCAATGTTTCACCATGAAATTTGACGCGCACGTAGAACTTTGTATTAAAAGCGTCAAGTAGTTGGTCTAATATTGTTTATTTTTGGTGAATATTCGATACGCCATAATCACTATTTTTTTCCTTTGTAGTTCCTTATATAAAGCAGCGTTGTTCTTCAATATTTCTATTTTGAAGTTTTATGCTTGCTTAAACGATGTTTTCATTAGTTAGTAATACCAACTTGAAAATAACTTCTTTTCCATGTTTTTTACCGCATTGGTACTCGAGATGTATTTTGCAGCTTCAGTCTAGCAAGTTGGCTTGCTTTCATGAAGTTATATAATACTTTATATAGCACCAGTACTTGTTCTAGTAGCCTTCAAATTTTGCGCTTTTCTGGTGATAGAGATGTCATGGAAAAGGTAATGTCAACTGAAATCTAAAACCGAAGGTTGTGTTGGAGGTGTTATCTTAACTGTTCTATAACAAGTTTTTTCGACCGATGAAAAAGCATGATTTTTCCGATTTCCGAACTTTTTTGACACCAGATGTCTTATGTTTTGAAGAAATTTGGAGATCTGCTGATTTCTCTGAAAAAAAAATGTTTTAAAGAAAGCCTTTTCTTGGAATTAGAAAATTCTCGAGCTGAAAAAAACTCTCCCAGAGAATAAGTTTTTTTGTTAAAGAAGTATTTTTTGAGGCAACACCAGATCATGATGTTACATGCAATTCTTAGACATTTGATGTTGGTAACCGCAAGTCAGATACATCCGTTAAAAATACGAAATTGAGAAAACAGCTTCGAAAGATATCTTATTCACGCTCAGTTTACAATTATTTAAGATGAGTTATTTTGACAATATTAATGCTATAATATAGTTTGCATACAAGCCTGCACAAATTACGTTGTATAAACCATTGAGATCAATGATTTCATGAAAAACATTAAATGGGACTGACTTGCCGTTATATGCTACACCGAAAAGAAAAGTAACCGCAAGTCTGTCACATTGCCATGGCGATGCTATAGTGCGAGTTGACGTGTTTTTATTTGTTGCCATGAAAAGCAGTCAACCCTTCCCAGTTCGAAAGTAGGGGAACTGTTCCATTATTCATCTCAGCCCATATAGTCATCTCATCTTGATTCTTCTTAGCTCGCTCTAAATTTCTCATAAAGTAGAATCCTCAAAAACTCACTTAAAAGCTCTAAATTTGATATTATAGTTGGGTATCTGCACTCGAAAACTCATTTATTTCAATCACGTACCTTAGAAAACAAAATCCGCGCATTGTTCTATACGGCTACAACGGGACTCGTTCAGCAGCGAACCAAAGTTTTTCATCACTAGCGGACCACTTTTAATTTTAATCACTAAACAAAATCACTCACTACACTAAGAATACTTTAATCTTTGAAATGTTCACCTCAAATATCCAAAAACAAGCTTGAATTAGCAGAAATATATGAGATGAATTTCTACAATTCCAAAATTTCCACTATATGTATTTTCTGCTATTTCACTGCGTTGAAGAAAATCAAAAGTTGCCATATGAGTTTCTGTTAATACGAAAAAATCATACCAAAAACGTTAAATTATTCCGACATAATTGACATAAATCGACAGCACTGTAGTGGTTACTTAGGTTTCCAATTTTGCACGTAAACAACTACAGCGGATTTCTAGGTAACCTACTACGACGGGCTACGGCTACGTCAATCCATGATAATGTGATTCATTCATGATTAACAGTGTGATGAATATGGGAGCGTCATGAGATGAATAATTGAGCAGTGATTCAAGTTTGGAGATGTATATGGAAGCGTTGTGAAAAATGGTGTCTTTTACAAAATTCAGGATGAATCTAGCTAAGTTTACTAAATCTACAAGGCTGAACGATTCCATAAAAGCACGTAAGCGCATTTTGTTTATTTGTTCAATGATTTCGTGAAAATTTGGTGTTTAATCCGTGCATTCTTCGTGAATATCGGCTTAATGTGATGAATAATGGAGCAGTTGCCCTATATGTTCTTGAGTCGAATTCGTGGAAAGTCTCATGATGTACGGAACCGATAAAAGCTCATCCGGTGAGGATTCGGATGCAGAAACTGACGCCGGAACTGCAGTTGGTTCATCGGACAACAAATGTCAAGATGATCAAAATTCATTCGAGGCTCGAGCATCACCCTCGTCGATATCTTCGAACGATTTCCTGGATTCTGATGGGAATTTTTTGGATACTAAAGACTTTCCGGATAGATCCACGAAGAAGCGGACCAAGAAAAAAATCCAAAAAGAGGACTCTGCAAAGAGGAAGCGCAAGTCACATGTCATAAAGGCAATCAGTTGTAACAAATGTCGACTGGAGTGCGTGAACTAAATCGGGAATGATGTCAGTATTCAGATCCACGATCGATTCTGGAACTTGGATGCTTCTGGTCAAGCCGCGTTTTTCCGAGAAACAGTAATGTTAGCTTCTTTTACCCGGCGTACGGCGAACGAACAGTCTAGTGGAGCTGCATCCGCGATATGGCAAGCAATACAGCGCAAGAGGTGTTGGGGATAACCGTTTGAGCCACATGCAACACGTGGTTTGATGTGACACGTGTCGACGGACCCATGCGCGAGGTGACGGGCCCCTTTTCATACGATGGTGGTAGCAAATCGCATGATACGTCAGAAAATAGAGAAGTATCAAGAACCAGAGCGACTTAAAAGAGACTCCATAGAAGCAAGAAACGCGAGCAATGCGAAGACATGCTTCTCTAGACCCGATACGGACTGTGCCAATCCCTGCCTTGTGCAACGACAGGAAAGGGAACCTGATAACCGATGGGACCCCATGCGTTGGAAGCAACATTTCGAGGAGTTGTTGAACGGCGAAGATGATAGAGCTATCGAGAGAAAGAATAAAGAAATTGAGGAGGATAGATAAGGTTCGGCCAACGAGTTGACCTTTTCCAAGTCGGGTATGAGCAGCTCTTGCGTGCAATCCATCAGCTCATCCTACAGTTTTGAGCCGGAGACAAACTACCAGTGGACTGGTTGGATGCACTCTTTTGCCCAGTTCATCAGAAAGTTAGTGATGTGCAACATTTCTTAGTGCTTTCCCGGCGGCCATTCGGCATCTTAACTTTGATTACCGTATAATATCTGTATTTAAAATTTATTGTGCTGAATCTATTTAATATGATTAGAGAACCGATCAATTTTCAATATGCAATACAGTTTGTGTCAATTGTGCATGTAGTTGCTGAGTTAAAATAGTTTGAACGTTATTTTTCGAGGTAAAGTCTTATTTCTCTCCGCCGAGAAAGGGTTAATTCTGCATACAAAATTTTCTCCCACATGCTGTTTCTTAGACTGAGGCTATTTGCAGAAAGACTTTATTGGGGTACTCTCCGTGCGGTTTCCGAGAAGGGTGACCTTCAACGGAGCCTAATGTTCACCTTACGTCAAATCCTTGACTTGCAGAATTATCATAGACTTCAAGGTAGCAGACGATTCAGTTAAGCGCAACGTGTTATGCTGGATCATGCTTGAACACGGTTTACCAACATTACTGGTTAAGAGAGCGAGCGTGATTGCGGACCCGCTCGTGACATTGAGCGGTCTGGAGCGAGGTGGCGGACAGAACTGGATTTACCATCAACTCTAACAAAACAAAGTCTATGGTGGCTCGCAAAGAGCGGCGAAGTTCATCGAGTCTCTGTACAGAGATTGTTATAGATGGAAGTTTATACGAAGCAGTCGATGAATTTGTGTACCTTGGTACTCTGGTGATGTGTGAAAACCATGTTAGCCGCGAAGTGAAGAGACGGATAGCAGCCTTAAACAGGATCTTTTACGATTTACGTATCCAGCTGAAATCTCGCTGCATGCATGTAACATGAAATTCGCGTTCTACAGAACGCTGATTTTCCCGGTGTTACTTTATAGCTATGAGTGTTGGTCGATGAAGGAGGCTGAACGGCGAGTACTTGGAGTCTTCGAGTGTAGCATCCTGCGTTTAATACATGGTGGCAAACTAGAGAATGGAGTGTGACGCAGATGCACCAACCACGAGTTGTAGCGAGCATATCAGTAAGCGGATATTATCAAGAAAAAAATGTGGCAAGCTACAGTAGTCACGTGGCATAAATGTCGAAGAAGCGACCCGCGTAGATAATATTCAGTAGATAAAAGCCGGTGACTCCGAGGTTTGAACGTTATTTTTCGAAGTAAAGTCCCCGTACGTACTTGTTGGGTGTGCTGTGCGGATGAGGACGCTCCATCGGCAGGTGTTGGGGGAATGGAAAAGACACGCCGAAGATCGAGTGCAGTGGACACGTATTATGGATTCAGTAGTGGGTCGTTAACGATATACCGCCGTGAATATAATGCAGGCAATGTAAGAAAATCCTATTGCTTGGTTTTATTTTTGATTCAATCCTGATCCTTTGAATCCTGTATATTTAAACTTATTCATTTTAGAATGCGTAAGAATTAATTACAGTTGTCCTGTGATCAATTTCTAATTTAGAAAACAGGAAGATCTGTACAACATCTATTGGCTATTGGCTTATTTTGTCGCAGAGATCAAACATATTTTCAGACTTTAAAGAATTTTTAGGGTCTGAGGCTTAAGATATCCTTGTTTGTTTACGTTCGGTTAATTCCAAAGAAAAAACTCTAAAATTGAAAACTAGAGCACAGTTTAAGTGAATTAGCTGCGTAATCATATCAAGTGAAGCTTACCTTGAATGTTTCTCTTAAAGAATAAGTAACGGAAAAATAAAAACAACCCGCATATCCTTCTCAGTAAATTAATAAATTGAAATGCAGAACGATAGCTCCCAGCTGAGGTTGTTTCGTCCTTACATGCTGTGCATACGATGATGATGAAAGTAAGCTAATTATCACTTCAAAAGCACCTCCATTAAAAATTACATCGTACGGTACATGTACACACATACTCATAAATAAAAAACACACATACAGGAGCGTCTGTTTCTACGGCTCACGTGTTCCAAGCTGGCGAGCACAAATTCGAGAGGATGCTGCCAATTAGCTTTTACTACATACAAAACAAACATAAAAATACCAACTTCACCACGCTCCACAACATCATAATCCATCAACTAACAGCGCCACGGGCCGTGCCTCACCTCTGCTACCACCGCCACCGCCACCGTAGGACACCACTGAAAATGCATATTCAACATTCAGTCAGTGCAAAGCTTTTCTCACTCTGTGGATGCACTTTGCACTACATACCTACATACACTCACTCACTCCAAGCACACCTACACGTTTTCGGTGGCTGCTGGATGCCACCATCTCTGGGAGCCCGAAAAACGAAAGTGTGCAACGAAATTTGCAAATTCAATGACGAAAGTTCTAGTAGCATTCAGCGCTGCCTGTAGCAGGACTCCCTACGGGGGTGTGATAACATGACAGGTTCAATGCAACTACAAATATGTGCGGTAAAGCGTGTATTTGATGTGCTCAAAACGAAAACTCATCAACGCTCGGAAAAGTTCTCCGGACTCATCCCGGAAAGGGATTGCTTATGCTTTTTTACGCCTATTTAAACGTCGTAATTACCCATCTGCTAGATAAATTGTTGAAAAACAACTTTTTTCCATCAAAATCCTATCTAATTCCCGAATCTGAATTGCGCTCTCAACTGCCGAAATTTCGGCTGGCCTTTTGTTTCTAGTCTTACATTAAGCAAAAATAGCGAACATTTGCTACGCATCCTGGCACACCGGCCCGAAAACTCTCCCCTCGATTCGAGCTTCCGGTGCGCTGCTAATGCGATAACAACTTCCAAGCGCATGGACGACGAAACCGTACCGAATTGCAGCACTATTTATCATCTCTGATGGACCCCGTGGGACCTGTTGTGTGCTGCCGGCAAGCATCGTCTCCGTTACACCGTAATTGCCTTACATTGTTGTTGCTGCGCTGCCGTCAGTACTCGACCCTTTGCGTTGGAAGGGCGAGGCTGAGAACGGCTAAATAAAGTAAACCCGGAGACCGATTTCGCTGAGACACGGTGTTGTCATTAATTTTTGCCCTTTGTTTCGTCATTTTGGCTCGTATCTTTCGGCTGAATAGCCATAGCCACCGCAGTCCTATTTGTGCACTTTTGCAGCCGACAGCCGAGCGAACGAACGAACGAACGAATGAACTCGGAAGAATGACGAGAGGGAAAATTTTATGGAAAACTGCATCGTAAAGAAGCTGAAAAGGAAAATTACGTCTTGGCGTGTTCCCGGAAGGTTCCTACCACAAGACGAAACGAAACTAACGCGTGTACGGCATTAAGGCAGCAACACTAAAGGGAAAACATTCGGGGAAAATGCGCCTTGGGAATATAATTTATGAACGAATTCATAATAAAAACGAGACGAACAACGATCCATTTCGGTACAGCACTGTTTTGGCTTGGAAAACATTTAGAGGGTAATTTGGGTTTATTACATTAGGTACAACTTTTGCAAAACCGGAAAAGAATAAAACTCAACAAAAATCGCCATAATATCAATATGAACATATCTTTTAATTCAGAATCCAGAAGTTTTTTTTTTTTTATTTTCAATGAAAACTTAGACAAGCCTTGAAGCCAATATTTGACACTTTTCTCTATCTCTAGTTATTATTTAGTTATAATATATTAGAAAAAAAGATTCATAAACTTCGGTACTTTTCAAATGTTAGTCTAGATGAATTTTTTAAAAAAGCATGCAAAGTTACTTAGTTTCGTAAGGCCTACACATCCATAAAGAGCTGAGTTCCATCGAGTTGGTACCAAATCCGTCATAGGTTTAATCGGTTGGACGAACCGTTGTTAAATTTTTGTTGCAATAAACAGTTTTAGGAAGAATTTTATAATGTAAATGCAGGATTTCGCTGGATATTCGTCCAGATCAGGGCCGAATTTGGGTGTTGGGGAGCCCGGGGCAGATATTGGCGTGGACCCCTCTTTCCTTAAACCATTTCATGGTTATTGTAAAACGGAAAGTGACGAGCAAAAAAAGGTAACTTCCAGGCGTACGGTGTATTACATTTCAACGCATTTGTTCAATCACACCAAAATTGTTGTTTTTGAATTACTTTAGAATAAAAAAAAGTAATGAATCAGCAGGAAAATAGGGACCGCAAAATTTAGTTAAAAAATCACAGGAGGGTTGTGTGCAAAGCCACGACCGCAAGGATGAAGTAGAATACTTTTACAAGAAAACCCGGCTGCTTGCGTGACAGTCCTTTTTCTAATTTGTTGTTCAATTTAATATCGGATAAGATACCGATCACATCTTGACGTTATCACTGACAGTGCGAATAAAGTATTCCTTGTGATAAAATAAACAGTAAAAAGCTGATTTAACACTCAAAACTAGACGGCTCATGTGTTGTCAAAATGAGTCAACTTTTCATTGAATGCATTTACTAGTGCCTCACTGCATCAGCTGCTATCGATGCTAAACCCGCTGCAACTGCTACGCTATCCGTAGCCATGCTAATGTTTTGGCCGTTATACGCTGCTATTGGTATCCGCTGTCCTTGCATCAGCTGGCCCAGCTGCTATCGATGCTGAGATCCGCTGCAACTAGTGCACTATCCATTGCCATGCCACAGCTGTGGCCGCTATCCGCCTGGTATCCACTGCACTTCTACTGCTGCTGCTAAGGGAAGACTGCTGTTGTCGCTGTCTAGAACTATTATGAGCGATTCTGAGCGGCTTCGACTGAAACAGGTTCTTATATAGGGATGAAAAACCTATCGATAGTTGTAGGATATCATCGATAGCTATCGATAGCCATTTCAGTCGAAAATTCCCATCCTTACTCTTATAAAGACAAATAGCAAATTTAAAATGGCAAGGTCTATGATTTTGTCGACCGTGCTTGGGAAGCAATCATATTAACGACTAATCAGATCAGTCAAATTTCGCGCTTCAACAATGATTGACCATCCTCACAGCATTTCACTAAATTGCGACACTGCATCAGCTGGCCCTGCTTATATTGATGCTGAGACCATCGTCAACCGCTGCGCTATCCCCGTTGCCATTGGTATCCGCTGTCCTGCATCACCTGGTCCTGCTATCGATGCTGAGTCGCGCTCCGCTATCCGTTGCCATACCACAGCTGTGGCCGTTGTCCGCTGCACTGTTACTGCTGCTATATCCACTGCTGCTGCTAAGGGAGGACTGCTGTTGTTGCAGTCTAGAATTATAATGAGCTGCTTTGGGTGAAATAGGCTCTTATATAGGCCAAATAGCACATTTCAAAAGGCAAGGTCTATGATTCTGTCGACCGTGCTCGGGAAACAATCATACAACGACCAATCAGAGGCCGAAGTTTTCGTTTTGACAAGGCTCGACTATTTTCAATAGTAAAATTTAAAAAATTAAATTACAATTATCTGCATTTGGGAAGAATCTTAGAAGATTTTCCAATCTATTGCTGCAAGGACGAAGGAAATCTATCGAATACTAACCGATTTATTAGCATTCGAAATTGGACATATTTTTCACTTTTTTCGGATTATATTTTCATTTCACATCCCTATGTAGCCGAACTTCCTGAGAGAAGTATTCTACTTCAAAATTTGGACGTTTTAAATCGCCGTGAGAACTGTTTTCTTTTTAACTTAATAAGTTTATGATTTGTAAATCTTCTTGTGAATTGCTCTCTATTATATTCCCTCAGAATTTCACCTGCGTCACAATGTTACGCCAACGTCCTCGGTCCATAGCAGCTTGTCTCCAGTTTCTTGAGAGTCCCACACTTCCAAGATCTTGCTCCACTTGATCTAACCACCTAGCTCGTTGTGCACCTCTACGTCTCGTAGCGACCGGATTCGAGACGAACACCATTTTTGCGGATTTGTTATCCGGCATTCTTACAACATGTCCCGCCTATGTACCCTTCCAGCTTTCGCGATTTTCTAGATACTGGGTTCGCCGTAGAGTTGCGCCAGTTCATCCTTCGCCTCCATACGCAATCCTCACATACTCCGCGGAAGATAGTCCTAAGCACACGTCGTTCGAAAACGGCCAGTGCTTGCAAGTCCTCCTCGAGCATTGTCCATGTCTCGTGCCCGTAGAGGACTACTGGTCTTACAAGCGTCTTGTATATGGTGCACTTGGTACGGGGCAAAGTTTACCAGACTTCAACGTCTTGTGGAGTCCGTAGTAGGCACGACTTCCAGCTACAATACGTCTACGGATTTCTCTGCTCAGTTGTTGTCTGACGTTACCAAAGATCAGAGGTATACAAATTCGTCAAACACCTCAAACTCGTCTCGGTCAATTATTACGCTACTGCCTATGCGAGCCCTATCGCACGCGGTTCCTCCTGCTAGCAGATACTTGAACTTTAACGTATTCAATTTCCATCCAACATTTTCGCTTCACGTTTCAGTTTGGTGTACTGTTTAGAAACCGCCTGGATCATCCTTCCGACATCGTCAGCGAAGCAGATGAACTAGCTGGATTTATAGAAGATCGTGGCCCGCATGTTGAAGGCCGCACGTTTCATCACACCTTCAAGCGCAATGTTGAACAGGAGGCAGGAAAGACCGTCGCCTTGTCGAAGTCTCTTGCGTGTTTCAAACAAGTTTGATAACGCACCCAAAATCTTCACACAGCACTGAACACCATCCATCGTGGCCTTGATCAGTCTCGTTAGTTTCGCAGGGAAACCATTTTCAACCATGATTTTCCAGAGTTTTACACGGTCAATAGTATCGTAGGTGGCCTTGAAATCGATCAATAGGTGGTGCGTGGGGACTTGGTATTTTGGAGGATCTGCCGCAGCGTGGATATTTGGTCACCCAAAAAACCAGCTTGATAACTTTAAACCAACCTCCCTGCTAGCGGCGAGAAACGAACGACGAAAGACGATCTGGAAGAGCACTTCATAGGCTGCGTTGAGAATCGTGATCGCTCGATTGTTCTCACATTCCAACTTGTCGCACTTCTTGTATATTGGACATATTACTCCCTCCTTCCACTCCTCCGGTAGCTGTTCTTCATTCCAGATTCCGACTATCAGCTGGTGCAGACAGGAAGCCAACTAATCCGAGCCCTGTTTGATAAGCTCCGCTATGATGCCATCTTTTCCAGCTTATTTGTTGTTCTCGAGCTGCTTAATGGCATCCTTAACTTCACCTATCGTAGGGGTCGGAATGTCTCCCTCATCCGCTGTGCTGACGAAGTCGTTTCTCCTGCCGTCTTGGTCATCTGCCTCTGCGCCATTCAGGTGTTCATTGTAGTGCTACTTCCACCTGTTGATCACCTCACATTCATCCGTCAAGATTCCTCCATCCTTATCCCGACACATTTCGGTTCGCGGCACAAAGCCGCGGCGAAGTCAATTAGTCGAAAGTCGTTTTCGTTCGTTAGCCGGTGAGCGCTGAACTTCCCGATAACCGGCCGAAATTCCTCCTCCTGGCCTACCTGAGCGTTGAGATCTCCGATAAAGATTTTGACGTCATGTTTTGGGCAGCTATCGTATGCACACTTCAGCTGCGCGTAGAAGGCGTCCTTATCGTCATCGTTACTTCCTAGGTAAGGGCTGTGCACGTTAATTATGCTCAAGTTGAAGAAACGGCCTCTAACCCTCAACTTGCACATTCTGTTGTCGATTGGCCACCACCCAATCACGCGCTTCTGCATTTCACCCATCACAATAAAAGCTGCGCCCAGCTCGTGCGTGTTGCCGCAGCTCTGGTAGATGGTAAAACCATATTTTTACGTATGTACCGATACTCCCTTCAACCTTACCTCCTGCAGCGCTGCAATGTCGAACCTGCGGACCTTCAATAAGTCGGAAAAAATGCGTCGGAACTTCCCAGAAAAATAAGAGACTTGCATTTCCATGACCGAGTTTCCAATCGTTAGTCCGTTTTCGTTGCCTGGGTCTATGCCGATTGTTCCGGTACGAATTTACATTGTTTGCTTCCTGTACTGATGATTTTTACGGCTGGTTTGTAAGACCTGCATCAACCCCCTGTCTCGAAGGAGGACCATCGTGTCAGCACTGTTTAGAGTCCCACGCCAGGACGTCGATCATCCGCCCTAACATGGAGAACAGACGTTGTTTTAAGACGCACCATCTTGGTGAACAGACGCTTAGGTTGGCGAAGCATTTGGTCCAGGGACACGTTGAGGCGTGAGAAAGGATTTTGTTAGGACCGCAGCAGGTTGTCAACCCACCATTCGTAGCCCATTAAACTATGTGCATTATTATGTATGTATTTTCGCTATTCATCAGTAGATGGCTCCAGTGTTTGCGGGAAATGTTACTTTTTTTATTTCATTCGAAGAAAACGGCGGCTAAAGTACACCAATAGGTAAAACAGGTTTACGGAACTGCCGCATCAAGTAAAATATCGAGTCGCGATTGGTTGACGACTGCCGGCTTGATACTCCTAAAGCCTTCGAAAATGTTGAACTGGAGCAATGCCAAACGTAGGAACAACTTACCCCGGCACTAGGAGTTATCCGCCATGTTATTTCCAAGCGTTTCCATGCTTTCGAAATGATGTAGAAACTTCCTTATGATTTTAAGCCAAAGGACGTTGTGCAACGTTTTTTTTACGGCTATTCCAGTGATAAACAAAAAAAATGCTTCATCGCATTATAACGGGTGATGAAAAATTGATTAATTACTACAAACCGAAGAAAATAAAACCACGGGGACTACCTGGTTATGCTTCTACGTCGTCGACTCGGCCGAATATACTCACTGCAAAGATTATGCTGTATATTAACGTTTGCGCTAAAAAAATGGACAAGAATTGCCGATTTGTCATTGGTTTACCTTTACACGCACTGACGAAACTACGCCTGTGAGTCAGCAGAAAAAAAATGACAACTCTATCGGTCGAACTCTAATCGTGATGGCGAAAATAGTGAAGCTACTCCGTTCAAAAGTGTACGCTTTCAAAGAACGGTAGCCCGTTGCATCGGAAATGGACAATGTGCGGCAGTTTGTGTATCTACAACATCTTCGCACTATTGAAAAGATTATTCCAGTACCTACAACATCTTGGCACTTTTAGGCAACAATTAGAGCATTAAAAGAAAGCCCGGTTTCAGACGACCTGCGACCTGAGCGACAAGAAGCTTCAAAAGATTCTGAAGAGGAAGACCGTGGGAAAACCGGATACTTCGCTGCGTGCGCTTGGCCGGGAGGATGGCAACGACTGGCAGGGCACTTCGTATTTTAATTCTCCACAACCTAGTTCCCCAAAAAGGTGCTGCTGTGGCTGACAATCAACAAGAAGAGGATGTCACAGCTGCACTTTTTCGCTCCGGACTGGCCGTAAACGAGGAAATTTATAGTGCGCAGTGCCTACCGGAAGATGCGTCGTGTATCATAAAATACCATAAGGGCGAAGACGCGATGTTTTGACCAGATCTGGAGTCGGCCCACTACACGAAGGGATCTTTGGAGGAGATAGTAAGATCTACTCCAACAATTTAGTCGCGAAAACTAAGGAGGAATTTTTAAATAAAACGGAAAAGAACTCAAAAACTGCCTGCTCGCATGTTTTCGTCCGCCATGGCGAATGTTCCGATTAACTGCCGGAAGGCCGCACGCAAGGGCGTAGAATGTTTTTGCCAGTAAGTTAACATAATGATTTCCATGGAAAAATTATCAAACTCAATTATCTGTCTCTAAATCCATTTTTTTTAACGCATTCGTTAGGAGGAACCAGGTCGGTATTATTTATTATGAGCTGTAGAAACTGAACGAAACTATCATTGGGGAGCAGTATCAACTTGAATTAATGCATTTAAGCCAAGTCCTGCTCTATAAACGACCCCAATACAAGCAGAGGTACGAAAAAGTGATTGCGCTACATGACAACGCTCGGCCCAATACTGCCAAAGTCGAAATGCTCAAATAGGAAATACTACCTCTCCCGCCATATTACGACTATAACTTGTTCTATTTATTGACTCATGGTTTGTCTAATCAGCAGGCTTACTCCTATGAAAACCCCGAAAAATAGCTTGATTCATGGATAACCTCAAAAGAAGAATACTTTTATCATAATTCGGTATTCGAGCTTTGTTCGAAAGATAAGACAACGTTGTAATTAGCAATGTGCAATACTTTGAATGATGTCAAGGCAACTTTTTTTTTCGAATAAATAAGCATTGTCATTAAGAAAAACCGCGCATCTAATGAAAGCAGAAAGCTTCGATGCGGTGGAGAAATTAATGGTCATTGGTATCTATGTGACAAGTGACAACAACCTGAGCCGTGAAGTCAAACGACGAGTTGCAGCTGCTAATAGGACTTTCAACGGACTACGTAATCAGTTAAGTCTTGTAGCCTACAGACTCGTAAAAAAAACTGGCACTTTTTAGAACACTGAACATCCCGGTTATCTTCTACGGTCACAAATCATGCGTGCTGAAGGAAACCGGTCGACGAGTGCTCAGTTTTCTCTAGCTAAGGGGTTGCGTTCAATACTTGGCGGATGGAGTTTGACGCAGACGGTAGAAACACAAGTTGTACCAAGTGGACAAATTTGTTACCATACAACACTATCCTCAGCAGCAAACCAGGAAGAAGCGAGGTAGTCCCCGTACCCGGTGGTGGTGCGCTATCGAGGAAGACGTAAAGGCTATTGGTGTTCGAGGAGAATGGAAACTGGCTGTCCAAGAGCGACAAAGCTGGGTGTCTACTAGGAGGTACGATGTCTGGGGACGATTTTATGCCTTTGGACATCATCTCGGATTTGAAAATACCACAATGAATGGTATTTGGCCTTGTTCTCAATAATAATTGGACGAAATCTGCATTCAAAACTAACATTTTTCAATATTACAATAGATACTCAAGTATTGTGCCGTGTCAAATAAAATTAAAAAAAAATATCACAATAGCATCATGAAATCACAATTTTTGCACTATAAAAGTAAGAGAGGTTCAACAGTCAAAAAACAATTTAGTTTTGATTAAGTCCAACATATTGATTTGGAATATTCTAAATAAAAAAAATTTTATACAAATTGCTTGCCGCTTTCTCCGGCAGTTGATTTGAGAAAATGGCAATCATGTTAAACCAGGGCAAATATCTAATCAGCCGTTGGAGCATAATAATGAAACCATTTGTATGCATTTATCACCTCACTCCGAAGTTCTAAAAATTCGTTTGCTTAACAGCCCCCTTTCCAGTTCTGTTCGCATGAGTGTTAACCACACGCACACACAAATGCGATTATGCAAATTGAAATACAGTTCAATTCCTTCACTTCCAGTATGGACTTCCGGAGATTTCATTATTCCATCTGTCAGTTTCCGGCCTGCTTCCGGGAAGTCTGTCTATGTGCCAGACGAAATCAAATTTTCCCGTGTTGACTGATAAGCTTCTTATAGAGACGACAATCGTCGGTCGTTTCACTGCGTCTGCTTCTCCCGTGGTCCCACACAATTCGAGTGCGCACTGAAAGACGCTATGAATGCCGTCTTTCCATCGGGAGCCTTCGTCTCTATAATCCTTAATTACCATTATTTTTCAGGCAGGTTTACCCCCGCAAGTACGACCGTTGTGGCCACGAGCGGAGAGGGAAATAAAAATATTCAAATTAGGTTGCTGAAGTGTCGCTCCGGTTGGCAATCAGACCATTTGGAGTACAAGAAAATTCGCTTGAAGACACCGAGAAATGAGCAATTTTGACCTAGTTTTTACGGGCGCGTTTTTCACTCCGCAATAAATAAATCGTCCCGCTGGGTCCGGTCGCTCTATGCGCGGGTGACGGTGACGAAGGCAGGAAGTGAAGCGGTCTTCTTGGTCAAAGAAGAGCCACTTGTTAGACTGCGAATCCACTGATAATGGCAGATAGCTGACAGTTGGCTGCCGGTTGAGACAATGGTAATACTCATTTTAATTTTTATAGAATTTTGCTGAAGGAAAATGAGTGCCGAGAGTATTCTTCGGTGAAATGATTAATTGATGCGTTGTCTTTAGATTTCTTTACTTAGCAGATTGCATGAAGTCATTCCTACAGATAGCAAAGTAACATACTTTGCAGTAAAGCAAAAAAAATGCTATTACGGAACATGCTTTTTCTCATTTTAAATTTAAATTCAATACTTTGCAGCGTTTTAAAGTTTTTTTAAGATAAATTTAGTGTTACATCTAATTCGAATATCCCAACCGACAGTTTAATTCTGAGCAGTGAAGCACACGCAAGCACGATCTGAAGGAAAACTGAGCAATCAATTGAGTTCACACTACTGGCGGCGAAAAATCATTTACCTTTTTCGTCACACCTTCGTTCCGGTCTGGCGGCTGAGAGCCACAATACCTGCCCTGCATGGTAACCATTTAATTTGGCTACCGACGAATTTAGGCGTGGACCGAATCAGAGAAAAAGTCGATACGAGTCGATCGGTAAAAAAAGTGTGAAATTCATTGATGAAGCTCTTTTAGAAGGTGCGCCGTCAAGTTCAATCCTCTAAAGTGCTCTGAAGTGTTATTATTTACTAGCAAACACACAGCCGGTAAAGGGTTAGCAACCTTCACTTAACAGCGTGACTTTTCGGCTGCTCACTCATAGTTGAGTTCGATTTCCGGACCCGATTAGTCGCACACTCGCGCAAGCTGATTGCTTCTTTCACTACGCAGGCCGCACTCGAAATTTCCCAAAGTGAAACGGTACGCCGCCATTAGTTGAGCAATCAAGCTTACAACTTTTCCGCCTCACTGATCGATAGTTCGTTTTTTTTTTCTTACCCGCTCTTTTTGTTACCTTTTTCCTCCCTTTATATTTGTTGATTACTTTGTTTTGAAGGTTTCACTGGGTACCTTGAGAAAAAGCACCCCGCTAAGGTATGCCGAATTATCTGGGAAGTGGCTCGTAGCCCATTCTATAATTGCCTCTTTTTACTGTGTTTTATTGATTTTATAGAAAATCGTGAAACATGATCGAAGTGTTTTACCACTAAAAATTAACCGAAAGAGAAATATGAGCTTAGTCGGTTTAACGTTTAAGGGTGATATCTCTGTTTTGAATTCATGAAAACATCCATTTAAGGCTACCATGCGACACAATTGAAAATTTGACTGCTGTTAAATAATCATACTGGACATAATCAACATAGCGCATGCAAAATCTTTTGGTAAAATTTAAAAGCAATAAAATCAGAAACGGTAAAAAGAGGAAAAGTCAAAAACTTCAAATTATATAAAAAAGAAAAAGAGAGATATAAAAATAATTAAAAGTCAAAAGAAGAAAAAAAAAAGTCAAAATAACTACTAAAAATATTTTCTTTATTAATGATAAAACCGAAAAAGATAAAAAGAACAGATTGAATATGTCAAAAAATAAATAAAATAAAACACGAAAAAAAGAATTTAGAAAATAGTCAGTAAAAAAGATCAAAAAATAAAAAAGTTAAAAAACGGCAACAGAAACAAAAAAAAACGAGGTACAAAATCAAATTTGAAAATACAAAGATCACCATAGAAGGAAAAATAACAACGTGAAAAAAAAGTCAAAATTAGTAAAATGGGTGAAAAAACTCGAAAACAGTGACTGCCAATAATGAAAAAAAAAAAAACAAAAGAGAAACGAATATTAAAATTAGAAGAGGAAGTAAAGTCAAAATAACAGTAAAAAAAACTTAATTAAAAAAATATATATGATAAAAAGGGACAAACCTACAAAAATAGTAAAAATTGTCAGAAAACACAAAAACGGGAAAAATAATTTAAAAGGTCAATAAAAATAACTAAAGGAATGGAACACAAAATAAAGTTTTACGTATAAAAGGAAAATGAAAAAAATATATCTAAATGAAGAACAAAAACAAATTTCATAGCGAATAAAGTTGAAATTTAATCGACCATTTTAGTTTTGGCTGAAACTCTGCATTAACGTTTCTATAGAAAAAAGATGCCATTTTGTGCTATTGGTTTAATTTTTTGGAACACGACTTGTTTTTGAGATGTTTCAAAAGCTTGCTATTTTTGGGAACGTAATGATGATTGCAAATATTTTTGGTTGATCCGTGTGTCTTCTTCGGCAAAGTTGCAGATAATAATTTTGTCTTTCCGAGAAATTTATACCCTTTAAAAAAATATTTGTTATGAAAATAAGTTAAAGGAATAGTTATGTTTTTTTTTGAAAATGGCATCTTTTGTCTTTAGAAATGTCTACGTAAAGTTTCAGCCAAATCAAATATAACAGTTTGAAAAAAATATTAAAACTGGGCCATTTGCTATGAAATTGCCCACAGATGAGAGAAGTCAAAATAATCGAAATAAGGAAAAAAGAGAGATAAACCCGTTAAAATAAAACGTGAAAAAAGTTAAAATAGGTAATTAAGTTGAAAAAACTCAAAAAAGTGAAAACCAAAAATTAAAAAATGCAATTAAGTCACAAAAGTGGAAAATACATAATTAAACAATAGCGAAAAAGGGATATTGATATCAAATCATGACAAAAAAATTTAAAATATTATATATTAAAATCAAAAGGAGTGACACAAGAAAAAGTCGAAACGGTTACAAACAGGCTTCGAAATGGTCACGGTCGAACCACTTTTTACTGCGATAATCGTCTTCTTCTTCCTCTGACGTTAGCAAGGCTCGCTGTCTTTATACAGTCTTGAACGAACATGTCAAATGAGTATCGCCATCACGACGTTTTCTTCCTCAAACGTATTTTGACATTTTATCTAGAAATGAGAATGACGAACGTTAGGTGCGGATATTTCGGAAATTATTTATATCATTGTGCTTGTAATAATATTTATCAACATAAACAGAACGAAGTAGACAGAAAAAGGCCGAAATAACATCGCCAAACGAATGGCAGTGTGAATCTCTTTGATGCGTGAGTGTCGAATGACCATCCTTTTCTTTGTTTGGGAGGCGACGGTTGTTTTACATTTACGAGCGAAAGCCGATTGTGATGCACGATGAGGAAGCGAGATCAAATGAAAATGCTAACCGTTTCGAAGCCTGGTCACAAAACAAAAATCTAAAGAAGGAAAAACAACTAAATTAAAAATCAGTAAACAGATTGAAAAAATCAAAAATAGAAATAATAATGGAAACAATTAAAAATTGTACAAAACTTAATTTGAAAATGGGAAGAAATTCAACAACGTCAAAATAAAAGCGAGAAAAAAGTCAAAATAGGGTAAACAGGTTGAAAAAGTACTCAAAACAGTGTAAACCAGAAATTACAGAATGCAGTGATGTAAAAATGGAAGGAATAAAAATAAATAAGAATCGAGAGAGGGAAATAAAAATCAGAATAGTTTCAAAAATACTTTAGAAAATAAACAATATATATTAAAAGAGGTAAAAAGGGACAAAAATTTCAAATGAAGGAAAAACAATTGAGAAAAATGTCAGTAAAAATAATTAAAAAAAATTAAAAGGCAAAATAAATTTTACTTACAGAACGGAAACACACAAAATGAAAGAGGTACAAAAACAAATTTGAAAAAAAAAAACTAAACAAAAATGTTGAAATAATAACATGAAACCTCTCAAGAGAATCAAAAAAGGTAAAAGTAACAAACTCTGAAAAATAAGTAAACCAAAGATCAGAAAGAGCAATAAAGTCCAAAAATTGAGAAAAATTCAAAAAATCAAAAGCCAAAAGCGAGAAACGAAAGTCAAAATTAATACAAAAATAATTTTGAAAACAATAGTGAAACCAAACTGGTAAAAAAGTCATATTATCAAATATAAACAGCAAGAGAAAAAAATTTTTGAAAAAAATTACTGAGTTTTTTTCAAAATTTTTTTCTCTTGAATGATTGAAAAATGAAAAAGGGAAAAGAAAATTTCACCGTTGAAACGAAAATTAAAGAAAAAATAAAAAGCAGATTTTAAAATTAAATAGAAAGCCAAAACGCTAAAATATAAACTCGGAGAGAGATAAAAGAAAAGTAAAACATGCAAAATACGTGAAAAAACTCAAAAAAGGGAAAACCAAAGATCGAAATGAGCACCACAGTCAAAAAAAAATAAGAGAAGTTCAAATATTAAATGTCAAAAGCGAGAAACGAAAATCAAAATTAATAAAAAAATATTTTATTAATAATATTAGAACCATAATAGATAAAAAAAAGTCAAGATGTCAAATATACACGGAAAGAGAAAAAATATATGAAAAAAAGTCAGTTAAATAATTGATATATGGAAAAAAGGAAAAGAAAGTTTCTCCTTTAAAAAGAAAAAGAGGAAAAAGGTAAAAGATTTTTTTTTTCAATTAAAAAGAGAGCCAAAACGCTAAAATAAAAACGCGGAGAAAATTTGTTTATTTATGACTGAACTTTTATTTATTTATTTTCGTCAGTCATAGTAGACTACATCTTAAAACTATTGGTAACATCACAAATATAGTTATCCAATTATAGTGTTCTTTTTTTTCTAAGAGCATTCCGCGACATCGTTAAATCAATAACTTCACAATACTTATTAAAAAGACTCATCATACTATTAACTGGCCCGGCCATGGCATATTCTGTTCTATAAAATTTAATACAAAAATATTTCGTGTTCTTAATGAGCGTGTAGGAGCATAAAAGTTTAGTTTTCCTAGCAAATTTACCGAACATATGCGTTGTGAAACTAAATCGTTGACGAGAGTTATCGAAGCAATTTCTTTCCTTTTTTCAAGCGTTTCTATATTAATGAGCATGCAACGCGAGTCATAACAAGGGAGAGGAAATGAGTTCCAACCTAGTTTTCTTAGTGCATATAACAAAAACTGTTTTTGTACGGATTCGATTCTATTGGAATGGACGTCTTGATAAGGTGACCAAACAACACTACAGTATTCTAAAATAGATCTAACATATGTAACAAAAAGAGTTTTTACAGTATACGGGTCTAAGAAATGATAACTGAACCTTTTTATAAAACTCAGCATACTGTTGACTCTATTGATGATCGTATTGTAGTGATCAATGAATGTTAACTTAAGCGGACATTACACAAAGCAAATATTTGCTATTTTTGGTACGAGTTTTATTTGCACAAAATAAAATCTGTATCAAAAATAGCAAATATTCGCTTCGTCTAATACCTGCTTTAGAATCCATAATCACTCCTAAATCTCTAATTTGATAACACCTTTCTACAATTTGATGTCCAAGAGTGCAACTGTAATGTTCAGGATTTCTCTTCCTTGTGTAGGATATAAAATTGCATTTCTTTACGTTAAGATCAAGAAGACTTTATTTACACCAAACGTAGAAAATGTCAACCTCTTGTTGGAATTGCTGGATGTCTGATTTGTTTCTTATTTCCATGTACAATTTCATGTCATCGGCATATATCAATACTTTGAGACGATTCAACACAAGGGTAACGTCATTAACAAATAGAATGAAGAGCAAAGGGCCTAAATGGGAGCCTTGTGGAACTTCAGATGTCACTTTTACTGGTACAGAGAGGTGTCCCTTAAACCAAACCGTTTGTGTCCTATTCGTCAAATAAGATTCAATCCATCTAAGTAGCTCTGTTTCAAATCCCAGTTTTTTTAATTTGAACATAAGCATGGAAATATCTACTCTGTCAAAAGCTTTGCTAAAGTCCGTGTATAGGGTTTCCACGAAGTTGCCTCTGTCCATAGACGCAAGAGAGAAATCAACAAATTCAAGTAAGTTGGTAGCCGTAGACCTTCCTTTGTAAAAACCATGTTGGTGACACGTTATGCGGTTATTTACCTGATTAAATATTTTTTGGTTTATGATAGCTTCAAAAAGTTTGGGGATACATGATATTATTGCAATGCCACGATAATTTTTGATGTGTAGATCTCTTACCTGACTTGAAACTCGGTATAAGAAAAGATTTTTTCCAGACTGATGGAAACTGTCCGGACGTAAGGGATAAGTTGAAAAGCCAAAACAAGGGTTTTACGAAGGCAGGAGCAAGATTTTTCATGAGTGAGGGTGGAATTCCATCTGGACCTGGACCTTTTGAAGCGTCCAGTTCTTTTAGTGTTGCGAGGATTTCTTGAACAGTTATTTGCTCAATAAATACATTATTTATTTGTTCATGCAAGTGCGAGAAATACTCAAAGTCCCTGACTTCGTCGCTATTTTTATAAACGGTTTGAAAAAAACTCGCAAACTTGTTGCAGATTTGCTTTGAGTCAGTACTGGCGAAGTCTTCATATTGCATGCGAGAAGGAAAGTTTTTAGACTTCATTTTATCGTTTGCAAATTTAAAAACCTAAATTAATCCACCTAGCGTTCAGACTCAGCCTTTCTCATTGAAACTTATTATTTGTAAAAATAGATTTACATGAATGCTTATATCCAATTAAGGGGTATATTTACTCTTTGGGTTCTAAAATATTGATGTTGTAATTAAAGTATAAAATATGAAATTTGACGTAATGTTAGTGTTTAAGAAATAGCGAAATAAAAGAAATGACTCTTAATTTCGAACAATTTAATCACGAGCGATACCGAGAAACGTTCAGATAGTACGATACCACATCTAAATCATGATTTATATTGATCAAAGCAGGTATAGTGTTGAAAAGTCTTTGAATTTCTTTTCTTTCCAAAACTTTTGAACAGCATATCAAATTGTTATGAAGTTTGTTATTTGTAAGTTTGAGAGACGACTCGTTTGTAGGACACTCACATGTTTAAACATTATGTAATTCATTTTTTAAGGGTTTAAAAGCCCATTTATTTGAATTCAACTATGTTTATAGCTTCTGAGATATAAGAGTGATTTTTACATTCTGACGCAGCGCCAAAACTAAAAGTTTAATTACAGTGAAATTCAATAGCAACCTTAACAGACCCTTCATTTGACACCAAGGTAGAAAGAATCGGTCAGACCATTTCTGAGAAAAGTAAGTGCGAATAAAAGGTGCACATACACACGTACACAGCCACACACAAACATATACACCTATACATGCATACATGCAGAAAATGCTCGATTCGTCGAACTGAGTTTCACATTTTTATGAACAACGGACTAAGGTACAATCCGATTGCAATGAAATTCAACCTATGGAGCAACTAGACCTTTCATTTGACAGTAATTTTGTGAAAATCGGTTCAGCCATCTCTGAGAAAAATGAGTGAGTTTAAACATTCTCAGGATAACTTTTCTTTACATAACTTTAGAACCATATGTTCAATCATAACGAAATTCAAAAGTTAAGGGTTCTGGAGACAGCCCGATCATTTAAAACCAGTTTTATTGAAATCGGTTATGTGGTTTCTGAGATATTGATGTTTCGCGATTTTTACATTTTGATACATAACCTTTAAACTAAAAATCCGATTACAATGAAATTCAATAGCAACCTATGGCGCAACTAGACCTTTCATTTGCAATTAATTTTATGAAAATCGGTCCAGCCATCTCTGAGAAAAGTGAGTGAGAAAAAAAAATTGCACATACACACACACACACACACACACATACACACATACATACATACATACAGAAAATGCTCAGTTCGTCGAAAGAGGTCGAGTGGTATATGACATTCGGCCATTGGGACCACTTTTATACCTTTGGTTTTCCCAGTGTTTGCTATACCTTTCTAGGAGAAAGGCAAAAACTGTTTAGGGTCTGATTTATTTTTCTATTTTCTACCCTTGTGTTATAATTCTCATACGCTATAGATATTTTAGTATTCAGTTCATTACATATGTTCAGGTATCTGTCTAAATTTCTGTCCAAATTTTATGAGCTTTTGGTTTCCTATTCTTTAAATTTTTAATTTCTCTGGTAAACCAAATGTAATCTTTTGAGCTAGCCATTTTCTTTTTTGATTTTGGTACAGTTGAGTCTAAAACTCCGTACAGTGATGATAAAAAATTATCAACCGCTTTGTTCATATCTGTTTCATTTTTTAGAAGTGACTGCCAGTCGATGTCAGTTAATTTACGATTGATTAGTTCAAAATTTGCTTTAGTGAAGTCATATTTATATTCAGGCTCATGATCAGAGGGTCGTGATCTCTCGGTATCAATCATAAACGAGTACTCAATTGCAGTATGAATTTTTTCATTTTTCCATAGGGGATATTCTGCTTTGTCAACACTAAAATCTTCCGTACAATCAGTGAATAAAAAGTCTAAAAACAGTTCTGCTCATTCCGGATTGAATTAACCTGATGTAATCCAAGTTGACTAAATCCGTCAAAAATAAATTGCAGAGTTTCGTTTTCTCCTACTACAGGAAGTAAAAGCGATTCATTATCATCATTTACAATAAAATCAGCATCATTTTGATTGAAATCTTCATATATATGAATTTTTGAGTTAGTGTTGGACTCATCATTCACTAATTCTACTGTCCTTAAAATTTTTTCATATGATTGCTTTTTGGCAAAGTGGGGTGGAAAGTAAACTGATACGAAAATATGGATTTCACCCTTCAATAAAATTTTAACCCAGACATCTTCAAATTCGACATGTTTTTTTTATAATTTGCTCAGAATCATGCTGAACTCTAACAGCAACAAGCACTCCTCCACCTGATTTCTTATTAGATAGCGATAAATATCGATCGCTCCTGAGCACATTAAAAGAACTGTTGAAAAATTCTTAACTTTTAATATCTGCGTTCCAGTTCGTTCCAGTTGCTAGGATGATTGAGTATGAACATCCACTTATTCTGTTATTAATGTGATTAATTTTGAGCGCACTGCGCATCCTGTTGAAATTTTGAGCATAAATTAAAACTTCATTGACTGCTGGCGTTGTTTTTTTCTTTCTTTGTTGTTTTTGTTGTGGCCACCAGCCAAATGGTAAGGACACGGTACAGCTGAAGAGGTCCCAGGAGTCATCATGTTGAACGGGCGCGTTGAGGCAGTAGGTGTGAAGGAGGATGAATCATAACTTGCCGGGTACGGATTCAGTACTTCACCACGTTGGAAATAAATAAGCTGAAGATTGAGTGGAGGTCGGGAAAACTGGTCCATCGCTGCAGCGAGAAGCACACGATCAGGCGGTAGCCGGTTGTAATTTTTATTGAGGTTGCGATTGTAATTCTGGTTGTTGTTATAGTTGCTATTGTTGTAGTTATTATTGTTGTAGATGTTATTGTTGTTTTTGTTGTTGTTGTTGTTGTTGTTGTTGTTGTTGTTGTTTTTGTTGCGATTATTGTTGTATTTGTTGTTATTGGTGTTGCGGTTGTTGTAGCGGTTGTTGTTGCCGTTGTTGTTTCGGTTGTTGTTTCGGTTGCTGTTCCGGTTGTTGTTGTTATTGTTGTGAGTATTGTTATTGGTATAGTTAAGGTAATGCTTCGTTTCCTGGCTGCTTCTGCATTCTTTTGCTGCTGCATCCGACGCTTTTTTCGTTAGTCATAGTCGGTCCAATCCGGTTTCCAAATTCTTTTACTGCCTATGAGGCGCCATCCTGATTTGTCAGCATTTTCTGCATGAAGTTCAGCTGGCAAACTTAGAAGTGTTTCAGATGGAGCTCAAATATTCTGATTAACAGCGCTTTTCATTTCGTGCTCTAGATTCAATATCGCATTACCGAGATATTTCACTTCAGATAAAACTGTTAAAAGAGAACAGATTAGACGCTTCCTCTGCGGTGTACGATAGAGCCGAGCTGTGTTCAGTGCAATGTGCTGCCATATTCACTGCGACAGAGCTCAGGTCGTGCACTTCTTTAGCAATGCGCTTCAACTCCCTTTCTAAGTCGTCTGTAAGATCTTTTACATAGGGTAATCGCTCCATTATTCATCTCAACAGCTTGGTGCAACTATATTCATCTTATTTCTCTCATTTGTCCAATTTACCGTCAAATTTCTACAAATTTTTGAAAGTAAATCTATTTGCTTCTCGATTTTCTCAAGTGGCTGAAAATTTTTCGTTGAAAATATGGTAAAATTTTATGATAATTTGATCAACGAGGCATGATGAGATGAATATAGGTACTGAGATGAATATAGGAGCGGTTACCCTACTTATCGATACGATCCCTCGTTGCCTCAGAAGAAATGTTAAGGAGGGTCGTCAAATGGTTTTTTATGTCCACGAGATCATATGATTTCATATTGTTAGTGGCTTCGATGTCCGCAATAATGTTGACACAGCATTTTCAATTTTTGTTGTTGTGTTGAGGTTGACCACTGACACAGTTTCTTTAATTTGTTGTTCCATATCGGAAAACAACGCACCCATTACACTAAGTTTGCTTATGTCAGCAGCATTGCGCTGGTTGGAGGAAAGGTAATATATATAAATTATGTAAAAAAGTCAGAAAAGGGAAAACTAAAAATCAAAACAGTAAAGGAAAAAAAAATTGAAAAAGGGAAACAAAAGTCGAAATAATTACAAAAATATTTAAAAAAATTAATAATGCAAATCAAGTCAAAATTGGAAAAAACGGAGAAAGGAACAAAAATTTAAAAAACAAGTAGAATAGATTAAAGTAATGTGAAGCAAAATAATGTTTTATTGTTAAAAAGGAAGGAAAACAAAGAAAATAAAAGAGGTACTGAACAAAATTGAATATAAAAAAAAAAAAAACAAAAATGTTGAAACAATAACATGAAAACAAAGAAAATTAAAAAGTACTGAAAAAAATTTAATATAAAAAAAACAGAAATGATGAAACAAAAACATGAAACGGCGTTAGAATAGGAGAAATGGGCAAAAGACTTTAAAGCGAAATCAAAAAATTGAAAAATATTATGTAGCCAAAGAAGTAGGAGAAAAATCGAAAAATAAAAGTCGAGGGAGAGAATCAAAAATCATAACAAAAAAAACATGGAATCAAGATGAGCTAAAAATACGAAAAATGTTTCAGTAAAAATGAATAAAAATAATAAGAAAAAAGAGGTATTAAGAAAAACTCAGTGAAAAGATAGGAAAAAATCAGTGTGTGAATAAAAGGTGTGAGCCTATGAACAGAAACGAATGAACAAAATTAAAAGAAGTACAAAACAAATTTGAAAAACAAAGACAACGCCCAAATAGTTTAAATAAAAAAATGATTTAAAATCAGTATGGGTAAAAAATGAAAAAAAAACACTCAAAAAAAGAAAATTAAAATTAAAAAGAAAGGAAAAGTAATAAAAAATAATATAAAATAGAGAACTGAAAGTCAACATAACTACATAACAAGTATCAAAAAAAAAAAATAAAACCATAGAAGGAAAAAAAGAAAAAGTCAAATATGTAAAACAACAAAAAGAAAAAAAATAAGAAAAAAAATCATTAAAAGATATTTGAAAACAAAAACGCAAACGGAAATTTTATCTAAAAACAGAAATAAAGTAGAAATTGAAATAGGTAAAAAACTGAATTATGAAGAAAAGGTTGAAAAACGTGAAAAAGTTGAGCGAAAAGAAAAAGAGGCAAATTAACAAAAATAAAAAATGAAAACTCATAAAATGGAAAACAAGGGGTTAAATTATTTTATAAATTTGAACAAAATAGGAAAGAAATAAAAATAATAGTTGAAAAAGAGAAATAAAATTCAAGTAATAACAATTTTCTTTTTAAAATAAACCACAAAAAAAAACAAGAGAGGTTGAATAAGTCGAAAATTTAAATAAAAAGGAATATATTATTAAGAATCAAGTTAGTCAAAAAGATTGAAGAAAAAAGAAGCAAAATAAAGCTTTCCCTATAAAACGAAAATATTTGTAAAAAAAATTAAAAGAGATACAAAAACAAATTAGAAAAAAATCAAAGAAGTAGGAAAGAAACAGAAAAAAAGTCGTGAGAGAGAAATGAGAAACAAAATAAGAAAACATGAAACAAAAATAGGTAAAAAAGAAAAAGGTAAAAACTGTCAGTAGAAAAAATAAAATTAAGAAGAAAAAAAAAGCAATTGAAACAACTCAGTGAAAAAGATAAAAAAATCAAAATGTGACAGAAGATGTGAACCTATGAAACTGAAATGAAAGAAAAAAAATAGGAGAGGTGCAAAAGCAAATTTGAAAAAATAAACACAATGCCAACATAGTTCAAATGAAAAATATAATTGAAAATCAGAATAGGTAGAAACAATTGAAAAGGAACTCAAAACAGAGAAAATGAAAATTTAAAAAATGCAATGTAATCAAAGAACAAGGAAGTAGTAAAAAATGATATAGAAGAGCGAAATAAAAGTAAACATAACTACATGAAAAATTTTAAAAATATTAATAAAACCATATGAGGCAAAAAAAAGTCAAAAATGCAAAAAAAAACAAGGAAAGAAGAAATATCTGAGAAAAAAAATCATTTAAAGAGATTATAAAAGAAAAAAGCAAACGGAAGTTTTATCTATAAAACAGAAATTGGGGAAAAAAATCAAATATACCCTATTATCTATTATCGTCAGGTTTGTCCAATTATCGCCCGGGGGGTTATTGAAGTCATAAAGAACTTATTTTCTACAGGAAGATGCTCTGCATGATGAAGAACCGTCATGCAAGAAACTAACGCTCTAGGACATCATTCACCCCCGGACGATAATAGGTAAAACCTGACGGAAATAGAGCTGATACCCCAGGTAAAAACCGAATTACAAAAAAACAACGTTGAAAAACGTGAAAAATTCAAACAAAAATGAAAATGGGCAAATTAAGTAAATAAAAACTCAAAATTATAAAAAACAAGAAAATTAAAATATTTAATAAATTCGAAAAAATAGGAAAGAAATAAAGAAAATAATTGTCAAAACAGAGAAATGCAAATCAAAATAGTCACCAGAACATATTGTTTGAATAAACAATGAAAATCAAGAAAGGTTAAATAAGTAAAGTCGAAAATGTTAAAATAGGAATATATTATTAAGAATCCAGTTAGTAAAAATGATAAATGTACGAAAATAAAGGTAAAAAAATTTAAAGAGGTACAAAAAGAACTTTGAAAATAAAAATAAAAATTTGACATGAAATGGTATGAAAGTCAAAGTAGGTTGAATCGGTAACAAAACCCAAAAAAGTGAAAACAGAAAAAATAAAAAAAGCAATTAGGTCAAAAAAGGAGAAAAGAAACAAAACAAATAGGAATCGAAGAAGGGAAATAAAAGTCAGCATAGTAACCAAAATAAGGATAGCAGAGCTTCGTAGCCGCAAGGTTACAGAGCCCGCTTTGATAAGCGAGTAGTCGTGGGTCCGAATCTTAGTAGAATCCGGCCATTTGGTTGTCAAAGGACGTTCACATGGGTTCATTCTCAGGATCTCCACTACATACCCTTCCTTTAAGCTGAATTCTATAGTACCCTTGCTGGCTTTCATCCTAAAAAAAAGTCCCTCTTATAATAAAACTGTTCTGAGTAACGTATAATAGTTCTCCTCTTCAGGGAATTGTTATTATGACGCGGTCTTGGCTGGAGGAACTGTAGGAAAGAAACAAAACAGCAAAATAGTCATAGAGAAGTCAAATCAATTACAAAAGTATTAGAGAAGATACGTGAGAAAGTGAGAAAAGGATAGAAAAGAAGCCAAATGAACATATTTAAATAATCGAAAATGTTCGAAAAAAGAAAATTAAAAAATTCAATTAGTTAGCCGATTAGTCAAAAAATCAATAATTCAATTAATTACAGTTAGAAAACCACGTAGTTAAAAATCAAAAAGTCTCAAATCGAATGAAGAAAAAAATACAAATAAAATGAAACAAAAAGTAAATGAAAACATTGTAAAAACAGCAAATAAGAAAAGTAAAAAATTATCCAAATAAATATTCACGAAGAGATTCGGAAAAGTCTAAAAAAATGATATAAAATTAAAACGGCAAATAATGAAAAAATATAAAATGGAAAGAAAAGAAAACATGTTAAGAAAACATAAAAAAGCAAAGAATAAATATTGTGAATAAAGGTTATGAACATACAGGCATGCTTTGTTTCGCTCTTTTGCTCTTCGAATGCTCATTAGGCTATATTTTGTCAAGGAGACAGAATTCGAACACGTCATATATGAAGCATTTGTAGAGACACTCTATCTTCAAAATTTGTCTGAACATTGTAATGTTGAAATTGCTATAGTTTCATAGTCATAGTTGTTTTATTTTCGTAGGCACCAGAAGAGCAGCTCTTCCAGTTTTACTAGCTTGGTCTGACTTTTACGCTGAACTTATGACAATTTCAACAATACAATGTTTGGACAAATTGTAGAAATACAGTATCTATGCTTCTTATATGACTTGTTCGAATTCTGCCTCCTTGACAAAATACAGCCTAATGAGCATTCAAAGAGCAAAATAGCGAAACCACAACCACATAGAAACCAGAAAGTCTCAAATCGAAAGTAATAAATATAGGTAAAATAAGAAATAAATAAAACAAAAAGTAAATGAAAACATTGTGAAAACATAAAATAAGAGCCTTTTTCAGTACCTTGGTATGTACGTTGGAGGCTCTTTGAAGTCTTCAGGATTCGCATTCTGTTTCAAAACTTCTTAAACAAACGTCCGGATGCTGGAGTATGTCCAAAAGATATACCAACTAGCTAACCTTTGGTTCGGCTACCTTCAGGGCTATGTTCCATTCCCTTGAGGAGGCGAATCGCCTCGGTGACCAATTCTACCCTGCACTTCTCTCTGAGGGCTTGGTGATTTCGTCCAGGTTTTTAAGCTGAAGAATCACATCTGAGGTGAGTGCCCGAACATGCACCACTTTCCGTAGAACCTGTTTGGCTGCTGTCTTGCAAGTAGTGTCTTTATTTTTATCGTCCTGTTGTGCTCAAAAATAATTTTGCCAGTGCTAGATCGACGGATACTCCGCACATCCGCTACTAAATCCTTGAGCTGGGTTTAGCTGTTCCTCAAAACTTCAGAGTACTTCAGAGTAGAGTACAAAGATGGACGGATCGTCTTGAGTGTAAGGGCTTCGCCTCTTCTTGATGGTCGTTAGTCGCCACTCTGTCTTGTTGCTCCCTGTCTTTTCGGCATCCTTTTCCTACCATGGTACCCATAGGTTACCAACAGTCGCCGCTCCGGTCGACTCTCCAGCTCTCGAGTGTGTTGATGTGCAATAGCATAGTCAACCAGACCACTGCTAAAGAAAAATCGTCCATCTGCACTTGATTGGAGGCAGTCGCCCTCCTGGTCCTAACCTCCTTTTCTCGGTGACCTCCACTCGGACTACGAGTTGCGTGGGCAATGTTTTGGTCTTTTCTATGGTGTCCTGAAATAGGAGGAGGCTTTGCTTAGGTCACCGGCGATGTTACGCATGTTCGTGAAGAAGTCGATAATCGCATCGAGATGTACCTCGGCCACTCATGATCTCATGTCCATCAACTTTTTGACGGAACTAACTGGTAAGGAACCGTCTATCGATATACCTGGTGTGGATACAAATGTGTCTGTCACCTTTCCAACTCCGGATTTCGATGCATTCGACTCCACTTTCTTCTGCGAAGGACTTTGCACGCCAGTTGCTATAGTTGATTGGATCTTACTGTCGTCAGTCTCAATGGGTGGGCTAGTGCATTTGGAAAAGAGTAACAACACTACTCGATCCGTCAGAGATGCTTCCGGGTACATATGGTATTTGCGCGAACTCGACGACCCAATGTTTGAACCACAAAAAAAAATTATCGTTATCGATGCAAACGTTCGTTTGAATAATTAAATATTCCGGAAGCAAGCTGTTAGCCTGTGCACAAATAAAATGTGACTTTAAATTAGAGTCGTAAATGTAGCTTTCAACTGCAGCGCATGTTGACGATTAATTTTGCGTGCCGAAGTTTTTGCTAGAAAACACTAAACTGTGTACCTCGAGTCTAATACCGTCACTAAAAATCTTGTTACTCTGAACGAGTTTTATGTCGTCCCCATAACCCGGCATCTGGAGTTTACGGTGACAGTGTTAGCTTAGGTACTGCAAAAACTGGAGAGCAAGAACTCTGAACGATGCGATTTGTTACGGGATAATCCACAACGCGGGCAAATATGACTATCCGCCGTTAGACCCCTAGACTAAAGTTATGATGATTATGAATGCCATCATCGGTGTTGGCCCCGAGGCTAGAATAAAAAGCTGACATCGATCCATCTAACAGAATGCATACAATTGTCTCCCGTAAAATAAAACATATGAAACCACAACGTTTCTGCAAATAGTAAAGCAAACGTTGGCAATGTCTTCGTCCCTTCGTCCAGGAGCAGCACTAGTTCAAGCGAACGAGGAGATGCGCTTGCTTGCGAGTAATTATTATTATCATAAATCGTAAATGTTGCATGCTAAATGAATGTCAACATCAATATGTTGAGCACGGCACTAATGCGAAGTTCGTACCACGGCCGTGGACGACGGAGACGCAGACTTGATGTAAAAGTTGGTGCCGTTGGATTGGACACACCATCCGTGTAGGTTGGTGGCAGTGTAGTTTAAATGTTTCCATAATACTAACCAGTACACTGATGGCAGTTATAACTCCGGCAAACTTCACTGTTGTAACCTTTCTAGATAGGTGCGTTTGTGAAGGGCTCATTTTTTTGAATGTCGACCAGAGCGAATCCTACAGTAAGATTCAAAGTACAACTAATGATTGCACGCATGCATCAGTTTTGCTCTACATCCGTTTTGTTGTGTCTTCCTCTACCTTACCTAATGAGAAATTCGCCATACAAGCTATGCATGCAATTATGGTTGGTTCTATTCATAATTTGCGACAGAAGTTACCATATTATCGGTAAGTTTGAGATTATAGCATTTGGTTTTAGAATTTCTGACGATTTGAGAAAAATAAATCTAAAGACAATAATCACAATCTAGCAAAATAAATAACACATTACTCGTCATTAATTTAGAGCTTCGAATAACAGGAAATTTTATCTGTAACAGTCTCCGATACTGGACTAGTAATTCAAATCATCATCCCATTCAGCCTGCCCGCAACTGTTTGTATAGCGCAGAGGCAGGGTAATTAATTTAATAAACTCTCATTACCCATGTTTTGCGCCCTCTTTTTATCCGTGGTCCGATACGATCGCCAAGAGGTTGATAACATGACTTGCGTGCGGATAAACGCCTTTCGGAATGAAGTAAATGGAAAAAAAATAACAAACAATGTCTACATTTCTCTTAAATATTCGGTGTGAGGGCCTGTGTGTGCTAAAACTTCAGAACAGCTTCCGGTTTTGCAGGGTTGCATGGAAACCGAAGATAAATTAACAAGCAAAACCACTGTGAACGACATCTGTCGTGTGAGTTCGGTTAAAGCAGACTTTTAAGCTGAATACTAAATAGTTGCTACCTTTTGAAAGTAGATTTTTTTGTTTATTTCGTGTAGTCAATACGTACCGATTATTACGTCCCGACCGGTTGAAGTTTCCGAAATCCTGAACAGTTTGATGGCAATTAAAACTAATTTACCTTAAAAAAGGCGAGAGTGATGGCTTCAGAACTCTACACATTTTTTCACGACGGTTTATTTTCTTTAAACAAATATTAACAAAATTAGAGTAAACATTTATAGTTTCTACAAGCTCGCTTTCTCTTATTCTTATTGGCGAAAAAACCAAGTGTTGTCAAAAAGGTCATATTTGAGTCAATCTTCTCGCTGGCCTACTACTTATTTACGTGGGTAAAGAGATAGAGAAAAGTAATTTCATAAAAATGTCCCCATTTTATTATATTTTTTGAATTTCCATTTTCGATTTAACTGGAACTTTTAACAGATGTTTTTATGGGCTGAACATGTCATTTTGTGCTATTGGTAATTTTCGTATTCGGTAATTGTCCATGTAAAAGCTAATTTTTCTGACACATACATCCATAAGCTAGATTAAACGAGTTAGTATAAAATTCAATGAATTTTTGCGAAAATTTTGTTGGAGCGGTAAATACTTGCTTATTTAGTAGGTGACAAGTAGGGTGGTTTACCGGTAAAACAAAAACCGGTAAAACCGATATTTTTTCTAATACCGAAATACCGGTATTGGAGAGGCGAGAAAACCGGTATTTCCGGTATTTTTCTTAAAATTAAAAAAATAATGGTCACAATATTCATAAATCATTGTAAGGTTAATGAATGCTACCCACTTAGGTAGACGTTACAAACCACATGAATATATTTAGACAGAAGCAACATTGAATAATATTTACTCTAACCTATATATCAACTTTTGTTTCCTTCTTGTTTGTTCTGCTTGGATTCAGATGATGTATTTGTGTGTATCGATAATATGTCAAAAAACTTCATATCAATAAAATAAGACATTTATTTTTTAAGTAGAACAGCTAATCTCTTTACACACTCATACTTACAGAAGCAACCCGTGGATTTTGAACCTACTAGTTCAACCACAAATTTTAGCTTGGGGCAGTAATCATAACCTTGTCTGCGAAAAAACGTAAGTCATTATTCGTTTTGTGCAATTTAAAAGTAAAACTAAAAAAATATATACATATAAATTTAGATTAGGGATTTATTTTTTGTTTGGCGTCTCCGTGTGCATTGCACAGGTTGCACCTAGTTATGAATATGTTGCTCCTGATACAAAGCCTTTACAGAATGAAATAGTCAATCAATAAAGATTTTCGTCCTAAAAATTACTGCTCCTTATTCTTGAGAAAGTGAAATTCAAATAGCTGTAGCATGGTCAAAGCCTCGTCGCCCAAACCGTAGCGAATTTTATTAGCAATAGTTCTAGCTGAGAAAAATGCTTTCTCAGGTTCAACTGAATTTGGAAGAACTATTTAAAGAGCATCAAATAGAATAAAGAAGTATTTACGTTCGATACCATTCGAATTCGTAGAATGTAAATTCTTGTCTGATCGTCATTTCATTTTCTTCTTCATTTATTTACTGTTTTCAGCAGTTTCAATAATTGTTTCTCTAAGAGTTTCAAATTTATTCATTAATTTTAAACTAAGTTTTGCGATGTGAAAGGAATTTGAAACAAAAATCTGTATGTTTTTTTACTAATATAAGTTTCGAAACTATGTTCTTCGTAATCATATCACAGGATTCATTCATTAAAAATTTCCAAACACTATTTAATTTATCCAGTGTTGTATCTGGATCGTATAACACCACAAGAGATCAAAACAAGTGGTCCAAATCATACAGAAAAACACTGGGTCGTAATGAAGCATAGGTACTCATAAATGCAAAAACATAACTATGCAGCGACACGTCCATAGATGCGACCTGAAACGCTAGGCAAAAAATAAATTTCAAATCCGAATTTCTGTATATATTTAATTATTTTTTTAGTTTTATTTTCAAATAGTACAAAGAGAATGACTTGCGTTTTTCCGTGGACATGATTGTCATTATTTCCCCAAACTATGATTTTCAGAATTTTGTAGTTGAACAAGTAGGTTTAAAGACAACGAGTCGCTCTTGGTTTGTATTAGTCAGAAAAAAATGAAAATTCTGGTTTTTTACCGGTTTTACCGGTTTTTATTTTTATGAATACCGAAATACCGGTTTTTCGAAAAGTCGGTAATACCGACCACCCTAGTGACAAGTCATCATTAGAATTGCAACAGTAGAACCAATAAGCCTTAGAAAAAGGCCAGAAATAAATCGGAAATCTTTCAAATATGAGTTGAGAATGTGTACAACATGAGTCAAAAAAAGAAATTTTTAGTAATCTGAACATATAAACATATAGACTTCTAAACTACTGAACCGATTGGCGTGAAATTTAATTATAGGGGTCTCAGGCGCCGGAAAAGGTTACTAAGATAGTTCGAGACCCCTCCCTATTCTGGAAGAGAGGGGTCCCATTCAAATGAAACACAAATTTCGAACATCTCGAGAACAAATCAAGTAAATGGAACCAAATTTGGCATGGAAATGTAAATGTAGAAATGACCATGAGCGGAGATGAAAAAAAAATCAAAGAGAAAACCAGAAAGTGGCTTGTATGTGTCAAAACGTGTTAAATATGAGAAAAAATGTGGAAAAAATTGTCACCAGTTCTTAATTTAAATTTATTTAAAACAATAACAAAAAACCGATTTTGAAATAAAACATAAAATTGATACCTCTATGTGTTAGTCGGTGGATAAAAAACGTTAAAAATAAAACAGGAATGTGTCACAAATTTTAAAATTGTGATAGAGAGTGTCTTGTGTCAAATAATTGAAATCTTGGTGAAAATCACCCTAGAAATGTATCAGAAACATTCCAGAAATTGGTGCAAAATTAATTGAAAATATGTTAAAAGTGAGTCAAAAATAAATATTTTTGATAGTGAAAATACTACAAGGTATATACCCTTGGGTATGAGGGCTCCGCTTGCTATCGTTTTAAGAACAAGAATGAAGTTGATATTAGACCGATAACGGTGTTCGACTGGGAACAAAGGAACAATTTAACCGGAAAATTACCAAATTTTGCAGTGAAATTTGTGAGGGTTACATCTTGCTGCGATAAACTGCTCATAGGCAACACTACCGTTTATCTTTGGTGCCCTGGTCACTATTGTAAAAATGATTATTGAGAAATAGATGAACATTTCACACTAGTAGTAGTTGCGAATTCTCATAGCTCTTATCTTCAAGCATTCATAGTTCTGAAAAGAACCGATTCCATAATCTTCAGCTCGAAATGTGTGCTACAGAACGCTGATGATCGCACCACCACCGGTAGCATTGAATATTTTGCTTGGCCGCGCATAATGAAATTTTCTCTCCGCTGTGCCGGCAAAATATCCTGCAGCGTACGATGGTAACTGGTGCTGCTGTATGCAAAATAAAAGTAAGGTGTTCCGCAGTGCCTGGAAGTTGACTCGTATGCAGCCGTCGTTTCCTAATGTCGCGTACCTCTAAGAGCTAAACTCCACTCACTATGTGTGACAAACTGGAATGAAGCTGATTTTTCTACACGCAATCTGTTGTATCGAGTTAAGCGTAGATTTTTGCCATGAAGGCGTGACCACGCAGTTTCGAGAAAGAGAAACGGAACAAAACACTTTTTTGAGTCAGAATATGTGGGCAGTGCAATTTTTTCCGTCAATGTTATTGTTATGCGTGCTCGGGAAGCAAGAGAACAGCAAGGAAAATGTATGGGAAAGCTTGACTTTGGAATTTTTCACCATATAGCAGTAAAGCAACAATGTTAAACATTATATCAAACAATTGTCACAGTATTTATCTATTCACCGACATATAAATGACCAAGATGCATAAGGTCATTCGTTTGCTATAATCGTTTGAAATCTAACGCAAAATTTGCCAGTTTCATTTTCAATTTCACAAAATGTAATCTAGTATAGAAAACAAAGACGTAATCCTACGTCAATGGATTTTTCACTAATAATCATGAACGCAGACAAAACAAAGTACTATCAACTTCCACTTGGCCTAGAGGACTTGTTTACCATGAGTTCTCTGATAACAGATCTGGTGAAAACTTTTGGCAACCGAAACCTACTACGAACGACCCGCCTCACATTTTACCGGATCCAGACGTTGCAGCAATGAACGAATAAACTGCACCCCAGGACGCATATATGCAGCAAGTTTGCCGCGACGCTCCGTAGAAAGCACTATGGAGACCTCTTCTCGTTTCGTCACAGTCGTACCATATGCTGCCAGTGTTCATCGGAGCCGTCGCGGCCCTGTGATCGATTCTGCAGAAGTAGGCTGGAAAAACACTACCCTCCAGGCAAGTATTCCTACTTCTTTGAACATGCACTTCCTGATCGCTCACCCGCTTCCAGTCTTCCATCGGCCGCTGGTGCCGTCCACCCTGTTACCCAAGTAACACACAAAACATGTTAGAAAATTAGTTTCAATGAAAGTAGTCATATAAGTGTACTCCAAGTATATTTCGAAAACAAGATCGTTTTGCTGGGTTTGGAAATGTTTTCAACGACATGAGTTCAACAATAACAATATCCTCACTATGGCTTTTCGTTAGACGTTACACCATCTAATAACAACACTACGTACCTGTAAAGGGCTTTTCCTTAGGACAAAGGTCGTAGTATTCAGCAACCAACGTAAAATTACTTGATCAAATTAATATTTGAATAATTTGAACGATTTCTATATTTATTTGAAGCGGGTCAAAATGCGCCATTTCATGTCCAGATAACGTTGAAACTATGCGAAAACAATTTTAATATTCAAACGAAAAAAGCCACTCATTGTTAAAGGTTGAGTATAATTTCTTATCATCAATTTATAATCAATTAAAACTGCCACTGATAAAAACGATTGTCAAACTAGTTGCACTGCACATAACAACACATGTGCGCATGCGCTGTTTAGCATTTGTCATAGCAATAGATTTGCGCTTTGCCGTAGGTTAGTACTTACTTCACTTCACTTTTAGGGCGACAGACCGATTATCGATCCAGTGCCGAATCCAGAATACGTCGCCATGTCCCTCGGTCTTGGGCTGCTATCCTCCAATCACCTCTAACACCTATTTCACGTGCATCCTCGTCGACAGCACACATCCAACGAGTGCGGGGTCTACCCCGAAGTCGACGACCTCTATCGGGATTCCTGCTAAATATAGCCTTCGCTTGACGCTCATCCGGCATTCTCGCTACATGCCCAGCCCACTGAAGCCTGCCGTGTTTTATCCGCTTGACTATATCCGCCGAATGGTATGCCTGGTACACGTCATGGTTTATGCATCTGCGCCAAACACCATTTTCTAGTTTGCCGCCAAGGATTGAACGCAAAATCCTACGCTCAAAAACACCAAGAGCTCGCCGATCAGCCTCTTTCAGCGTCCATGATTTAAGGCCGTAGAGAGCCACCGGAAGAATCAGTGTTTTATAGAGTGCAAGTTTAGTACGGATTTGCAGACTGCGGGACCTTAGCTGGTTACGTAATCTGTAAAAGGCGCTGTTTGTGGCTGATATCCGCCTCTTTATCTCACGGCTAACCTCGTTGTCACATGTCACTATTGTTCCCAGGTAAATAATTCGACGACTACTTCGAAAGTTTCCCCATCTAGCACCACCGCAGCACCAACATTCGACGGACTACCACGCACTCTGCCAGCCACCATGTATTCGTTTTGGCAGAGTTTATGACAAGCCCTAATCTCGCAGCTTTCCTCCTGAGGTGTCCGAAGGCCTATTCCACAGCTCTACGGTTGATACCAATGATGTCGAATATCGATATCGTTCGCAAAACCGAGAAGCATGTGCGACTTCGTAATGATGGTGTTACTTCTCTGCACACCAGCCCTCCGTATTGCACCTTCCAATGCGATGTTGAACAATAAGTTCGACAGCCCGTCACCCTGCTTCAAACCATCTAACGTCACGAACGAGTCCGATATCTCACCGGATATTCTGACACTTGATGTAGAACCTTCAAGGGTGGCACGTTTCAGCCTAATCAGCTTTGTTGGGAAGTCATGTTCGAGCATAATCTGCCATAACTCATTTCGCTTAACTGAATCGTACGCTGCCCTGTAGTCTATGAACAGATGGTGCGTCTGCAAGTTGAATTCTAGAAATTTATCGAAGATTTGTCGCAAGGTAAACATTTGGTACGTCGTGGAGCGTTCCCCTCGAAAACCGCATTAGTACTCGCCAACAAAGGTCTCCTGCAACGGCCTCAGTCTGTGTGACAGGATGCGGGAGAGAATTTTGTACAGGATATTGAGAAGAGTTATGCTCCGATAATTGCTACAGTCCAGGCGATGATCTTTTTTGTAGATCGGGCATATGAGACCCTCCAACCAGTCCGAGGGCAATTCTTCATCAGACCACACTCTCAGCATGATTCGATGGATGGCACGATACAGCTGTTCGCTCCCGACTTTGAAGAGTTCGGCGGGAATGCCGTCCTTCCCGGCTGCCTTGCAGTTTCTCAGCTCTTTCACTGCTTTCTTCACCTCGTACATGGGTGGTGGATCCACAGCTTGACCATCATTCTCAATAGTCATCCTGCTCCTTTCGACTCCACTGTTTCCCTCACCGTTCAACAGCACACTGAAGTGTTCCTTCCAACGCCTGGCCACCTCTGTTTTATCGGTTATCAGGTTCCCCTCCCTATCGTTGCACATGACAGGGGCTGACACGTTTCGATTCCTGATTCCGTTGACCTTCTTGTAGAAGCTCCTCGCATCGTGCCTGGAGAAGCAACCTTCCGTCTCCGCAAGAATACGCTCCCAATGGTGTCGTTTCTTCCGGCGATGGCGATGTCTCATTTCAGCGGCTCTAGCATCTTGATATCTACCCACGCTCTGACGAGTCACAGCCGTGGCCTACATGTGACCCCTGGCGCGGTTCTTCTCCTCCGTCACTCGCTGGCACTCAGCGTCAAACCACTCATTGGACGCAGCTGCCACAGTTGTACCCAACATTTCTCGCGCTGTAGTGCTGATCGAACTGTGGATGTGCCTCCACTGTTCATTCAGGTTTCCTTCAACTCTTTCCTCAATTCGTTCATCAACCTTCTGCGCGTACTCTGCAGCCACTCCTTCAGTTGATAGCCGCTGGATGTTCAACTGCATCCTCCACATTGTCTTGGATTTCAACACGTTGAACAGCCGGGCGCGGATTTTGGCTACTACGAGATAGTGATCCGAGTCAACGTTCGGTCCTCTGAACGACCTCACGTCTGTAACGACTGAAAAGTGCCGTCCATCAATCAGAACGTGGTCAATTTTAGTGCAAAGCTTTCTATTCGGGTGCATCCAGGTGTGCTTACGTATCTTCCGGCGTGCAAAATAAGTGCTACAGATAGCCCTAGCTGCAGCGAAATTAACAAGCCTCAGGCCATTGTCGTTCGTAGTAGAGTGGAAGCTCTCCCTACCAGTTACGAAGCGAAAGAAGGTTAGTACTCGAGATATATTTTGCCACTTCATTCTACCAAGTTGGCTTGCTTTCATGCAGTGTTGTAATACTTCATATAGGATCGGTACTTGTTCTATAGCAGCCTTTAATTTTTGCGCTTTTCTGGTGATAGAGATGTCATGGAATAGGTAGCGTCAACTATTCTATAACAACGCGTGTTACTTGGGTACTGATCTACATCCACGTTCTAAGCCAGCATCTCACTCAAACCGTCATCATTTATGCTACTCAGCCGACATTTAATCACCCCCGGAACGCACATCACACCGCAGTATGGAAGCCCTGGATCCACCTAGCCCAGTCGTGTCAACCGTTGGTTCGCGTCAATCCCAAACTGTGAGTTCCCGCCTTCAAAGTCGTCCCGGCTAGTGTTGGATGGGCTTCCAAACTCCCAGTCTTGGCAAGTATTCATGGTTTGACAGTGTTTCTTGATCTGACGCACTCTCCATTCCTAGGAATCCGGCTACACCTTCTCAACTTTTGATATATTATCAAAATGTTGGTGGTATCAACTCTAGCTTAATAGACTACCAACTGGCGTGTAACGTTTCATTCACAGAAACATGGCTCAACGAGAACATAATCTCCGCTCAACTTTTTGTTGACTCATTCACGGTCTACCGTCAAGATCGATCATCCATCAATAATAAAAGTAATCAAAGTCTCGCATTGCATCCTTCCGGGGAATCAACAGTTGAACATCTGTGGCTGGCGATCACCAGCTCCAGAGTTACGTTCGCTCGAATGGATGGTCTCCCAGATGGGTGTAAAAGACATTCTGTAAGAGACCTCAGAGATTCTCAGGAGACCTCCGCGAAATCTCCTGAGTTCAAGACTCCCGTGGCTTCCTCTTTCCGGGTCCTGGTCACTCTTCGCTTAGAGCGGCTTCAACCAATTTGTTGGATGGTTATTGTCAGAGGCAGACGAAGACTGATTTGAGCTGGAGGTTAAAACTTATTTTGGCGCCCCCTTCATTTTTTTTGTTTACAGTCAGGTTTTTTTACGCGGGGATGCGTACCTGAATACCGCGCTACGATGCTTGTAGAGGAAGTTATTCACCCCAACCTGATCGAATGTCTTACAAACGGCGCATCATTGAATTTTGCCAGCAATACTGCTGCAGCATGCTCGAAAAAATATTTTTGGACAAAATCGACCATATGGGAATGTTTTTGAGCAAACGAGGGCTTAATATTATAAAACTGGCTTCTGGTCACTTGCAAAACTCCTTTTAAACCAGATGTAAACTATTTTAATGTTCATTAGATATCGGAAACTTGTATTTCATTAAAGTTGTTTGTAGCTAACCAAAATTGAAATGTAACCAATCGGAGTACTGCGTGCTAGAATGTAATTTTTATTTTTCCAAATTTTTCGCATTTTTAGGCTTCGCTATAGTTTAATCGAATAAACTTTATTAAATATATCTTTTGCTCTTTAAATTATATAATTCATCATAATATCCTTATAATTTATAAAAGTGTAAATTATGTTTTTATTTAATTCTTTTTATTTTTTCAATTATATTGTGGTTGGAAAGATAAAATATGTAATGTTTGTTTGAAAAAGAATAATTATGATAAACCACGATAGTCTAAAATTTTGGGAATTTCCTAGAGCGTCGACAAGCTCAACCACATACCACGGTAGAAAACGTAAGTTTTTGTTTTTTTTTAGGATGCGATGAAGGTTAACATGGGATCCAAAAAAAAAAACATAACTTAAATCGTTTCAATACCAGCCGGCCGGTCTCAGCGGGGATTGCTCATAAACAACATAATATGCTAAATATATTGTCAACACATTTGAGTTGAAATGAAAAATGAAAGTTTCACGTAAATGGCTCAACAAATGCCACCTTGTTAACAATATTCTAAAAATATTAGGGACTCTTTAGCACTGGTAAACATCAGTCAGAAAATCACTCCACAAAAAGGTTGCTGATGAGCACAACGGCAGGCGCTGCATGAATGCGGGTCAACCTTTCTGTATCATTTACTGGTCGCCCGGCTCCGGGACTGGCAACGAATGTGGCAAATTCATCCAATTTTGCAAATTGCAAAATAGCAAGCAGGAAAATTGCTTCTATTATGGTGGCATTCATTGACAAAACGACGACGGAAGCCGTGCGCGCTAGTTTGGTTGGGCATTGGACCCACTCACAACAAAAAAAAAGTATAACAGTCAGTCGGTAGAGTTTGAAAGGCGGCAGGCCGGTTGTCCATTTGCATGGTTGGGTGGATCGATGCGCTAAATTCAGAGATGCGAGCTTCGAACTGTCTCTTGTCGAGTAAAAAAATCCGATTCGTAATCAAATGCACACATGTGCATGTGTGGCACACAAACACTGCACTGCCACCATTTGGAGGCTGCACATTTTCGCAATAGTAGGTACTACTCCGATTGATGTGATTCGAACTTTTCCGAGTTTGGGCATTCAACGGACTTTTTTTCATCTCTTGCTCTGCGATGAATTCTTCTATCAGCTGGCTAGCCGGTAAATGCCGATCGGATCAGTCATGCGTTTCCCGGAGTTCATTCATGCATCTAAATATGGCATCCGTCGGACGCGGCGGGCGTGAATCCAGCAGGCCTCGGGGTCGGGGAGAACGCAATGTCCGGTGGTTGGGTTTTGTTTGGTTTTATTTTTGCCCAGAATTGGAAGCGCCATTCAACTGGCTACGATCGAGTTTTGCCGGGAAGCAATGCAGGAACGGATTCAAATTTGTTATTAAATTTCAAATTCATTTCAAACGTGCTGCACTCGGGTCTGAAGCTGAACGGTGTTTGAAGCTGGGAAGTTCTATTTCTAAATTTGATCAGAGCAAAGAAGTTTGATACAAGGGTTTCTTCTTCTACTGTAAAGTTGCAATAAATAAACAGCATTCACCATCTTTAAGTATACTAACATTGCAAAGTGGTAATATATTGGGGCTTCATCGCAAATTGCAGCGACGAACCCCGCCCTTGCTCTCTATACGGTCGCAATTTCCCGTTGTTGCGTGAAATTGTTGTGTTTTGCAAGTTGGACATTTCTGTGAGCATGTTTTCAAAGCAAATGGTTGATTGGAAAACCATTTGCGAAGCTGTATCATTTACGGTACATCTGTTTGGGCAGAATGAATAACAAACGAAAAAAAACGGAATGTGGTTACTCGTTTTTCATTGCGAACAATTGTGTAGGTTTGCTGTTCTCCGCTAACTGGTTTTGTTGTTTTTGCAACAAAACAACAGACTTTTGAAATGCTAGCAATTTAATTCACCATGAGGGCTCAATTGTTGGAAATATTGCAGGACATGATGTAATTTCAACATTTTTTTTGATAATTTAACAGAGCAGCTGAACACATCAGCCTCTAACGCTTCCGAACAACAAAACTTTGCACTTATTTAACGAATGAAAACAAACTGTGTAACAGGAAAACCATAAAAAACAGACGATCGCACAAACAAAGGCAGAAATTCACACCTCGGTAGTAATTTAGAGGTGTAAAGGTACAAATAAAAAAGGGAACTCGATTGTGCTAAACAGTGAAAAGAGGAAAAAGAAAAACTAACACTGTATGGTCTTCTTCTGGTCGGACCACCACACGAGGGCACACATGGGAAGGGAGCAAACAAACGAAATAATAACATAAATGACAAATTCCTTTGCCGAAGTCTGGGTCGAAGGGAGCGAATGAATAGCTTTAATAACTAGGTAAATATTGGAACTCATAATATGCGCAATGAAATTTGATGAAAGCGGTCGCCCAGGTAAGCGGAATGGTTCGGATTCTGAAGCCGAAGGGACATCACATACAGGAAACTTTTCTACCCGGGTGTAATCCCTCCAAACACGATGTGAGCCAGATTAACTAAACTAAACTCGTACGTAGAGAGGACTAGACCCGAGTTTTCTTTGATGCTACGTTCCGGGTGAATGAAATATCTGATTTAAAGTAGGACACATAATAGTAGTGCCGATTCGTTTACGGGCTCGAATGCAGGGGAATGCCATTAGCGGAAAGGTGTGAAGGAAGCCACTGATGCCAGCAAACGAGGTCATACCGAATACCCTTCGGAACCTATTAAGGATGGGTATTTGTACTGGCAGTGCCTTACCCGAACCTAGGGGAAGAGAAACGATTAAACGTGTGGCTGCCCGTGAATAAGCAGCTTTCAATCATTTGACAGCAATTGTGTGAGAGATTAATGAAACTTAATTTATTTCAAGCTGGTCACAACTTTGCCCGAAAAGTACTAAACGGTTTTTCCGAAGACTACGAAGCAGATGTTTAAGTTGATTGAATTTGTTGTTTATTCTTGGATCGAACGATTTCCAAAGTCTCTGTCAGCTATTGTGATCGACATCGGTAAAATACATGTTTTTGGATTTTTTCGAACCCTTGGATGATGATTTACAGCATCTACATTAACTACTATCCACTTAAAGTTTGTAGGTAAGCCGTAAAATTTATAACTGACAGAATGAACTAACATTCAAAACAAAGAAATTAATAAGTTTTTTCTAGATTTGTGGAATTCTACGCTTTTCGAATGAACCTTTGTTTATAAGTTCATTCATTTATACATTTCAGGTACAAGTACAGAAAACTGCCCTAGGACAAAACGTTAGTATAATTTGTCTTACGATATATTATACGTAATAACACGTTTATTTAGTAATTGAACATAAAAAAATTGCAATAATAATTTCAGATTCAAACCAAAAACTATCCAAATCATGAAAACCAAAAATGAAAAGAATCTCATCAAAATTAAGCCTAAACGGGCTGAGTAACGAGCCAAAATATCAGGAAAAGGGAAACATTTTATGCTGTTATTTTCATATTCTACATTTATCTGTTTTTACGATTTAGTACAAAGGGTTGGGAGAAAAAACTGAAAAGGCTCGGGTTTGCCTGTGGACTGTAGAGCTCGTTATCGAGAATTATGGAAACATAGGATCTCTCTCGTAGTTCTGGATCGTTATCCAGAACCAACTCTGATTAGTTAACGCTCCTAAATGTTAGGTGTCAATTACCAACCAAGTCCAGATAATTTTCGGTTTGGAAACGTTCTGGATGAGCCTTGGATCAATGTTATTGGGAAATCGTTTTTTTTTTAAATTTATTTTCAAATTAGGGTAGTAGCACCGGTTTTGGCCATGATAGAATAAAATTGACAATTGTGAAGAAGTATCTTGAATTACTCCTATTTCGAAGTCTCCTATTGAAACTGCTGATGTTATTCGACAAATACATAACTTACTGTAGCAAACAAATTTGCGCATTTTACTTTTATTAAAGGAACTAATTATACTCTTCCAGGTTTACTGTACAGTCTAACGTTTAGGTAATTTGCAAGCTGTTTTCGATAGAGCATTATCTTGTTTAAGTTTGTACATTTCTATAGCAAATTTTGTTACCAGCATCAGGCATAACTTATTACAGCACATGGTTAAAAAAATAGTCATTATGGTATGATTTTTCTCTACAATATCAAAAATAACAAAAGCTTCCAAAAACGATCAATGATCCTTTCTTGGACACATATCAGAGCAATTCCATAATTCATAACAAATACCCAGCCGTAAAAATACTTACCTTCATTGACGAGTAATGAAAGATACACAGTTTACGGCAGGGTGATTGTATACGAGCTCAATATGAAGACCCTCAATATATCTGTTCCGTATAATATATCCGTTCTCTATTTGTTCAGATTATAACTATAATAATTATAATTATAATAATTATTTGTAACTTTGGTTAAAGTTGTAACTTCGGCTGTATCTACTGAAACTAACGCTTCGGACTTTTAACACTGCTAGCTTATTATTTAGTTTGATTAATAAATATACTGGCCTTTTAGTTAGTTAAATAACGAGGTTTTGCTGATAAAATATATCTACATGGTAAAGTCAAATTATAAAATAAATTCTATTGCATATTTTTCGAAGGAAGCAGGCCAAATATCTCTCATTAATAACATACTATGGCCAAAACCGGAGCTTTTGCCCTATTGGTATTCTATTGAAGGGTTACTATGTCTGTATTAATAAGCTGTCCGTTATTTATTTGTCAACTGGTTTTATTGTATGACTCTATATAATATCTTACTTAGATAAATCGACAAGCTCAAACCGATGTAGGGGTATGAAGGTGGGACCATCATCATCATTCAAAATATTTTGCTGTTCCGATGTTTGAAGGGACAAAAATAATTTAACCTTAATCGCATCCTCAAAACAACTTACGTTGTCTACCCTGGTGTGTGGTTTTACACACATACAATATTTGAATTTATTTTGGCCAAGAAACAACTTAATTATGCCCCAAACATTATGTTTTCATTGAGTGCTTACTCAACAAAGTGTTTTGTTCCGTTTGTCTTTCTCGAAACTGCGTGGCCACGCCCTCATGGCAAAAATCTACTCTCAATTCAATACAAAAAGCTGTGCGTAGAAAATTCAGCTTCAGTCTAGTTTGTCACACAATAGCGAGTGCAGTATAGTTGTGAGAGGTACGCGACATTGAGAAACGAGAGCTGCATACGAATCAACTTCCAGGCACTGCAGAACATGTTACCTTTATTTTGCATACGGCAGCAACCGTTACCATCGTACGCTGCAGGATATTTTGCTGGCACAGCTACTGGGGGAAACAGCGGAGAGCAATTTTTATTATACGCGACCAAGCAAAATATTCAATGCTACCGGTGCACAGTGGTTCGCCCATAGGCCAAAAAAAAATTTTTTCTTTGTTTTCTAGCTATTATTGATTTAATGGATCAGTTATAGACCTGAGAATGCAGAAAAGCTGTTTTTGTTGGCCTATTTTATGAACAGTTTACTTTTGAGCCCTAGATAAGGAAAGGTGTTTGACACTAGCAAAATCAACTTAAACAGACGTGTTTTTTTACATTGTGTACATATCCGCTGTAGAACAAATTCAATAGCTTCATCTGTTTATTTCCATCATGAGCCTTCAGAAAACAGGTTTGTTTTGCTATTGCGGTGTTATTCGGATAGGTATGTGCTAAACTTGAGAAGGAGGCGGAGAATTGCTTCACCAGGCACGACACGAGGAGCTTCTATAGAACGATCAACGGAATCAGGAACCGGACCGTGCCAGTACCTGCCATGTGCAATGACAGGGAGGAGAACCTGATTACCGATAAATCGCAGGTAGCCAGGCGTTGGAAGCAACTTTTTGAAGTGGTGTTGAACGGTGAGGAAGGGAGGAGAGTCGTCGATGGGAACAGGATAGAAATTGGGGAGGACGGACAAGCTGTGGCCCACCACCATTGGACGAGGTGAAGAATGCTTGCAAAGAGCTAAAAAACAACGAAGCCGCTGGGAAGGACGGCTTACCGGCCGAACTTTTCTAAGTTTGGAGTGAGCAGCTGTGTAGTGCAGTTCACCAGATTATCCTAAGGGTATGGTCTGAGGAACAACTACCTACGGACTGGTTCGAAGGACTCATATGCCCTATCTACAAGATGGGACATAGACTCGAGTGTATTAATTATCGAGGCATAACCCTCCTCAATTCCGCTTACAAAATTCTCTCCCGTATCCTGTTCCAGCGACTGAGGCCGTTGCAGGAAGCCTTTGCTGGAGAATACCAATGCGGGTTTCGAGTGGGGCGATCTAAAACGGACCAGATGTTCACCTTGGGACAGATCCTCGACAAGTTTCGTGAACACAACCTGCAGACACATCATATGTTTATAGACTTTCGAGCGGCGTACGGTACAGGTAAATAATGCTAGAACATGGTTTCCCAACTAAACTGATTAAACTGATACGTACGACGCTTGACGGTTTCACATCATGCGTCAGGACAAGAGACGAATTTTCGGACGTGTTTGTGACGTTAGATGGTCTGAAGCAAGGTGACGGGCTCTCGAACTTGCTGTTCAACATAGTTTTGGAAGTTGCAATACGAAGGGCAGGTGTGCAGAGGAGCGGCACCATCATCAATAAGTCTCACATGCTTTTGGGCTTTGCGGACGACATCGATATAATTGGTGTTAACCGTAGAGCAGTTGAAGCCTTTACGGCTCATAAAAGAGAAGCTGCGAGGATTGGACTTACCATTAACACTGCCAAAACGAAGTACATGGTAGCTGGCAGAGAGCGTGGTAGTTCTGCGGGTGTTGGTGCCGCGGTGGAGATGGATGAGGATACTTTCGAAGTGGTCGACGAATTTGTTTATCTTGGTACTCTTGTGACATGTGACAACGAGGTGAGCCGCAAGGTGAAGAGGCGGATTGCGGCGGCGGATGGGGCTTATTACGGATTGCGTAGCCAGCTTAGGTCCCGTAGCCTACAGATCCGTACGAACTTTGCGCTCTATAGGACTCTGATCCTCCCGGTGGCGCTCTACGGACATGAATCGTGGACGTGGAAGGAGGCCGATCAACGAGCGCAATACTCGGAGGCAAACTAGAGAACGGGGTGTGGCGCAGGCGCATGAATCACGAGCTGTACGAAGTATACAAACACGCTGATATTGTCAAGCTGATGAAACACGGCAGGTTACAGTGGGCTGGCCATGTAGCACGGATGGCGGATAAGCGACCGGCAAAGATAATATTTAGTAGAGAACCGGATAGAGGCCGACGACTTCGAGGCAGACCGCGCACGCGCTGGATGTGTGCTGTCGACGAGGAAGCCAGAGCAGCGGGTGTGAGGGGAGACTGGAGAGTAGCAGCCCAAGACCGAGTTTCGTGGAGACGTATTCTGGATTCAGCAAAGGATCTTAATGATCTGTCGCCATAAAAGTAAAGTAAGTAATGTGCTAAACTGTAATCATAATTAGTCGTAGAAGGGAACGTAGTATCAAAGTCAGAGAGCACTACTCATACTTAAATTCATGTAGGGGTACTGGGGGTAAGCCCGGCTCCTAAGGAAAATGACTCTTTAGTAGCACTTGATGGCGAATATTGTTATATTTCTTTCACAGAATCATTGCCCAGATTGTTTTCTACAAGATATGAAGGTTTTCAGTACTTTCAAACTGTTATTTTACAAGGAATAGTGAAGTTTTGAAACAGAGATAAAAACGACGTTTAGCAATCAGGCTTATCCCACTCACTGGGTGACGGTGTTACCCCGACAGCACACATTTTTCCAAAAAGAGTATTTCTGCAAATTTATCGCTTCAGTTTACCTCAGATCGAATTCCTGTGATTGCTAACAATACAGGCAATAAATTGTAGAGCAACGAACAACTATTTTAGTCTCTTCAAATGAATAAAAGCTTAAGTTCCATTCACGAAAAATTACATCCGTTTACGCACCAGCTGCAGTAGCGTAAGTTTTGTCTATTATTTTGACGTTTGAAGTTTCACGGTGGCTTTGATGTGTCTTAAAATGTCTAAAATATTGAATACCAACACTTCACATATTCCAAAACACAGTTAATTAGCGTTTTCTAGTTAAATCCCAGGGGTGACGGTCTTATCCTCAGTGCCGGGCTTACCCCCAGTACCCCTAAACTTTTAAATGTGTTCTGCGCACCACCAAACGAAAAAATTAGGACATAAAAATGATTCGCTAAAGGTTCCAGCTGCAGGTTTTTGCATCTTAGTCGATGACAAGCGGCTAAACATGGTTACTTTTTCGTTTAAATTTCATACTTTTTACATAGTTTTTTAAAAGGGTTGTGGTACATTCAGCTCAAATTTACAAATTTGTTTTCAAACGTTTGTCTAGATTCGAATTTTTTTATATTTGGTGTTGAAACACGGGAGTTTCTTGAGAAAATATCAATTTTTCAAGTTATTCCAGAAGAATAACGTAAAAGAAGAAAAATTAAAACTTTGATCGCTTTGGGGTTCACTTAACGAAACCAGATTGTGCTTAAATTTAGCATAAAGTCTTTTTTCGAGATGGCAAAACTTTTGAAAGCTGTCGTATTTTGAAATTCAATGGTCAAACTTTTCCCTATACTCAATTGGCACCCTATCATGTATACATAATAATGACAATGCCAGAAAATTTAAACAAGTTGGATGATAGCAGTCCCAGCAAAGTTTGTTATAGTCGAAAAACACCTGATTCTGTCAATTTCAGAAGTTTTCGAGAGCAATACTGTAAAAAAATGATTTATGACCGCCCTTGCCATACAACTCGAACCACTGTGCGGTGGTGGTGCGATCATCAACTTTCTGTAGCACACATTCTGAGCTGAAGATTATGGAATAAGTTCTATTCAGAACTATAAATGCTTGAAAATAAAAGTTATGATAATTTTCACAACTACTACTAGAGTAAAAATTTCAAGTATTCATGCATCGTTATTTTTACAATAACGACCATCAAATATAAACGGTAGTGTTGCCTATGAACAGTTTATCGCAGCATATATTATATATATTTAGTCCTACGTCACTATTTCATACGACCCCTTACGCTGTATACCTAGTATTTTTAACTTGACTTCTGCGACCAACCCGAATCAAACGCTTTTTTTAAATTGAGTTTCAAACACCAGAGGATGTGAAAATTAATAGTCTATCTCTCACGAAAAAACGAATTAAGTTTAACAGTTCATGATCTATACCTATAAAAATGCAGTCCGGTCTGTCTGTCTGTCTGTCTGATCTATATAGGCTCGGAAACTACCCAAGCGATCGACGTGAAAATTTGTATGTAGGGGTTTTTGGAGCCGAGAAAGGTTCCTACGATGGTTTGAGACCCCTCCCTCCTCTAGAAGGGAGGGGTTCCATACAAATGAAACACAAATTCCTGCTTATCTCGAGAACTAACCAAATAAATGGAACCAAATTTGGCAAGTGAATGTTTTTGAATGTAACAAACATGTCCATAATGTTTCGACACCCTTCCTTCTTCTGGCATGTCTCCAAATACCGTTTCGAAATCCAAGATGGCGACTTCCGGTTTCTGAAAAACAGCGGCAAATGACCAAATACCACCCAACATGGGTATTTCCGGAATTGTTCTGATGCACTGAAGCCACAAATCGACCTTAGACAACATTTTGTATTGTAAGCTGGCGACTTCCGGTGTCTGGAAAACAGCCAAAAATGATAAAATACCACCCAAAATGAGTGTATCCTTAACCAGAATGACGCTCAGGGGCCAGAAATTGTCTCCAAATGCCATTTTAAAATCCAAGATGGCGACTTACGGTTTCTGAAAAATAGCCTGAAGTGACCAAATATCACCCAATATGAGTATCACCGAAATCCAGAATGATGCAAGGGGCTACAAATTGACCTCAGACACCAGTTTGTCATTCCGATAAAACCAATCATTTTAAACGATATAAACAAATCGCAAGGAATCAATGAATTTGAAATGTTTAAAATTATTAAATTAAACATCAAAATAGGCGGGACGAAGTTTGCCGGGTCAGCTAGTAATATTATAAAGAGTATTCTCCAAGAAATTGGCAAATTCGTTTATTTTTTAAATTTCCACAAAATATGTAAACAATGGTAGTGGTCCAAATCTTACAAAAAATATGTCATCATTCACGAGATAACTCCAGCAGTTTATTCTCCTTCATGTTAAGCTCATCTAATGAGTTGACCCCGGGATGGGCCTCCGGAGTGGTTTTATATAGTCACAAACATTTGTGGATTGAAACCACACAAACATGCATGTTAAAATTCATAAACACATTTTTAACATTCAATCATCTGCACTGGAGGGGCCTTTCCGAAGATAACTTTTTAGGTGGATTCACAGTGAATATAAATGAACATTTACATTAACAATTGTACTAATTTGTATAATCTGATCATGGTCCCGAAGATTCGGGATTACAGGAACCAGCTGTGGTCCCTGGTTTCCTGATGGTCCCGGAAGCTAAAAAAGACAAAATTTTCGATCTTTTAACGGGCTAAGATCTTAAATCGGTCAGAGATTGAAAAAGTTATTAGATGGTATTTGGAGTTTGCTATATGGGGTACAAAATTAAAATAAAAACAATTTCAATTGATTTTGTTAAACAAAGCTGTAGTTTTTTGACATTTTCTTTCTTTATTTTAAATTTGAAATTAAATTTGGATTCGAATTTGGATTAAAATTTGCATTTGAAAGTTGATTAGACTTTAATTTTGGATTTAGATGTAAATTGGATAAAAATTGCATTCAATTCAATTTTGTGTATGAACTACGATTACCACAAAAGATCAAAATAATGGTCGCAGTGGTCCAAATCTTACAAAAAAATGAACTACGATTGTAACTTGAATTAGGATTGTGATCTGGATTTGGGTTTGAACTATGATCTGAATTTGGTTTTGGATTTAGTTCTAAATATGATTTGCATCAGGATTGGAATATGAAGTTGGATTCGGATTTTAGTTCCGATTCTAATTTGGAAATGCTTGAGTCTTAGGACTCAGGTTTCTGGAATAGTTATATGAAATATTAGTGAGCTTTGGATTCTGGGATTACATTTCGATTCAAGATAATAGTTAATTTTGTTGCGAATGTTTGGATTTTACACTTCAACTCTGATCTTGAATTCTATATGTTTGTTATTTGGATTTTAGTATGATTTTGGATTTCAAATAGGAAGATTTTGGTTGTAATCAAAAAAATTGATCATGTCACAAATAAATGGTCAGGTCGGACTCGATTATCCGAAAATATTATTGAAATTTGCGTTTATCGAACATAGAATAAATATTTCCTTTTGTTCTTTTACTTGCAGGGTATTTGTTCCATTATTCATCTCATGAAGCTGATATTCACGAAGAACTCAATTATTCATCTCACGATGCCCACTGTCACACTGTTAATCATGAATGAATCACACTTTCATGGATGAACGTAGCCACAGACCGTCGTATTAGGTTACCTAGATATCCGCTGTAGTTGTTTACGTGCAAAATTGGTAACCTAGGTAACCACTGCAGTGCTGTCGATTTATGGCAATTATGTCGGAATAATTCACCATTTTCCGTATGATTTTTTCGTAATAACAGAAATTGATTCGGCAACTTTTGATTATCTTCAACGCAGTGAAAACAGATAAAATTTCATACAGTTGGTATTTCGGAATAATAAAAATTCATCTCATGTATTTCTGCTAATTTAAGCTTTTTTTTGTTTTGAAAATTTGGTGATGATTTCAAAGATTAAAAGATTCTTAGTGTAGTGAGTGATTTTGTTTAGTGATCAAAATAAAAAGTGGTCCGTTAAAAAACCGTTGGTTGGCTACTGAACAAGTCCCGTAGTAGCCGTATAGAACAATGCGCGGATTTTGTTTTCTGAGGTAGGTGATGCCTGGCTATAATATAAAATTTAGAGCTTTTAAGTAAGTTTTCGAGAAATCTACTTTATGAGAAATCTAAAGTGAACTAAAAAGAATCCATGCCATGGATTAGTAAATTGGTTCAGTTAGAAAATATTTCCTACCTGTTTTCAATTGTTTTTTCATGTTTTTTTTTTAAGGTCGCTAGCAGCAGCATTTGGTAAAACAGAAAATTCAATTAGCCGCTTCTGTAACAAAATTTCGAGGCACCAAAAGGTACCAGTTGCCGATAATTCTCTTTTACTGGTAGTCCGTCCAGAATTCCAGCCAATTTAGTATTTTGCAGTGCCATTTATTACTAACAGCCACCAGCATAACGGGTAAAACCGGCACGAGATGACCGGTACTCTGTTGTCTTTCTTCCTTTCAGCTGCTAACACCTAGCGTCCACATGTCACTGGTGCGGTTTTGGAATCAAAATGATGGGGCGCCGGCTGCTGTCGTAAAATTAACACCAACAAGAAGATGCATATTTGCAAGGTTTTATCCGCTAGCAGCAGCATAAACATCGGAAACAGAAAGTGACAACAACAATAAAAACAAAATCAGATCGATTGTATCCGTTAGTGTCGACTGTGCTTGGGAAGAGAGGTAGTGATTGGCTGCGCGGTATGATTTAGACAATCGATATTGATTACCAATTTTTCAATAGCGGGCAGACTCAGCCTTTCTCATTCAAACTTTTATTTGTAAAAATAGATTTACATGAACGCTTCAATCCAATTAATGTATATTCACTCTTTAGGTTCTAAAACATTGATGTTGTAATCTATACATATAAAAAGGTAGTCCGGTCTGTCTGTCTGTTTGATCACTACCGAACCGATCGACGTGAAAATTTCTATGTAGGGGTTTTTGGTCCCGATGAAGGTTTGAGACCCCTCCCTCTTCTAGAAAGGAGGGGTCCAATACAAATGAAACACACATTTCTGCACAACTCAAGAACAAACCAAGCAAATGAAACCGAATTTGGCATGTGGATGTTTTAAAGGGTAATAAATATGTCCATAATGGTTCGACGCCCCTCCCTCTTATGGAAGCACATGTTTCTGCACAAATTTCTGCACATCTCGCGAACTAATCAACTAAATAGAACCATATTTGGCAGGTAAATGTTTTTAGTGGTAACAAATATGTTTCATAATCGACCTCAGGCAACATTTTGGATTGTAAGATAGCAACTTCCGGTTTCTGGAAAACAGCCAAAAATGGACGATTCCCACCCAATATAATAATATCCGGATAAAGAAAGATACACAGGAGCTAAATTCGATCACAGATACCATTTTGAATTCTAAGATGGCGACCTCCGGTTTCGGAAAAACAGCGGCAAACGACCAAATATCACCCAATATGGGTATTTCCGGAATCTTAATGATGCACTGGAGCCACAAATCGACTTCAGACACCATTATGAATTGTAGAATGGCAACTTGTGGTTTCTGGAAAACAGCCCAAAGTGACCAAATACAACCCAATATGAGTATCTCCGGAGCCAGAATGTTGCAAGAACACCACTATGAATTGTAGGATGGCAACTTCTGGTTTCTGGAAAACAGCCAAAAATGGCCGATTTCCGTCTGACATGAGTATCTCCGGATCTAGAATGATACACAGCAGCTGAAATCGTTCAAAGACCCTATTTTGGATTCAAGGTTGGCGACTTCCGGTTGCTGGGAAACAGCGGAAAATGATCGAATTACACCCAATGTGAGTGTTTCTTCAACCAGAATGACGCTCAGAGGCCAGAAATTATCTAAAATACCATTTCGAAATCCAAGATGGCGACTACCGGTTTGTGTAAAACAGCCTAAAATAACCAAATACCATCCAATATGAGTATCTCTGGAACCAGAATGATGCAATGAGCTAACATTTGACCTCAGGCACCATTTTGAATCGCTAAATGGCAACTTATAGGAAACAGCCGAAAATGACCAAATAATACTCAACATGGATATTTCCGTAATCGAGATGATGCATAGATACCAAACATTGACCCTTGACACCATTTTGAATTTAAAGACGACCACTGTTAGTTTCTGGAAAACAATCAAAATAACTAAATACCTCCCAATATGAGTATTTCCGGTGTCAGATTGATGCCAGAAAATTTGCTGAAAATGACCGAATACCACCCAATATGAATATATTCAGAATTAGGGGGATGTACAGAAGCCAAAAGTCGAGGATGTTGTCATTTCGATAAAACCAATCATTTCAAACGATTTGTCTTTTGACTTTGATCATATCCTATGGCCGATTTGTCGTGCATTTGCAGACTTCAAACAAACCGCAAGGAATCGATGAACTTGGAACGTTCAAATAGTACGACACCACATTTAAATTATGTTGAGGCCACATACATCGATCAAGGCAGGTATAGTTTTGAATAGTCTTTGAATTTCTCTTCTTTCCATAACTTTTGAGCCACATATCAAATTGTTATGAAGTTTGTAATTTGTAAGTTTGAGAGATGGCTCGTTCGTATGACACTAGTTATGTTCAAATAAGTCATGTAACCTTTGAGATAATAGACTTCCGTTGTTTTATTAACAATTTAATACATAACGGTTGCTTAAGTTCGATTATAATCAAATGAAATGGGAACGTGTAGGGCAGCCAAACTTTGAAACCACGTGTTCAATCATAATTCATCAGTTAACCCTTAACCAGCCCGCTCATCTGATAATAATAATCAAATCGGTTGTGTAGTTTCTGAGATAATGAAGTTTCGTGATTTTCACAAGTCGGCACATTACAAATGAAGTTACAGGTCGATTACAGTAAAATTCAAAAGGGTCTTCTGAGGCAGCAAGATCATTCATTTGACACTAATTTTGTGGAAATCGGGTCGGCCATCTCTGAGAAAAGTGAGTGAGTCCAAGTAGTCTTCAGAATATGTTCTTTTGCATAGCTGGATTTCACATTTTTAAACATAACAGGCAAAGTAATAGTCCGACTGCAAAACAAATCAATAGGGTCTTATGGGGCAATTAGACCTTCCATTTGACACTAATTTTATGAAAATCGGTGCAGCCATCTCTGAGAAACATGAGTGAGATTAAACAGTCTTCAGAACACGTTTCTTTTCATAACTTTTGAACCACAAGTTCAATCTTTATGAAATTCAAAACTTAAGGAATTTTTAGGTAGCCCGTTCTTTTGAGATCAATTTTGTTCCAATCGGTTGTGTAGTTTCTGAGACATTGATGTTTCATGATTTTCACAATTTTAAACATAAACTCCAAACTAAAAATCCGATTACAATGAAATACAATAGGGTCTTATGGGGCAACAAGACCTTTTATTTGCAATTAATTTCATGAAAATCGGTCTAGCCATCTCTGAGAAAAGTGAGTGAGAATAAAAATCTGCACATACACACACACACACACATACAGAAAATGCTCAGCTCGTCGAGCTGAGTCGAGTGATATATGCCATTCGGCCCTTTGGAGCACTTTCATACTTTCGGTTTTGCAAGTGATTGCTATACCTTTCTAGGAGAAAGGCAAAAATAATTTGTTTTTGTTACATAAATTTAACCGTAAGAGAATTTCTGATCGATTGATGCCAAAACCTCGAAAACCTGATTATAGATGACTGCAAAATAAGCGCTCAAAACCTGACCACTTTTCCCTGGTTTCCCTGGTTGAATTACTAGATTTTCAAATTCAGGGGCCTAACTTCGATATAGACGTTAGTCAACGTCAAAAAGTCAATTTAATATTGATTATTTTCACCTTATTCGAACATGTCCCGAATATGCCGGAATGATATAAATGGTAACAAATATGCCAAAAGGGATGGTACAGGTAAAGTTTTGGAATGAATATTGAAAACGAACACCAAAAAAAAAATTCCGGAAAATCGAATCTGAAATTCCGGATAATCGAGTTTCCGGATATTCGAGTCCGACTTGTACTAACATGTTGGTTTCAATGCTAACCTTATTTTTCAATGCAAATTCCAAAATTTCTACACAGCAGTCGACTTTAATTTGAAATCGGTGGTTACAACGTGTTTATTTCATAAAATTAGGGATGGTGAAATGGTTTAATATTGACGCACAGTGTAGCACTTAGAACATCAAACCTGATCAAAATTATTTAAGTATTTTTGACTGGAAACTTATCATGGATCGAAAATATAGTATACTAAATAGTTGTGACTGAAAGTTTTATTGAATAACCCACCTTTGAGTGATTTTTTACTTTTCTGATGATGTAGTTCGGATTTTATGGTTGTTACTTTTCTACAATAAATGACTGAGTCTTTATGAATGAAACATAACTATTTTTTTTAGTTCAGTGAGAGTCGGAGTAAACAATGTTTCATTAATCAATCTGAGCATTCAGAAGAATCTAAAGAGTCACAAGTATTATTGTCGTTGTCCCTGTACAAACATTTTACTCGCAACATTTGCATTGCTTAGGACGAAAAAGTTTGACCGTTTTTCTTAGATTTTGGTCTAGAGCTCGTAATCAAAGGATCCGAATTTAATAGCAACCTGTTAAACATGTCTCAGAACACTTATCCATTGCATGACAGAGGTATGTATGTTCTTGATACTAAGGCAACAACTCTGCCGGAAGCTAAAAAGTGGATATTTTTCGATGATTTTCACAATGATGTAACTCATGAGTTCGGATTGGTTCGGATGATCTAAAACCATCAGTTTGACCAGAAACATACAGGCTTTGATTTGCAATTGACTGTTTACATTGAAACTTATTGATACTTAACTTACTTCATATAATATGACATATAAAAAATCTCATTATGCTCGAATTGGGAACCAGTAAATTGCATGTGCGTTGGTCATAACGCTTTTGATGCTCTAGCATATTTTAAATGCATTACGCAGCTCCAAGCCACTACACTCATAAAGCGTCAACCGGTGTTCAGAAGACTGGTGTCGTTAAATCAGTGCAGCCAGCGTATTGGTTGCTGGCTGCACTGTTTTAACGACGCTAGTCTTCTGAATGATAAGTTGGGTACTGACAAAATGAAGAAATTATTGTCTGATCGGTTCACTTTCATGGATAAGGTCATTTGAAAACACCATTCAATCATTAACAATAAACAAAAACATTAGATTTTTGTGCCGTGTCAAATAAATGTTGTGTGAACAAAAAAAAATACATTAAATTTGTTCAAAACATTTTGCATTTACCTATGAATCTGGTTTTATTGACATGCATTCGGATTCGCGTTACTGGCATCAGCGTCAATAACTTCTGCAACAACAAGGCTCGCTATTGGCTGTTTTGGTTGTTGACTATTTTTAGGGATGCACGAGCCGTTGACACGCACCGGTTCGTGGTAGCAAAGAGCGGTTTTTCGAGCGCCTCGAAATTGATCATTTGCCCGAAACCGAAGTTTACCGAAACAATACGATTTTTGTGTATATGATACATATTCTGATTTTGATCTCTGTCAATGTATTCACACACACATTCGTTGTGCGAGGTCCTAGCAAATTCTGTGCGAATCGAAGAACACATTGTATAATTAAATCATAAACTTTTTCGTATACTGTCAGTTACATAACCCTTGAAGATTCCGATGCTATTAGTACATGTTCCATCAGACTTTTATGTTTAATAAAACAATCACATTTTCTCAAAAATTTACTAATAAAATTATGGCTCACAATCAGTCCATCTTAGTTTTTCTTTATTCACTTCACCATTACGACTCTGAAATTGCAAACGATGGAAAGATAATTCATTTCTAATCCCAATGCTATCTGGATTTCGAATTCGTACAACGCTAAGCAGAGACCAGTTGCCGGATTTTAAATTGCATTTCGTTTGCCAGTCCGCCCGGGTATTTGCTTTTGTCCACCGACAAACCACGGCTCCCCGAGTGTATATATTTGATTTTGGATTTATCCTTCCGTGCTCTACTCCCTAGATCCCTCTCTAGAAGACGAATAGTCCCATGGCGGACATTGTGAAAGTCTCCCGATCCCGATGGCAATCGCTGCCGGCGTATCAAACACGATTTCGGGGTGGAAGTGTTGGAAGTGCGGCCGTAACAGCGATGGACAGATGGAAATAGGATATACACTATCCCAACCCCTGCCAACCGTCAGCTAGCAGTTTCGCAGTACAACGGTGATGCCCTGATGGGAATCGAATAACGAGCTCTGTGTGTTATGCTGTCGAATGACACCATTTTCCATGACACCTTTGGGACACTTTGTTCGGAATTGATTAGCTGATAAGACTAGTCTTATCTGATGCAATAGAACTATCGAGAAATATGACTCACAGTAACTGTAGGTGAGCTGATAAAATTCTAGTTTGAAATGTTTTCATTCATGGCTGGAGGGTAGATCCGGAGCTGTTAAAAGTGAGCAGTCGAAATTATCGAAAAAAGTCTTTTATTTCTCTCTCATTATCCCACAATCATTACACATCGAGGTAGGATAATAACGTTTACCCTCTGATACCAGCTAAACTGTTTATTCAAATCCCAACGTTGCTTCCTTCAACAAATTTGGAAACCACCGCCCGGCGCAAAGCTCATCCTCAGCACAGCCCGAACCATCGTATCCTCTCAGCCCGTTCGACACGCATGAATATTCCTGCTTCGTTTTCCTAGTTAATTTGGAAACTCCAAATGTCAACATCTGTGCATGTCTACGACGCTCAGAGGCAGAAGCTTCGGTAAGAGGCTCTCGTAGAAACACGGAACATTGCTCCGTCGAAGCATCTGGCATTAAAATAGATTAAGGTAGCGTATTTTTCCCAAACTACTTCCCCTACATGCGAGATCATAGCAAGGCGACGGCGAGCGGGAGCACAAAATGCTATAATTTATCCCATCCGAAAGTGGCGATACATGCGATGAAAGCGAATCCTTTACGTTTTCGGAATCCTGCTCGAAACGAAAACCGCACGACAGCACATACTCACACATTAGGCCATGTACCAACAACGAGGCGGTGGTTCCCGAAGAGTATCAACCCACCATCCGAACGCAACGACAATGATGACGACGACGACGATAAGGACGAGGACGAGGACGACGGCCGGAGCCCACTTCATTACGGTGATGTTACAAAGCATGAATAAACAAAATGTATGCAAATGCTATGCGGGAAATGGGTACTGCGACAGACGAACGGGCGAACGGACGGTCTGCCCACCACCCACAACAGCCCATCACGGTTTACATGTGAGCTTTGTGGCTGGCCGAGTAACCGAACGGCAACCGTATCGTACCTTTTGTCATCCGGTGCCTTTCCAGTAAGCGACCTGGCCGTTTTCGCCGTTTTGGCTTCACCAGAGAGGAACGAGAGGATGTTACTTTGGACTGTAATATAAATTGAGTGTGATTTCCAATGGTTTTTATACCGGCAGGAGGACCGGAATTCGGTACGTACCCACCGTACGTACGAACGTTCGTACTATATTTGATTGGGAAAAACTGGTCGGTCTGTTTACCGGAGCGGATCTTTTGCCGAACGATAAGCCGCTCAAGGATTCCGGTTACAGTGATATCAGCCGAACATGAGGATCGAGTCGTCTGTTTTGTTTTAATACGGTAAACATTCCGATTATTCACACTTTTCTGGCGGGATTAGGATTATTTTGGCTTTGAATATGTATTTGTTTAATAATTTATGGAAGGAGAAGCAGTGTGGGGACTTTACCACGTTCAAGATCCTGCCAGCAGACGACATTTTGGATTCTTAAATCATTCCATATGCAAGAAAGTCCAATGATTTCTAATCTTGCAAGAGCTGCTACAGTAGAATTGACCTCAAATAGCAAAAAGCTCAAGTTTCTTATTTGGTTAGCAGTGTTGGGCGCAAAAATCAAAATTGTACCATCACACATAGGAGTAAATCTAGTAAAAACCTTATCAAAAACCGAAAAAGCAAAAGTATATTAACCATTTTCTGCAAAGTCTTATTATGAAGTGTGATTCCTACTAAATCTGTTGACAGCTAATGAGCACCCAGAAGTATTGTAGACCCTTGTTACAGCTGGTTGAAATCGATAAAATTTTAGCTTTCTGTTGTTACATTCGATGCATACCCTCGCATATCGGTATCGCTGGAGATAACCACAACAAACCGAATCACAAATTGATCACGTTTTGACTATCGTGACGCAAACGTTGATTCTGGCCACCGTCACCCACCATGATCTGGAGCGACGAAGTCGTCACTAATTACATGCGAAGCCTTGAAGCAGGGTTGTTGGATGATGGAGGGCTCATCGAAGCCACTCTAGAGATACAGTAATGTGAACGCAGCTATTAAAAGCGTAGCGGAAGGTGCTATAGCGTTCTTCGAGAGGAATCTACGTAACGACTGGTTCGCCGAACGACTAGTAACTGTTTCTGGATTGGTTCTCCATACCTAGTATTGAGTTGAGAGGTAACTTCCGAAGATGTTGATGCTCGACGGAGCAAGAGCCCCGCAAAAGCAAAGCGGATCGCTGAACTCGCAGGTTCAGCGTTGTAAAAGTGACAATTGGGTTGTTTAGCTACTCACGGATTTCTGATTTTTAAGTATCAGCTAAATGAGTGTAATATTCTGAGCAAAACGTGATTTTTTTTTAAATTTTATATCATTGTTCTTCGATTTTTAAATGAATAATGAAACTCGCTCTAAATCGCTACAATGACAGTTGGTATATGGGCGAACTGTCATTGTAGCGACTTCGAGTAGTTTCAATTCGTGATTTGAAAATTGAACGACAACGATAGAAAATTTTTGAAAATCACGTTTTGCTTAGAAAAAGCAGCTCTTGGTAGATAAGATGGTAGAAAAAACTGATATAGCTAAACAACCCAATTGTCGGTTGGGACTTTGCCGATTTTCTTTAAATAATAAAGAGCAGGACAGTGTCCAGTGAGTAGTCCCGTGATGATGCGTAGTTAACTGCGAGTTAAACTAAGTAGCCTTTTGGTAATCGCAAGGTTAGTGTAGATAAAATATTCAGCTTGTCTGCAAGGACTCGTTAAAACGTAATGCGATATAAACAGGAACGAAGACAGCAGACCTATCCTTTCCCAGACAAAAAGCGTCAACCAAGCTTGTTGTGCCTTCTCAGAGAATCACTTGAAGGATATTTTCACTACCAAAAACCACTTCTCTCCCACTAGTACAGCAAAGCGACGCACTTGCTTGAATAGAGCAGCGCATCGTGTGTATCTGAAGAGCATGAAAAAAATCACAAGGGTTGAGTGCAAAGCCACGACCGCAAGGTTGATATATAACTACATAAGGTTGTTTGTTACATCACTTGCATTTAATATGTTTAAAATTTTGTGAATAATAGGATTCGAAGAGCTACCGAATTTCAATCTGCTCATATAAATATGACATCATTGAACAAAAATGGAACAAACACTATGCAGCGCAATCAAGTTTCAACAAATCGACTGTTGCTAAACAACAAGTTTGCACTGTTTCCGGTGGAAAATTGAAACAGCGAACCTATCGCTAAGGAAGGCCGAGCTCCCCGTTTTTTACCTTCATACGAGACTTACTAAGGCTCCAGGTGGAGCTTTCCAAATTATCGCTGGACTCTCTCTAGAAAAAATGTAGCAAGATAGAGTACGATAAAGTGTGCGATCTATTCGCAACGCACCAGGTGCCCTACTACACTCACGAAAACTCATTTACGAAGCCACTGACATTGATATTGCGTGGTTTGCCAGCTTTTTCCGCATCGACAGTAAAATCCGAGCCAGAGAAGCTTGGTCTCAAGCCGGAAGCGGTTCTCCCCATGAATCCCAGAGGAAACCGGATCGTCCTCAACACCGTGACATAACAGAAGTGTGCTGGGGAGTGTCGCTCTTCGACGTGCCTTCAACCTGATAATACCGAGCCCAAATGCACAGACCAAAAACCACTCCCGGCTAACACACCAGATCAGTTCCCTCCGATCCAGACCCGTGCTAGAACCGCTTCCGCTTCCGTGTAGCAACCATCCGAATTGTAGCAGCAATGCTGCAATATTTTCTGAGCAGTTCTGCCTTGTCGCCGCTGCCACTCAACCAAGTCAAGGATCCTCCCCGACCCTTACATTGCTCTACGCTGTCGTTATCACTATGATCTTTGCTGGTGCTGCTGTAAACGACCCTTCACTATCTATGAAGTAACTAGTTAAAATCCTCTTCGCTGCATTCGGAATCCAGCGAAAGTCAGCAGTTTATTGCAACTGTCACCCTAATCTTCAACAATGAACCCTGAGCCTTTCGATATTGCGAATGGTAACGTTTGTTCTTTAAGAAACTAACATGTTGAGCTTTTTAACTTTTTAGCGAAATGAGGTCGATATATTCATCATAACAGAGACTCGTCTGGATCCAGAATTTAACGTCTTCCTTCCGGGCTTTCAACTGGGACGACTAAATAAAATCGATGTAGGCGGTGGAGGAGTCGCTATTGCGGTGAGGAGCAACATTTGTAGTTTAAGACTTTTGAAGCCATCGGGGTCAACGTCGAAGAATCCATCGGAGTTAAAGTCGAAACCTTACTCGGCCAATCATCATCATCGTAGCGTCCCAGATAAACCATGACCCGAGACAGCATTGCTGCACAATTACGAAACGATCTGGCCAAGTCGACTGTTGAGGGGGGAGGGGTAGGGAGCGAAGTACTTCAATGCGGGGGACCTCAAGCAGTCATCATCGGTGAAACCATCACTGCCTTAACTAGATCAGGTTCTAGAGAATCGAGGACACCAACTTCGACCGCCCTTTAAATACTTCAGCGAAAACGACCAGGCGTTGGATACCCTCCAGCATATGATTGCGGTCGCCCGTGATTCGACGGTTTCTGTACACCAACTTCAGGAAAGTATCGCCCTCCATATCGACAACACTACTAAAAACTTCACTAGGTTGCGAAATATTTATTGGCACTGGTGCCAATCCAAAATCAACGAACTGGTGACCGATTTCAAAAGGCAATAAACAACCGACTTTACAAGGTTATCTAGGAACTAGTCTAAGATCTGCGATACCATAAGTTTGGACAAAAGCAAGAGTGATGACGGATCGGTCTAGCGAGAAGATCAAATGTATGGCAAATGTGTTTTCCAATATACCTATTTGAGATCATGAAAAGCTATTTCTCGAAAAGAGCTTTTCAGGTTTCCTGCCACAATGTGTGCTCTGACCAACTCAACATCAACGCAGGAGAGCTTCAGGGTAGCATATTGGGCCCACTCCTGTACAACATCTACACCTCGGACATCCCACCTCATTCTGGGGGTGGTGTGTTGTTTCAATTCGCACATGATATCGCGATCATGGAGTGGTGTCATCCGAGTTCTGACACGCAGACAGTACGGAGGCCTGGATGCTCTGAATGAGTGTTAAACCAGCTGGAAAATTGTCATCAATACGGCTAAGACCCAGGTCATTCTGTACCCACATTCGAGATCGTTCAGACTTGTTCCTGCTTACGATTGAAGAATACGGCCTGTTGTCCCCCTCATGGAGGTGTCTAACCTGGTGATGTATCTTGATTACTCTCACGTTGGAGTCAGCAGTGCCAATGTGGAAGGGGCTGTGCCCGTAAGCACAAACTGAGGCTCCAGCGCGTGCAAAATAAAATTCCTAAAATGTTGCTGAGCCTACGCCCTTGGACAAATATGGAGGAAGGTGCTCCCATTCCGATGCGCCAAATAATAGGGCTGGGAAAAAGTTTTTTTGAAGATTACCGAAAATTCGGATTATCGAATAATGATTTGAAAACGAGCTTGTCTAGGGTAATCCACTTTATTTCAAGAATAATTTGGTTTTTAATATTTCTCATTTAATCATCATGTTCTGTTGAATAATCAGCCGTCTGTTCGGAACTGCTGCTAATCGATTTTCCAGAACCAAGTTTTTTTGGTTTCTTTTGGGGTCCCATACAACCCTAAACATACTTGAAGTCGATTGGTTTTGTCTCCGCTTGGCGCATTGCATTTCAAATTTGTATGAAAATTTATATGGGAAATCCTACTTTTTTGCATTTACCTTTCTAGAGAGCTCAATAATGCTCTAATAATACACTACATTATGTTAAAGTATAGTATTTTAGATGCCTAACAACTTTGCAAAAAACACTGAAGAGCTAGAATGTCCCTAAGAAGAGCCATAGCTGTTCAAAGTTGAGTATGTCGATTTAAATGCAGAAAATCTTGTTTTCTGCTAACATTACCAATGTACCGGCGTCAGTAGGATTCCCTTCAGAAGTAACCTGTCGTAACGAGTTTATACACTCAGCTGGACCAAGCAAACAAATTTAGGTCAATATTCTAGGGGTAAATAGAATCTACAACGTGTTTCAGAGGTAACTTCTGATGGCAATCTGACTGACGCCGGTACACTGGCAGTGTTGGCAGAAAAAATGATTTGCAACATAAATATCGACATACTCAACTTTGGACAGCTCTAGTATTTTTTTGGCACACCCTAGCTCTTAAGTGTCTTCGGCCAAGTTGTTAGGCATCAAAAAACCTACCGGATGAAGTCATTAAACCTATGGTTTGAGCCATTTTGAGCTCTTTAGAATGGAAAATGAAAAAAGTTGGTTTTCCCATACAAATCTCCATATGAATTTAAAATGCAATGCGCCAAGCGGAGACAAAACCAATCGACTTCCAATAAATTCAGGATTGTTTGGGGCCCCAAATAGAACAAAAAAAATTTGGTACTGGCTTTCTGCTATCAAATTTCGTTTTTTCCATATAACGATTCCCCACCCTACTGTACATAGTAGGTTAGGTAGTTAAGTCAGCTAAAAAACTCCAATTTAAAAGAAATAACGGATGACAACTAAAAATTTGGAATTTTCATGAGGCTTTGTTACTTCACAACAAACACGCTCAGAGAGAAATAAAAGTATGTATATGAAGCTCTCTTTCCTCTATATGACAGTATTTTTTGTTTTGTTCACGCATGTCCAATTGTGTTCAAAATGGGGCGTCGAAACAAGGAGCTTCCCGCAAGCACATTTTACGATTCGCTATGAGCTGCACAACAATTTTGGTAAAAAGTTCATGGTAAATTTTGAAAGCGAAAATCTTCCGGTTTCTATTGTGTATGATTTCCTGCAAACTTCAACTATACTCCGCCAGGAAGGTAGTGAAAGACCAGTGAAAGGCCACAGTAGTAGACAGAAAAGGACTATTTCCTTTTTGTCAAATCATGGTTCAAGTCTAGTGGCTATCAATCAAAATATATACCAGTACGAATGTTTGAACAACTTTATAATTCCATTTCTTCCAAAACACCATACAAATGAAAAGTATGTGTTTTGGCCAGAGAAAATATCATAACAGTACGTTAAAAAAATACAAAAGTCTCTGAACAATCACTCGACAAAACAAAAATAACTGGAGATCAACGATTCGCGAACATTAGTAGAATCAAGAGATGCATTCGAAAAGCGGACTTGCAGGCCGTACAACGCTCTTATTCCGGCATCATCAGAAAGCTTCATCGGCGGACCGGTAACGAACCTTTCACAAATGTTCACTATTTTTTATTAGTTCATGATAAATGTATCTTCATGAGGAATAAATCAGTTTTTCTTTAAGGTCATCCACCTTTTTTTGACAGCAGTAGAAAAAAAAATTCCAAATTTTTAGTTGTCACCCGTTATATCCAACGTGAAATTAATGCTCCACTGAGCGAAACACTTATGTTGTAAATTATTGTTTAAGGTGAATAGGGACCGACTCCAAGCATGAGAGGAGCGATGGCTTCCTCCTGCATACTAATGAATTTCGAGAGTGCCTCAATAAATATCATAAATTATACGACTAACCTGCAATTGTTTATTGTCGAAATGCTAACCCAGCACCGGAGCACCTAGTTCAATAAATTTGCACATTTGGTTTTGACGTGAAACCCTTAAAACGTTCTAATCTTGCTTTTTTTCACGCCGTTGTTTTTTCTCTCCCGGTTTGGTTTATATTCTCACGCCGGTAGCCACTTGAATGTTTTTCACGAATACCGGCACGTACGAGTCGCGTAATCACTCAAACTACGTATACTTTTCTCTTTACACTTATGATCATCGAGATCGTATCTAATTTTCACAAAATCTTGACCGAAATGGGCTAAAACTTGCCTTTAAAGTATAGCACATCGCGAAATTATCGTTTTTGCTTTTTTCTATTTTCAATTCGTTTGCACCTGTCAAACTGTGCGTCCGTGTTGGCAGCAAAGTCAGCATACTGCGCGAGCATTTAGAGCATATAGTTTGAAATGAGTTGTGTGAAGTAGTAGTGTTTTCATTTGTGAAGTGTGATTTTAGTGGTTTTTGGATCATCATGCCGCGTTCAACTAAACTAAGAAGAGCAGCGGTTGCTCGCGAGAACGCAAAAAAAATGAAGAGAAATCTTGTTGATCCCTTGACATGGACATATGAAAATCCGTGCAGTTAGATAAATCGAAAAAACAAAAACTTACAAGTTCCGACGATTGTAAAACCTCATCATCTATTAACGTTCCTGTACATATCCCAAACGATGTGGTATATTCTGATTAGTCTGCCGAATGTAAAGGTGAGATAAATTCCTTTTCATTTGTTTACCTTTTTATCCTTGCAATTGTTTTGAATGTGAGTTTCCAAAAGCTGTGCAGCACCACAGAACGTTGCGGCACAGCTGATCGAAGCCGGCCGTTTACTTTCGGTGTTAGCAGCAGTAGTCAGTAGGTGAGGAAACAAATTAGCTAATGTCGAATTCGTTTTTACGGCATAAAATAAAATAAAATCCAACCTGATGACACGCGAAGAACGATTTTAAAAGCAAACCGATTTTGACACATTTTTTTTAATTTGGCACATATGTGTGAATGTGTTGGTGTCTTCAAAACTGCACTCTGTTTGGGACAGAAAAAGGGTAGTCCGGAATAGTCCGGAAAATGAAAAAAAACAGCAATAGGACAAAGTGTAATCCGCGGGGTAGCTACACCGCAAAAACGAAAACGACATAAGTAAGCAGTTGAAACCGGTGCAGTTGAATTTCTAACATTAAGTTAAATAAAATAATCTGGCAACCATGTACTGTTCATTCCGCGTCGAACACTCGACAGAAACGGACGTGCAAAGTGGTCGTTCTATTACAATCCGGTCCGTGTGTACGAATAGCCAAACAAAAGAGTGTATTATTCGCGCTAAAGGCCAACTAGATTGTGAGTTGTGTCGATACGTTCTGTACCCGGCTCACAACTTTGGCTGTATTGGTGCAAAATACCAGCTGCAGTTTTGATCTGTGCACCGTGAATAGATCTTTTTAATCCAAGCCCATCAGTTGACAGTCGAGTCCGTGTCGCTGTGCTGAGTGATCTCACACCCGGCTCACTGCTGGTGGCTGTATTGGTGCTGCTGTACTGGTGCTGCTGGCTGCTTTGGGTGCAGCTTCGAACGATCGGACAACCACTGCTGGAAGGAAGAAGTAAAGAGGTACGTGTTCTTGTCGGCGCTAGTGCGCTAGTGCGCTACATTTAGCGCAATGAATATAGATCCCTCGCCTCCCGTGCCACCATCCCCTAACCCCCCTGACCCTGACCCTTCTGTTACCCCCTCCCCTGTTCATTCTCCAGTCCCCCCTCGCCCCAGGCTTTACCCGGACGGATCTCAACAGGGCAGCTATACTGTTTATTTTCGTCCAAAGGCAGGAGTGAATTCAAAGCGTTTAAACATACTGCAAATTGCTAAAGACCTGACGAAGGGGTACAAGGCCGTGACCGAAATTTCCAAGGTTCGACCTAACAAGCTCCGTGTCGTGGTCAGTGATCTGGCACAGGCCAATGCTATCGCTTGCTCTGAGCTCTTCACACGCGAGTATCGCGTCTACATACCCGCACGAGACGTGGAGATCGACGGTGTCATAACCGATTCGAGTCTGTCTGTCGAGTGTATCCTAAAAAGCGCAACCGGTTGCTTCAAAAATACCGAAACACAGGCGAAGATTTTGGATTGTAAGCAATTGCGGTCCATGTCTCTCGTCGGCGGTAAAAAAGTTTACACTCCGTCAGACTCGTTTCGCGTTACGTTTGCCGGATCTGCACTCCCTAGCCACGTCTCGATCGACCGGGTTCGTCTGCCTGTGCGATTGTATGTACCCCGTGTTATGAATTGCACCAATTGCAAGCAGTTAGGCAACACAGCCGCCTACTGCTGCAATAAGGCACGATGTAGCAAGTGTGGGGAGACTCATGCGGAAGATTCTTGCAGTGTTAATGCTGAAAAATGTTTTCACTGTGGGGAAAACCAGCATGAGCTCTCCACATGCCCGGTGTACATGCAGCGCAGAGATAAAATCAAGCGGTCACTTAAGGAGCGTTCAAAGCGTTCTTACGCTGAGATGCTGAAGAAGACCGTGACCACTTCTACCATAACATCGAACCCCTTTGAGCTGTTGCCCTCTGATGAAACCGATTCTGACGATTCATCAGCGGGAACATCTTATGCCAATCCTGGGGAGTCTAGGAAGAGGAAAAATGTTTCTTCTCCTAAACTTCCCCGTAAAGGTCCTAAGATTTCCCAAAGTGTAATGAAAAGTACGAACAAACCTAACAGTGCTGCTGAAAAACCGAAGCAAACTCCTCCTGGGCTTGCAAATTTAAAGTCCCAGAAGGAGTTCCCAGCACTGCCAGGAACATCTAAAACCCCAGTTGTTCCTTTTGCACATCCAGTTGATGAAACAAACTCTGGATTAGTGAAATTTTCTGACATTGTGGACTGGATTTTTGAAAATTTCAATGTACCCGATCCAATTAAAATTTTTCTTACAGCATTCCTCCCAATGGCCCCTCCTTGCAGCGATTGTATCCTTCGATGCCTAATTCAACTGCGTATATGAAGGATTCTATCTCTGTCTTACAGTGGAATTGTAGAAGTATTTTACCAAAAATTGATTCGTTTAAAGTTTTGATAAATAAAAACAAATGCGATGCATTTTCCCTTTGTGAAACTTGGCTTACTTCAAATATTGATCTCAACTTCCATGATTTTAATATTATTCGCCTTGATCGAGACACCCCATATGGAGGAGTACTTTTAGGGATTAAAAAGTGCTATTCTTTCTATCGTATTAACCTCCCCTCGATTCCAGGCATCGAAGTTGTCGCATGTCAAATCACAATACAAGGTAAAGAGCTTTGTATTGCCTCAATATATATTCCTCCCAGAGCACAGGTTGGGCAACGGCTGCTCTTTGATTTAATAGAACTTCTTCCCTCGCCACGTTTGATTTTGGGAGACTTCAACTCTCATGGCGTGGTTTGGGGTTCCCCATACAATGATAACCGCTCCTCTTTAATCTATAACCTTTGCGATGACTTCGACATGACTATTTTGAACAACGGTGAAATGACACGTATCCCGAAACCTCCAGCGCGCCCAAGCACTTTGGATCTATCCTTATGTTCGACGTCGCTACGGTTGGATTGCACATGGAAGGTAATCCTTGATCCTCACGGTAGCGACCATTTGCCTATTCTTATTTCAATTAATAACGGGTCAACTCGCATGCGACCAATTGACATTCCGTATGACCTCACACGGAATGTCGATTGGAAGTTATACGAGGAAATGATTTCAAAAGCGATCGAGTCGATTCAACATCATCCACCACTTGAAGAATACAACCTCCTCGCGGGCTTGATTCTCGACGCCGCGTTGCAAGCCCAAACGAAGAAATATCCCGGCGTAACGATCAAAGAACGGCCTCCCACTCCGTGGTGGGACCAAGAGTGCTCCGATGTCTACACGCAAAGATCCGACGCGTATCTGACCTTTCGGGATACAGACGATGCCGACGACTTTAAACGTTATTCGGAGCTTGATACCGAGTTTAAAAGCTTGACTAAGGCAAAGAAACGCGGATATTGGCGTCGGTTCGTAAACGAGACGTCGAGGGAGACATCGATGAGCACTCTTTGGAACACAGCCCGAAGAATGCGGACTCGCGTAACGGTCAACGAAAGCGAGGAGTCTTCAAGTCGGTGGATATTTGATTTTGCCAGGAAAGTATGTCCGGACTCTGTTCCTGAGCAAAACATTGTTCGCGATGCGTCTCCGGGCCACGACGCGATTGAATCACCTTTTACGATGGCAGAATTTTCAGTTGCCCTCCTGTCCTGTAACAATAACGCGCCTGGGTTGAATAGAATCAAATTCAACTTGTTGAAGAATCTACCCGGCAATGCCAAGAGACGCTTGTTGAGCTTGTTCAATAAGTTCCTGGAGCAAAACATTGTACCGCAGGATTGGAGGCAAGTGAAGGTGATCGCCATCCAAAAACCAGGGAAACCAGCTTCTGATCACAACTCTTATAGGCCGATTGCAATGCTATCCTGTATCCGGAAATTGATGGAAAAAATGATACTCCGTCGTTTAGACCATTGGGTCGAATCAAATGGTCTACTATCAGATACTCAATTTGGCTTCCGCCGTGCCAAAGGGACGAATGATTGTCTTGCGTTGCTTTCAACAGATATTCAGCTGGCGTATGCTCGCAAAGAACAAATGGCGTCTGCGTTCTTGGACATTAAGGGGGCTTTTGATTCCGTTTCTATTGACATTCTTTCGGGTAAACTTCACCGACAAGGATTTTCTCCAATTTTGAACAATTTTTTGCACAATTTGTTGTCCGAAAAGCACATGCATTTTACGCACGGCGATTTGGCAACTTTTCGCATTAGCTACATGGGTCTTCCCCAGGGCTCATGTTTAAGCCCCCTTCTTTACAACTTTTATGTAAATGACATCGACGAATGTCTGGCAAACTCATGCACGATAAGACAACTTGCAAACGACAGTGTAATCTCTGTTACAGGAGCCAAAGCTGCCGATTTGCAAGGACCATTGCAAGATACCTTGGACAATTTGTCTGCTTGGGCTTTACAGCTAGGTATCGAATTCTCTCCGGAGAAGACTGAGATAGTAGTTTTTTCTAGGAAGCATGAACCTGCTCAGCTTCAAACACAATTAATGGGTAAAACGATTTCTCAGGTTTTGGTACACAAATATCTTGGTGTCTGGTTCGACTCTAAAGGCACCTGGGGTTGTCACGTGAGGTATCTGATGAAAAAATGTCAACAAAGAGTGAATTTTTTTGATGAGTTTGGAGGTCTTAGCCGGAGTTCTACCGTTGAAAAACCGCTTCTGGAGCCTGTCTTCTCGTATTCTTATCAAATGTGAGGTCTTGAACCGTCCCGTGATTGAAAATTTTGAAAGGTTAATCGAACTTAATTCTCAAACCCGTTTTATGACATTGTATTTCAATCACATGTCCCAAAATATTAACCCTTCTTCGAATATTCCAAATCGTGTCGACTTATCAAATACTTCTGATTCTACTGTGTTTTTCGATACATCCATGATAGAAGAAACTCGTGGAATCCCGGATCATTTACGCGTGCAGCAGATCCCTAAAATTTTTTCCAATAAATATCGAAACACTGACGGATCACTTCTTGATGGGTCCACTGGCTTCGGTATCTTCAATAACAATTTAACCGTCTCCCATAAGCTCGATAATCCTGCTTCTGTTTACGTCGCAGAATTAGCTGCAATTCAGTACACCCTAGGGATTATCGAAAAAATGCCCACGGACCATTATTTCATCTTTACGGACAGTCTCAGTTCTATTGAGGCTCTCCGATCGATGAAAGATGTTAAGCACTCTCCGTATTTCCTGGGGAAAATACGGGAACATCTGAGTGCTTTATCCGAAAAATCTACTCAGATTACCTTAGCGTGGGTCCCTTCTCACTGCTCGATACCGGGTAATGAGAAAGCGGACTTTTTGGCTAAGGTGGGCGCAACAAACGGTGATATTTATGAAAGACCAATTGCCTTTAATGAATTTTTCGCATTTGTACGTCAGAATACGATCATCAGTTGGCAAAATTCTTGGACCAAGGGGGAACTGGGAAGGTGGTTACATTCCATAATCCCCAAGGTATCGACGAACCCGTGGTTCAAGGGGTTGGATGTAGGTCGGGATTTCATTTGCGTGATGTCCCGGCTTATGTCCAATCACTATAGATTTGACGCGCATCTCCGTCGTGTTGGGCTCGGGGAAAGTGGTATCTGTGCCTGTGGTGAAGGTTATCACGACATAGAGCACGTTGTTTGGTCATGCCCTGTACACCGTGACGCCAGGTCTAGATTAGTAGCTTCCCTGCAGGCCGAGGGGTAGGCAGCCGGCTGTTCCTGTTCGTGATGTCTTGGCGAGCCGTGACCTATCCTACATGTCCCTTATATACGTTTTCCTGAAATCCATCCACGCCCCAGTTTAGTCCTATCCCCTTCCGCCTACATCCAACCAAACGACAAGAACACGTTAAGACCCCGGATCCGGAAACAGCAACTAGACCCGCACGATACTCTCAGGCCCCGAGGGAGACAACCCAATATGCCAGTCCGTAATATCTTGGCCCAGCAGCGGAACATATTCAATATGCTGCTTACCTATGGCGATGGAAAACCATCAAACAACAAATCAGTGCTTTTCATGCAAAACATTCTAGCTTAAGTTAGATTTAGTTTCAGCTCGTAGTCGGCAGCGAGGATAAAAAATTTGCTTTTAGTTATTAAGATACTTTAGAAAGTAAGCTACCAGATATAATTGGGGCCGTTAAACATTGAATTGTATTTGTGCCGTGTCAAATAAACTATAGATGAGGAAGGAAAAAAAAAACCATGTACTGTTTTACCTTGTTGCACCAATACAACCACATATGAGTGTAAAGATGTAGTGGTGTCAACAATGATGCAATGATGCTTGGATTCCGTCCCATTTCACCTTAAATCAAAACACTAATAGAAATACATTGAAATTTAGTCAAAAACAAAGTGTATGAATCTGGAATAATATCAGCCTAACGTTGGTTACAAATTGGTTTCAAAAAAAAGACTCGGAGCTTTTAGTGGTAGTTTTTATAGTATTTCGCAGCAGAAGTTCCAAAGATACTAAGTGGGCATCAAATTTTGTTTTTAAAGAAGTTACCGGTAAAGTTTATTTTTGTTATATTTCTAAATTAACCTGAGAGATGAATTTAATGAATCGATTTTTTTTACAGTCGACCGACATCAAGCCCTAATGGAGGAAGCTAGTTCTACAGTCTGCACCATTATTCACGTGATAGTGAAATATTTCCAGGAAGCTAAAAATATATGATAAAAATTGATTTTAGCCCATTCATTGAAGCAAAACCGAATTACGATTTAATTTACGAGCAAAATAACTATCCGGCATTGCTTTTGTTGTCTGATGAGCGGAACGAATCTTCCCGTAATTCAACATGCTTCATTAGCGACAGTTTGCAGACAGTTTAACAGTATTTAATTAATGGTCTAGGGTAGGGTGTCCTACTGACAGCACTGAATTGGTACTGGTACAAAACGGTTTTATTTTTTAATTTGGTAAATTTCTTCTCTGGGAAAACCCGAAGGCTATGCTGCTTATCTTCTTCTGCTGAAGGCATTTTTATACACTTTTTTGAGAGCACTCTCTCCCTCTAGCGAGGGTTCAAAAACAGAGCACACCCCAAGTCTGCTAGTCAGCCCGCAGTGTTGTCACTAGGGTCGCCGTCGTTTACCCGCGTGCGTCAGATTTTCAATCAGTAATGGGAGCGATATTTATTGCAGTTAAAAACAGTGCGCTTCCACGGTGGCGGCGTGCAGGATGTTATAATTCACTTCTGCCCTGATCTGGCACCATTTACGGGCCCGAGCGAGACTGGGAGGATGCGCGTCGAGGGACAATTCAGTGAGAAATTAATACGAACGGATGCTGGAAGCATTGTAATTCATTTCCAATTTGAAGGCGTGGAGAATCTCGATCGCATCTCGCAGTGACATATTTCCCATCACTTTAGAATCGAGTTAATGAATGGGAAAATTGACGAAGTTACGTTATAAGCAGCAAGAGGCTGCGGACGGAAGAGCTACGTTTCCCAGAAGGTTAGGTAGCAACAATATCATCTGCCGGTAAACTTCGAGCCAACTAGAAGTGACAACTTCTTGGGCCAATAAATTCGCTTATTCAATTTAAGATTTCCTCCACTCATTCGATGTTTAGTTCGGAAAATTCGGGACGATGGAATCAGAACAATGTCCAACCGAATCGAACCAAAAATGAACTTTCTAGCGCTCACATCAAACTAAAACATCCGGGAAGAAAAAACTTTAACCTTGAGCAGAACTAAATGACCACTTCGATACCAACACCAACCCAAAACGAGCTCAGTTCGCTAACAATGAAACTAATATCTCTGCCTGTTAGTGCGAGTCCATCCATGCGATACCGCAAATCCGAGTAATAAATTATCAATTTTATCTGGTTCTAAGCTCGTATGCACATTGACCGTCGCGTAGCGGCGGGCCATGTAGCAGAGGGAAAACAGTACAACAGTACTGGCAGACCTCGAAGAGGACCATCACACCAGGGACTAAAGCTGTAACACACAACCGGAACCAATGCGATGGAAGTGCTCCGGTATGAGCGAAAATTGTAATGAGAAACTGTCAAAGAAGATTTGCCGCCAACGGTTTGCACACTGCACTTCCTGTAGTGCCCCGTGTTTGCCCCATGTGAGAACATTGGGTTACCCCAACGAAATTGTCACTGTACCCCGATAAGACCACTTTGTTTAGTTGACTTCCAATCCTCTTGCTTTTACTGTTTTAAATTTTCTGCCAACAATTGCACTTTGGAGTTGCCTAGTATTACCTCAATCCTAACCTAGAATTTACTAGCCAAACTGGAAGCCAGCCAGCGAACCAGCCGGAGCGTGGAGAAATTCTAATGAATGTGCAATTTTTTATCCTTCCCGCCCATCAGGACCAATCGTGCGGCATGTGCTCCACTCGGTTTATCGGTTTCAACCCACGTCGTCGGTTCGCGGTTCAGCGTCCAGCGGGAGTAACAACTGCAACAACGACCGTGCCAAACGCGGAAAAAGCGATCCGGTCTGGATCGTGAACCTGCCAGGATGTGCCTCTGTTACAGCGCGGACAGGGTAACTGCCGGGGCGAACACAAAAAAAATATATACGAGCTGTTAATAAACGCGTGTGTGACATCACAGGAATCCCACTGGTGGCACCAACCCCTCAGCTTTATCCTATATCCCTGCAATGCGAGACGCGGATGACGGGTTACTGTGCACAACTGAAACTCGATAGTAGGTAATAGCGCACTGATCCGCTACTCTCCGCACCCGGTTTTGTCAACCGTTGCTCGAATAGGTATCACTTTCACCCCTCTTCCCCTCTTTCCTTCCAACTTCGACTCTAGCTCATGTGACTTTTACCCATCAGGGAAGGCAGCATCCGCCGAAGCTTCCAGTCCAGGAGCAGCAACCCGACCGACACGATGCTATTAGAGGTCGGTGCAATGTGGCAGCACTGCTGCTATTGTTATTTATCATTTAGTTCCAGTACTCACTTCATTTATTTAGATTTATTGCAAAATTCCACCGACAACAATGTGTATTATCATCGTCGTCGTCGTCGTTGCCGTTGCAGCCGGCGTCGCCGTGGCTCTTTTAGCCCGAAGGGTTTCGATAAGCACGAGGGTCTTGGCGGTCCGCAGTAAATTTTAAACAATCCGCCTAAAACCGAAATTTGTCGCCGAAAGCCTACAATCGTATAAGTGCTTTGCTGTTTGACAAACCTGGCCAGTTTGGAAAAGTTGTCGAGTTCTGATCTTCGCACAGTTCCGGAGTTATTTCCGGTTGCCACACAGTACAGAGTAGCCCCAGCGAAAGAGTTGTAAATTCCACCGGATTTGCACCGGCCCGCAATCCACCGGGGAGACGCTAAATAACGTCCGTCCCGAATCCGGTGAGGCATCGTCGTCCTGTGTCGTACCGACAACGTTCTCTCTGGGGGCCGTTGGCTTGGCATTTTTAATTCTAATAGCTCGGGAAGCGAACAACTCGACCTCGGATCGCCCGTACATAAAACCGGCTAAAAGGCCATAAACTTGCGGAAGAAGGCATTGTGTTGCGTTGCGATGGGTTTGCTTTTAGGTGTACTACTTCTGGTGCTGTGGTACACGTGTGGACGTATGTGAGTGTGTACGAAAATGGAAATGTCATACGACTGCTTAGTAGAAAGTGGGCGCATGAATGTCAGACCGGCGGATCGGATTCCAGCTGAAGCTGAACTGGGGAGTTTTGTCGGGCGGTGCAGGTGCTTACTGTTTTGAAATAATAATTAAAATATTCACAATAGAGCGGTGAATATTTTACGTCCTTACAACTAGATACCTTTTTTTTCTTGCTACGTATTAGAAGTAACCTGCACAACTGCGACCTCATAGTAACGAGAGCACTAGCGTCAGTCGTACACATATTTGCACAGACAGGAAACTATTTTTATTTGCATACCTTCTATATTACTTTGTTCCCTGTAACCGTAATGAGAGTCGCTCACATCACTGATTATATCCTCAGGGTCGTTCTCTCTAGGGACAAATTTTAACGTGCAGTGCACCATAATTAAGCATGATACATCATTAAAATCAATTGCACTTTATCATACTCTAACATACTTAATACCACGATAAAAATCAAATAATTTAAGTGATCAATTTATCAGCTCAAAAATATTTTGCCGGTGATATGAAATCACTATTCATGCGAAAATATTTCTTTCCCCTCATATTACTATATGATATGTTATACCAGGAGGTTCTTTTGTTACCAGTATAAGCAAACTATAAATATTCAATGATCAGTTTTGAAACAGTTATCAGCGAATCAGGTTATTAGTTAGAACAATTTGTCGCCTTCACCATCACTTAGGATGGTTTCAGGCATTTTAGGTTTGATGAGTAAAAAACTTTAAAAGCATTGGCATTGGCATTGGTTGGATAACGGCTGGACACGTGTCACTTGATACCTTATTGTGGTCATTCACCTTCTATCTCAACCTCCGCGAGGTGCCGCCCAGGATACAAGTAGCCTTACCCGGACGAACCCATAAGATTCGCATGCATTCCTTAGAATTCCTCACATTGGAATCGTGAAGCGTCCTCGATAAGGAATCCTGAAAAAAAGAATCCTCGAGAATACCCAGTCAATAGGGCTGGGATTCCTGAATGAGAATCGTGTAATGAGAATCTTTCGGATTCCCTAGGATTCCTTACATTGAAATCGTGAAGCATCCTTGATAAGGAATTCTTTAAAAAGAAAACCTCAGACGTGCCCTGTCTGTGGGGCTAGGATTCTTGAAGGAGAATCGTGTTAGGAGAATTCTTAGGATACGAAACCTTTCACTTCAACCGTTATGTGCTCGACGGGGTTCTTGGGTACCCCAAATTGAAGTACTTGTAACTTTTACAATTTTCATTCGATACTTGATACTTGTTTTGTTACTTGTAGCACCAAAAGATTCAGTAACTTATCTACTTTCAAATCAGCGTTAGCAGTGCCCCGAAAAAAATCTCTCATAGCCGGATATCCGGTTTGTCAGGGATATATTCCGAAACTGGGGAATTTAATGTATATTTGAAAAGAATCTTACAACTAATGTTTCAAAGTTCTTAAAATGACTTCCATAAGTCATTTGCCAGCTTTTGAGTGTTCAAGTAATATGGCTTTAAAATGGTCCTTTCGAAATAGATTCCAAAGGAGCTTCTATTGCCTATAGGAACCATTAAATAAAACAAGGTTGAATACCATCCAAGATGAGTATTTTCAGGACCGGGATGATGCGCCGAGACCGGAAAACGACCTCAGACTCCATTTTGGTTTCCTTAATGGTGACTTCCGGTGTCTGAAAAATAACAAAATCTGGCCGAACACCTCCCAACATGAGTATTTCTGGATGCGTAATGATGCCCAGAGACCGGAAATCAACTCCAGATGCCATTTTGAATTTAATATAGGTACTTCCGGTTTCTGGGAAAAGGTCTAAAATGGCCGAATATCACCCGATAAGGGTATTACCGGAATCGGGATGATACCCAGAAACCGGAAAACGACCCAGACTCCATTTTAAATTCCAAAATGTCATCTGGAATCTATTTCCGGTCTCTGGGCATTATTCCGATTCCGGAAATACTCCTTTTGGATGGTATTCGGCCAGATATTTATATATCCCAGAGTCTGGAAGTCACCTTTTTAGAATTCAAAAAGGCGTCCGAGGTCGTTTGCCGGTCTAGGGGCATCATCCCGGTTCCGAATATACCGTAAACTGGGGTGACTTTGATCACCGGGGTGACTTTGATCACTATACCTCTTTTCTGAAAATGTGGTAAAAAAGCGCTCGTAGTGCTTGGGATTTGTCGTAATCTTCACTGATTGTGTGGATATATGTTCGCATTGCTACTATTCATGCATTTTCTGCTATTTAAAGAGTGTTTTTCATGCTAAAATATTATTTGAAAATAAAGTGTATTTTTGGGGATTTTTGTTGCATACAAACAATCGGTTCAAGCAGATTTAAAACAACAAGTTGCAATACGTAAAGTGTTTTTATTCTGTTCCCAGATTAGTTTTTAAGATGAACAAATATTAAAACAATACATTTTAATGTTATTTTTGCAAGTTTTTCCTCGAAGGCAATGTTGAGTCCCAATTTTCTCCACAGCGTATTACATATTTCTCTTAACAAAAACCCAAGACGTGTAGTAACATGCAAATTTGGACAATTTCATAAGTCATATTCCTCGTGGACTAGTTTTTGACGATTTTAGGCCTCTCTCAGTGAATAATCATTAATATATATTCTAAAAATTTTGTATGAATCTTGGAAATTCGCCATTATAAACTGTTCACGTAGAATGTGAATGGCCCCGAAATTGCTTTCCATATTTATAAACTCGTTTAAGTCGTGAAAGGCTGTTCAATTTAGTGAAAGTAGCTAAGTGTTCTGTCTGTCTGTCTGTCTGTCTGTCTGTCTGTCTGTCTGTCTGTCTGTCTGTCTGTCTGTCTGTCTGTCTGTCTGTCTGTCTGTCTGTCTGTCTGTCTGTCTGTCTGTCTGTCTGTCTGTCTGTCTGTCTGTCTGTCTGTCTGTCTGTCTGTCTGTCTGTCTGTCTGTCTGTCTGTCTGTCTGTCTGTCTGTCTGTCTGTCTGTCTGTCTGTCTGTCTGTCTGTCTGTCTGTCTGTCTGTCTGTCTGTCTGTCTGTCTGTCTGTCTGTCTGTCTGTCTGTCTGTCTGTCTGTCTGTCTGTCTGTCTGTCTGTCTGTCTGTCTGTCTGTCTGTCTGTCTGTCTGTCTGTCTGTCTGTCTGTCTGTCTGTCTGTCTGTCTGTCTGTCTGTCTGTCTGTCTGTCTGTCTGTCTGTCTGTCTGTCTGTCTGTCTGTCTGTCTGTCTGTCTGTCTGTCTGTCTGTCTGTCTGTCTGTCTGTCTGTCTGTCTGTCTGTCTGTCTGTCTGTCTGTCTGTCTGTCTGTCTGTCTGTCTGTCTGTCTGTCTGTCTGTCTGTCTGTCTGTCTGTCTGTCTGTCTGTCTGTCTGTCTGTCTGTCTGTCTGTCTGTCTGTCTGTCTGTCTGTCTGTCTGTCTGTCTGTCTGTCTGTCTGTCTGTCTGTCTGTCTGTCTGTCTGTCTGTCTGTCTGTCTGTCTGTCTGTCTGTCTGTCTGTCTGTCTGTCTGTCTGTCTGTCTGTCTGTCTGTCTGTCTGTCTGTCTGTCTGTCTGTCTGTCTGTCTGTCTGTCTGTCTGTCTGTCTGTCTGTCTGTCTGTCTGTCTGTCTGTCTGTCTGTCTGTCTGTCTGTCTGTCTGTCTGTCTGTCTGTCTGTCTGTCTGTCTGTCTGTCTGTCTGTCTGTCTGTCTGTCTGTCTGTCTGTCTGTCTGTCTGTCTGTCTGTCTGTCTGTCTGTCTGTCTGTCTGTCTGTCTGTCTGTCTGTCTGTCTGTCTGTCTGTCTGTCTGTCTGTCTGTCTGTCTGTCTGTCTGTCTGTCTGTCTGTCTGTCTGTCTGTCTGTCTGTCTGTCTGTCTGTCTGTCTGTCTGTCTGTCTGTCTGTCTGTCTGTCTGTCTGTCTGTCTGTCTGTCTGTCTGTCTGTCTGTCTGTCTGTCTGTCTGTCTGTCTGTCTGTCTGTCTGTCTGTCTGTCTGTCTGTCTGTCTGTCTGTCTGTCTGTCTGTCTGTCTGTCTGTCTGTCTGTCTGTCTGTCTGTCTGTCTGTCTGTCTGTCTGTCTGTCTGTCTGTCTGTCTGTCTGTCTGTCTGTCTGTCTGTCTGTCTGTCTGTCTGTCTGTCTGTCTGTCTGTCTGTCTGTCTGTCTGTCTGTCTGTCTGTCTGTCTGTCTGTCTGTCTGTCTGTCTGTCTGTCTGTCTGTCTGTCTGTCTGTCTGTCTGTCTGTCTGTCTGTCTGTCTGTCTGTCTGTCTGTCTGTCTGTCTGTCTGTCTGTCTGTCTGTCTGTCTGTCTGTCTGTCTGTCTGTCTGTCTGTCTGTCTGTCTGTCTGTCTGTCTGTCTGTTCCATATAGGCTTGGAAACTACTGAACCGATTGGCGTGAAATTTTGTATATAGAGGTTTTGGGAGCCGAGAAAGGTGAATAAGATAGTTCGAGACCCCTCCCTCTTCTGGACGGGAGGGATCCCATACAAATGAAACACAAATTCATGCACATCTCGAAAACTAACCAAACAAATGGAATCAAATTTGGCAGGTGGATGTTTTTAGAGGTAACAAATATATCCCTAATGGTTTGACACCCCTCTCTCTTCTGTAAGGGAGGGTCCCATACAAATGAAACACCAATTCATGCACATCTCGAAAACTAACAAGAAAATGTAACCAAATTTGGCAGGTGGATGTTTTAAGGAGTATCAAATATATTCATAACAGTTTGACGCCTCTCCCCCTTTTAAAAGGGAGGGTTCCCATACAAAAGAAACAAATTTGGCATGTAAATGTTTTTAAAGGTAACAAAGATGTCTATAATGTTTCGACACTGCTGTTCCACACAATTTTCTGCACATTTCGAGAAATAATCAAGCAAATGGTACTAAATTTGATATGTTGAGGTTTCTGAGAGCAAGAAAAATTTTCGACTACAGACGCCATTGTTAAATTTAAGATGGAAACTTCCAGTTTCTATCCGTAAAATGTCTCCAAATATCATTTTCAAATCCAAGATGGTGACATCCGGTTTCTGAAAAACAGCGGGATATGACCAAATATCACCCAATATTGGTATTTCCGAAATCGTGATGATGCACTTAAACCACAAATCGACCTCCGACAACATTTTGAGTTGTAAAATGACGACCTCCGGAGAATGGGAAACTGCCGAAAATTACCAAATACCACCCAATATGGGTGTGTTTTCACCAGAATGACGCTCAGAGGCCAGAAATTGTCTCCAAATGCCATTTTGAAATCCAAGATGGCGACTTCCGGTTTCTGAAAACAGCGGCAAATGATCAAATATGGGTATTTCCGGGATTGTTATGATGCCCTGAAGCCAAAAATCGACCTCAGACAACATTATGAATTGTAAAATGACGAATTCCGAAGAATGGGAAACTGTCGAAAATGACCAAATATCACCCAATATGGGTGTTTCTTAAACCAGAATGACGCTCAGGGGCCAGAAATTGTCTCCAAATGCCATTTTAAAATCCAGGATGGTGACTTCTGGTTTCTGGAAAATAGCCTAAAGTGACCAAATACCACCCAATATGAGCGTTTCTTTAACCAGAATGATGCATAAAGCTAAAAATTGACCTCAGACACCATTTTGAATTGTAAGATGGCAACTTCTGGGAAACCGCCGAATACTACTACATATGAATATTTCCGTAATCGAAATGATGTATAGAAGCCAAGCATTGACCCTGGACACCATCTTGAATTCGAAGATGACCACTTTCAGTTTCTGAAAAACAACGAAAATAACTGAATACCACCCAATATGAGTATTTCCGGAATAGAGGTGATGTACTAAAGGCAATAGACGAGGACATTGTCACTCCGATAAAACCAATAATTTCAAACGATATAAACAAGTCGCACGAAATCAATGAATATGGAATGTTGAAAATTATTAATTTAAACACAAAAATAAGCGGGACGAAGTTTGCCGGGTCAGCTAGTTACTTATAACCATCATCAGTGCCTATGTGCTGAAAAAGAATCTTTTTAAGAGAGAAATTTTCATTTGTTAACCATCAGTTACACGATTGTTTGGTCAATATCAATTCCAGATATAGGTTTTATATACTTCTAAAGTAGAATTACCAAGTTACAGGATTAAATTAGGAAGTAGAACACTCTGAAAAAGGAATAACTAACTTTCTCAGAAATGCGATTTGTTCCAAAACGGGAGCAAGTTTACCGTCTCTCGTGATGAGTATAATATTCTTTATGATGTTAGTTAGATTCTTAAATTTTCTCTGGACAAAAGATAGACACATTACGACACATTTCTCTCAGTCTTATGCTATACACTCAGTTTTTTACGCTGGGAATACGTAGCTCGTGAAAAAACACGTTAAATAAGCGGAAATCAAATCTGCGTTGAAAACCGCGGTAATTCGAAATCCCGCGTTAGAAACATGGTCGATTGGAAAATGAGCCTAAAAATACGCGTTCATTCAAAATACCGCGTATAAAATATCCTCGTAAAAAAACCCGTAAAAATATAAAAAATATTCTGTCCGGATCGCAGAGACGATTCCTCTCACGATTCTGTCGCCGAGTCGCCGAGATTCCTAAATTTGGATTCTTGAGGTTTTCCATAATCGATTCGAACAGATTTTGTCCGTATCGCAGAAACGATTCCTCTGACGATTCCGTCACCGAGTTATAGGAATCCTGGGAGTTCTTACTCAAGATTCTCAGCGTGTTAGTTAGGGTAGGGAAGATTGGGTAATCAAACCCAGTGAAAACTTTGGTCGTGTGGTGAGTGGGAAAAAGGGGGTACGCGACTATGTCCCCTGGTAAGGAGCGGAGTACAACAACGTCGGACTCGAGGAGAGCGGCTGAATCACCAAATGTGCCTCTCCAGATATATCTAAACCGGCCGCCCCGTTGCGAGACTACATATCGCTGCCCTATATAGTAAGGTAGCATACCGGATATAAATTACTACGAACAATTCGGATATTTATACGAAGCGGAATAATCGCGAATCTAGGCGAACGAAAAAGGGCAACAATTATTGGAAATTCGGTACATGAAAGGAAAGAGCTCTACTCGAACCGACATTCATGGGTATCCCGGCTAGAAAGTTGCGTAAGATGAATTTGGAGGTCGCAAATGCGCAGATTGGGTAGGAAGACTTCTTCCAAACCGCAATTTGTAATAAAAGCCATCACTCCACTACGAACGATAATGCCCTGAGGCTTATAAATTTTAATACAGCCAGAGGTATGACTGTCTATAGAACCTATTTTGCACGCCGGAATATTCAAGAGCACACCTGGATGCTTCACCATTTTCTGATCGATTGTCGGCACTCTTAAGACGTCACAGACGAAAGGTCGTTCGAAGGACTAAGCGTTGACTCGGATCACTATCTCGTGATATGCAAGCCCCCCCCCCCTTCAGCTAGCATATTGAAATTCAGGGCAACAAATAAAATACGGTTGAACAAGAGGAGTGGCTGCAGAGTACTCACAGAACCTGAACAAACAGTGGCGCATATCCACAGTACGATCAGCAACAGTTTTGAATTCAACTGCGTGATTTGAAGTTGACTGCCAGCAAGGGACTGACGAGAAGAACCGCGCCAGAGGTCACATGTTTGCTACAGCTGTGACGCGTCAGAGTGAAGGGAGATATCGAGCAGATGTCACTGAAAAGAGACTTCATTGTCTGAAGAAATGTCAGCTTTAGGAGCGTCTTCTTGTAGGCCCGGAGGGCTGCTTCTCCAGGCAGGATACAAGAAGCTTCTACATAAGGATTAACGGAATCAGGAATTGAAACGTACCAGCTTCTTTCATGTGCGATGACAGAGAGAGGAATCCAATTATCAATAAATCAGAGGTGGCCATGCGCTGGAAAAAACATTTTAGTGTGCTGTTAAACGGCGAGGAAAACAGAGGTGTCGAAAGGAGCACCTCTGTCTTCTTCGTCGTTCAACTCCATAGCTGGACTATCATTGGGAATAATAGTCCAACTGTGGATCCTCAAACCATTGACGAAACAATAGTTAAAGAGCTAAGGAACAGCATGGTAGCTGGAAAGGATGGCATTCCCGCCGAATCTATAAAGTCGAGAGCAAACAGCTGTACTGTGCTGAAAGTGTGGTTTGATAAAGAATTATCATCGGACTGGTTGGGGGGTCTCATATGCCCGATCTACAATAAAAGCCACTGCATTGACTGTAGTAATTATCGGAGCGCAACTCTTCTCAATACCATGTACAAAATTCTCTACCGCATCCTAGTCCATAAACTGAAGCCGACCTTTATTGGCGAATACCAATGTAGTGGGACAAGGACGAGAGGGGCGGCCCGCCAAGGACCAAATGTTTACCCTTGGGACAAATCTTCGAAAAATTTTGAGAATTCAACTTGCAGATGCACCATATATTTATAGACTTCAGGATAGCGTACGACTCAGTTAACAGAAATGAGTTATGGCAGATAGAGTCGAACATGATTTTACAACAAAACTAATAAAATGATTCGTGCCACCCTTGATGATTCCACATTGAGCGTCAGGGTGGCCGGTAAGATATCGGCCCAGAATTTATCTATCCGGGTACTTTGTTGACGTACAACAATGAGATTAACCGTGAGATAAAGGGGCGGATAACAATATCGCACGCTTAGCCTTGGGCCTAATAGCGGTCTCGATCAACTAGATTAGTTGAGAGAATACGTTATCGATATTGTTTTTGGCACATTTTGCATGCGTAGGATAAGTACAACGATACACCGTGGCCAGTGCTGAATCGAGAAAATTTTCAGCTCGAAAAGATCCTCGACATGGCTAACCGCATAACCACGGGGACCAGTGGCGGATAGCGACCGCAAATAGCCCCTTCTACGGATTGCGTAACTAGCTGAGGTCCCAATATCTGCAAACGAGTCCAAAGCTTGCATTCTATAAAACACTAATCCCCCGGTGACCCTCTATGACCATGAAGTATGGACACTGAAACAGGTTGATCGTTGAGCTCTTGGTGTTTTGAGTGTAGAGTTGTGCGTTCAATACTTGGAAAGTAATGTTTGGCGTAGACGCATGAGCCAAGTGTACCAGGCCTTTTAGCCGGATATAGTCGAGCGGATATAACACGGCAGGCTAAAGAGGGCTGAGCATGTAGCTCAAATACCGTAAGAACGATCATCGAAAATTATATTCAGTAGGAATTCCAATTATGCCGTCGACTTCGGGGTAGACTCCGCACTCGTTGGATAAGCGCTGACGAAGAGGATGCCCGCGCAATAGGTGCTAAAGGCGACCAGAGGATAGCAGATCAAGACCGAGTGACATGAGGACGTATTCTGGATTCGCATTGGATCGATAATCTGCCTGCAAAAGTTGAGTAAATGGGATTCAAAATTCAAAATATTTCTCGTTTTGCCTTATTCCTAGTAAGGTAGAGTAATCACTGGCAAAACCGAAGATCTAAAAGTGTTGGCTGAGTGTTGAGATTTTCTATATGTGTATGGGTATTAGGGTGTCCCATGTGAAAACTCTAATATCTCAGCCTCCCGAAAAGATATCAAGGATTTTTTTTCATGTAAATTTTCGTTTTGAATCCTGCTATGCTGATAAAATTTCAGTGATCAAAAAAAAAAAAAAAATTAATGTGTAAAAATCATGACAAATTTTACTTTTCTGTGATGTTTGATGGGTTCTGTGAGCTAAATAATTGAATGTGATGCTGAACTGAACCATGCAAAATATTCAAAAACAATCCCACAAAAATAAAAAAATATTTAGAGAAATGTGAAAATCGAACAGAATTGAAAAAAGTGCAAAATAGTGGTTTTGTAACTTGAAAAAGTGATTATTTTTTTTCATAAATCACGTTTAGGCAACCTGAAAACATTTTTTTATAAAGTTGAAATGTTCTAAAAAAATGCTATAAATAACATTATCTTCCAATTCAGGACTGAGCACCTTGACTTTTTCAACGATATTTTTTGGGACAGCCTTATGTGTATGCATGTATGTGTGTTAATGTACCACCTTTAAATCTTACTCATGTTTCTCAGTGATAGCTGGACCGATTCTTACAATTTTGACTTGTGTATTTGACCAGTAAGTTGCTGTTGAATTTCATTGTATTCGGACTTCTAGTTTCAGCGTAATGTGTCAAAGAGGGAAAATCAGGAAACTCAACTATCTCAGAGCTAACTGCTTTCAACAAAATTGGTGTCAAAATTTAAACTTGTGTGTGTATGCGTGTGAGATAACATTCGTATATTACGTAACGCGTAATTTGTCATTTCTCATTCTCCCGTAAGACAAGTCTGCATGGTGGTCTCAAAGAGTGTAATCGCGAAATCAGTTGCCTCATAATACCTTTCAAAATTCCATTGTAATCGGACTTTGCCTGTAATGTATCGAAATGTGAAAATCACGAAACTTCATTATCTCAGAAACTAAACAACTGAAATAAAAAATACTTGACTAAGAAATTTTATAACCGAACCGATTTTCACGAAATTAGTGTCAAATGGAAGGTCTAGTAGGATCTTTTTGAATTATATCATAGGACTATAGGAATATTGGACTATAACTTTATCTGTTGTGTATCAAAATGTGAAAATCACTCCATTATCTCAGAAACTACACAACAAAAAAAAACTCTTTACAACTCTCAACAAATTTTTATAGTAAAATTTTATAATAGTGAAACGTTTGGTTCAAAAGTTGAAAAAAAAACGTACTCCTAAGACTTTTGAACTCACTTACTTCCCTCATAGATGGCTGGACTGATTTCAACGTTATTAGAGCTTGAAGCTTGAACGACCGCACATTCCGTAATCGATCTGAGCTAGTGAAGTTGCACAAAGAACCACGTGTATGGCTACTTGAGACTAGTTTGCCATCTTCAGTGTACAACAATTCCGTAGTGACCGCATTGTAGGGATCGATAACGGCGCCGGCCATATCCTTACGATCGTTAGGGTAGGAAAGGATATTAAAAAAAGGAGATGTAGCAGTCGTTGTTGTCGGAGACCGAGTTTACCTCTACATCTCCACGCCTGCGACGGAAAGGAAGGGTTACGTCACCGTGGTAAGTGACTGAATCGGACAGCGTTGCTCGCGGATTTAACTCTTTCCGAAGACAAACGGTGAGTACTTGTCAGACACCGTGGCTCTACATGAGCGACGCGCGCTAATGCAATTCACCACCCGAAGCGTCCAGGTGGCTAAATATTTGTTTATTACTATTCCCGAATATCCTCGAAAAATATATTTCAGCAGGCGCGAGTTTGACAAGTGTACGTTCAAACATAAAAGCAGCGCGGACGATCTTCGGCATTTCGATCAGACTAAGTCTATCTCCGCATTTCTGTGACTGCGGTGGAAAGGTTTTTGTTCGCCATGGTAGTTGGAGGAATGAGATAACGTTGCGCGCGAAGCTGGCTTATTACGAAAACGAACAAGCGAAGAGTATCATTTTGCCAAGTATTGCGGTCCTTTGCATACGTCGCGCGCAAAAAAGTATCCAAGTATTAATCCTTAGTACCTTCAAGGAAGCAGACGCATTTCTACCGACGCGGTTCATTGGGGGGTACACATCGCGTTTTTCTAATCACAGTATTTATCAACTGATCGAAGTTTCGGCTAAACGGCATTCGGTCATCACAAGAAACTATCTGACACCTCCACAAGTCATATGACCACAAACGAGCTGAAACATAGACCCAGCTGATTGGCGTAGCGTGGGCAACGTTCTCAATCCGACAATAGTTAAGTGAGAGAATGTGACGCGTTCATTGGCGCGGTAGCCATCTTTCGGCGATAGAGTAAATGGCAAACCCGAGCGTCGGTTCATAATGGAAGTACGGTTCGAACAGCGCCTTACCGGCATCCAACGGCTAAATATGAAATGCTCTTCCTCGGAGGCTACACTGGGCAGCCCAATCACGTGAATATGAGACCTTAGGCCAAACACCTACAGATAGCGACAGAGAAAGATTACTGAGCTTACGGCAACGACGTTTAACCTAAAACAAAGGGCAAGAATTAGAACATGGAGTGTACTAACACTAGCTCAGTAGGGAAAGCTGGCACGATTTGCCAGCGAGACTCGACACATGAAGCTTGTAATCTTGGGACTGCGCAGAGCACACGGCTGGAAGTGCTCAATACTACAGTGGAGTTGGTTTCCAGTTAGCGTCCATGCAATAATCCTATATTATGCGCCAACAGATGCTGCCGAGCTACAGGACAAGGAGAACTTTTACAGTCAACTAAATGCCATCGTGGATGAGGTTTCAATAGGCAACATCAAGACTCGGATGCGAAGATCGGCTTCGATAAGACGGACTCATGGGGTGCGTCATGGGGCGTCATAGTCTCACGGAATTGAGCGAGAACGGGCTTCTGTGGGGACGCGAGCTTCTGTGGGGACAACGATATGGTCATAGGGGATTCATAAAATCACATGGGTATCTCGTGATGCGCATACCGAGAATCAGAGCATATCTGCATTAGTCGGAAATGGAAATAGAATCCTCTTGATGTCAGGAATAGACGTAGCTTCCGATTGGCGAGATCCGCCTACGCATCGCCCTCGGAGAAGACGCTTGAACAGTGATAGAACACACACCGACTAGAATATCCAGCTGTGAAAAGATACTTCGTTGGCGAACTGAAGATCAGAGTAGGAGATATTCGGGACGGTGGCAACGTAGAGCAAAAATGGGCGGTCATCAAGAACGCCTTAATTAGGACTAGCGAGAACAATCTGGGCCGAGCGGGGGCCTAGTGTGGTTGGTAACGTCTCCGTCAACCACGCTCGACGCCTGGGTTCGAATCCCACCGCCGACATAGGTGTCGATGGTTGTGAGGTGGCGTGATCCACTCACAACCAACCCAACTGGTCTAGATTCAATCCTAGCCGACACCGGGAGATTTTCTGAGGCGAAAAATCTCTGGGATCACGCCTTCCATCGCATGAGGAAGTAAAGCCGTTGGCGCCGGTCCGTTAATAAACGGGTCGTGAGTTAGGGTCCTGGGTGTGGAGTCGCCTCCCTGGGCGTCGGTGATTGGCCACAACAGTGGCGGAACTAGACCGACGGAAAATAAACGAGAATAAAAAAAAAAAAAAAAACAATCTGGGCCAGCTGTGCACCTAGAGAAAGGAATAGATCACAGATAGAAACTTGGCGGAAGATACAAGAACGGAGAGAAGCAAAATCCGCGATAGAGCAGGCAAAAATCCGAGGAGCCAAGAACAAATCCCGTCAACGGTGTTCAGCTCTGAAGAGGGAAGTTAAACGCTCTTGTAGGCTGGACAAGCGAGTGTGGGCGGACTACTTGGCCGACAAAGCGGAGAGAGCCGCAGCAACCGGCGATATCCGCGTCCTCTACGATATCTGCCGACGCCTGAATGAAGCTAGGATAAATCCAATGATGCCTGTGAAAGACGCGATCGGACAACTACTTACCGACTCCAATGACCAGTTGAACCGCTGGTTTAAGCACTTCCCAACTTCTTAGAGCTTCGACAACCGACCAGCCATCAGTATCTCGACAGAATCCGCTAAGGATGCGGATCACTCGCGTCAACTCCGAGGCCCGTTTACTGCAGGAAATTGAAGCAGCTATCCGAAATATGAAATCCAAAAAAGCTCCCGGGGTTGATCGCATATCAGCAGAGATACTCAAAGCTGACCACCTGCTAGCCACAACAGTGCTGAATCCCAAACTATTCTGTAATATCTGGGACACCGCGATATTCCTGGCCGACTGAAAGTGAGGCGTTTTAGTAAAAGTCTCCAAGATGGGAGATTGAGATAATTCTTTGACGGCAGCAGACATGGTTTCGTGCCGGACAATTATGTGTGGACGATATGGTGCGGCTCCGCGTCACCCTGGAATATTTCAATGAATTCCAAGAGGTCCTATTTTTGCTAAATCTGTGAGGCGCCTTGAGACGCAAAGAAGTTCCAGATAAAATCATCGACCTCATCGAAGCGCAGTACGCGGCTTTCACAGGCATAACGAAGCCTTTGCTGACTTTATTCGGGTAGTCGCTGGTGTGAGGTGAGGATTTATATTATCACCGCTACTGTTCTTTTTCATTATCGACGAGATCATAGCAGGTGCAATTGACCGCGTTCTGAGCCGGGGGGTTGCTCTAGCAACTTATCACCATGGAGCCCCTCAACGACTTCGATTTGGCTGATGACATTGCACAACGGTGCTTTGACATGCAGAGTAAGCTCAAGAGTAGGCTACCAATGAATGGTGGTATAGACGTCGTCGTCGGGATATGTCGTCCGGCCGCTCACCTCTCCGAACAACTTTACTACGACGTCGACGTGATCCTTGATTGTGAGCGATAAACAAACAACAATTAACAGTGCGCGTCGATTGGGCTATATTAGGTTAACCTTCATCGCATCCTAAAAAAACTTACGTTGTCTACCCTGGTGTGTGGTTTTCCACACATACAACATTTGAATTTGTTTTGGACAAGAAACAACTTAATTTTGTCCCTAACATATTTCTTTCATTGTGATTGCGATCAGTTTACATGGGAACTGATAAACTAATTGATTTTTCTTTCTAACGGTTTGACTGAATTGAGTCCTTTTGGTGCTGGATGCGTTTGTTAGGATTTGGAAGGTTGTTTTTTATTTTAAATATATGTTGAAAAAAAAAAACAAAGCTTGTGGAAACGCCTAGTACATTGCAGTATCTTGGATGTAACTTATTGAATGATATTATGCGTAGTGTACAAAAACAATCTTGAAAAATACATTTGGAATATCTCAGCAATGGATCTATAGCTTCAGGTATGAAAGCGCTTGATGAAAAAAATATGTTTGGGGCAAAATTAAGTTATTTCTTGTCCAAAATAAATTCGAATATTGTATGTGTGGAAATCCACACCCCAAAGTAGACAACGTAAGTTTTTAAATATCTCATCAACCAAAAATATTTTTTCCTTGAAAAATATATATTTTGTGTGAGATTGATGGTTTAGGAATTGTCAAGAAAATTTCGTCAAAATCGATCGAGAAGTTTTCGAAAAAAAAATCGAAACAAAACTCAATTGTGTGGTTTTCCACACAAGGGTGCGATGAAGGTTAAAGCTGACACCAATACTAATACACAGAATGCGCATGATGCGCACCTGCACAACGATGAAAGGTTGTATTCAATCCTATTGCACACCCTGTTAACCCTGATTTGCAACCTTTTTTTTTTTTTTCAAATATCCCGTGGCTTCAGACGGTCTCAGGAATCGCTTGATAAGGAACCCTCCTATGCCTATTTCTGTTTTTTTCTAGTCGTTCTATCGCTGTGACTTGAGACTAAATTTATAATATATCTAATTTCTTTTCTGGGCCTTGAAAATAACAATTTTGGGTTTCATTTAGGAATATTTTATTACATTTTTCGCTCCTAAGAAACTTATAATCTTTGAATAATTTTGGACCCAGCCTAATCTTTTATGTGTTTCTAGAGGAAATTATTTAGGAATAATTTAATAAGCTCTACCACTTTTTCAGTCTTCAACGTTTTAAGTAAAGTTTTCATTTATTCAAAACTACAGTTTGCAATTTTTTAAAGCTTGAAAGAGTGCCTCAACTCAACTCCATACGCCATTTTGACGTTGAAAATGATGAGCTCCGATATCCGTGAATCAGCCAAAAATGCTCGAATTACATCTAATATAAGTCTTCCAGAATCAAAATTATACACAGAGCAGCTGCGAAGTTGATAACAACGTTATCAGCAATAAAACAATGAATTGAACGTTGAAAGAGCAAGAGAGAAGATTTCGTTTTAGTCTCCTTCTATCTACACAATTATATGGGCCCGGAAAGGGTTATACGAGTTCTGCATTTTAAGCAAAATATAGCCAATCTCGGTTGAAAACGAACTCTAACTATGCGTGAAATATTACAATAGTTGTCTACACAAACAATGAAAACGGTCCTTTTCAGAATCACCACAAATATTACTGAAGAGTTTAACGACTAATATGTATTTACGCTTACGTTTGAACCTAACTGCTCTACTATACCGAGCTTCCTTCCCTCCTACTAATATCGCTCAAACCAATTTATTATAAAACGAAACTTGATTTGTCAAAAATCTAATCCTCGTTTCCTCTGCAAATATTGCTCAGAACTTTTAATTCTCTGAAGGATTTCTTTGTGGATGTGTAGGTAAATCTTTCTACTCGAAGCAACTTTGCAGATTTTTCTTTTTGCAAAATTTTTCTGTGCTAACATTTGAAAAGGGCTGAATTTTTTCTGAATCGATATACACTAAAGTCGCTTTTTACGCCACTCATAAAATTAAAACTTATACAACCTACATATTAATAGCCGTTTCGCATACCTAAACTTTGTTTGATACAGGGGATAGTCAAAATAAGTAGGATAGGCAAAATTTTGATAAAATTTGAAATGCTATAGCATTCCTAAATGTTATTCGATTCTAATAATTCGAACACCATTGAACTGGAAAACTTTTGAAGTTTCATTTTCTGACCTCAGATCTGGCCTAGGTCACCGGATATAGGAAATATTTCTGAGTTCCGGTAGGCATGTCAAACCTGCTAATTTTTGGAGGGATTTGGTAATGGGTTACCTGATAAAAATGCTTATTTGCATGATTAGCATAGATGACAAAATCATTTCTGAAGCGAATGGTTCATCAAGATCCGGAATCGGCCAAGAACTCATCGAGAAATGGCTATTTTTCATCCGGAAGTCCTCAGAGAAACCTTTAGTAGGGGACATTTACGTTTTTGCACCAAATATAGCGTGTTACACCTCTATCTTCAGGATTTTTTATCAGGAGTCTTTTAAAAGACATATATCTGAATATAGGCTGCATTGGCCACTTCCGGAACGACCTGGAGGCCCCGAAGTAACCCGTAATGGGAGAATTTACTTTTCTGCATTAAAATATAGCATGTGACACCTCTATCTTCAGGATTTTTCATCTGGAATCATCAAAAAGACATATTTTTGAATTCAGACTGCATTGGCCACTACCGGCACAATCTAAATACCCCGGAGGAACCCTGATGAAAAATCTTGACAAATCTTGCAGCTCTATGCGCACGCTTTATTTGATGCAGAAGTGTAAATGTCCCCATTCCGGGTTCCTCTGGGGCATCCGGATCGTTCCGAGAGTGGCCAACGTAATCTGTATTAAAAAATATGTGAAGATAGAGCTGTCGCACGCTTTATTTGAAGCAGAAATGTAAATGTCCCCATTCCGTGTTCTTCCGAGGCATCTGGATGGTTCCGAGAGCGGCCAACGTAATCTGTATTTAAAAAATATGTCTTTTGGATGATTCCTGATGAAAAATCCTGAAGATAGAGGTGTCGCATGCTATATTTGGATGCAGAAATGTAAATTCTCCCACTACGGGTTCCTTCGGGGCATCCAGGTTGTTCCAGAAGGGGCCAATGCAGCCTATATTAGGAAATATATCTTTTGTAAGATTCCTGATGAAAAATCCTGAAGATAGAAGTGTCGCACGCTTTATTTGATGCAAAAATGTAAATGTCCACATTCCGGGTTCCTCCGGGGAATCTGGATCGTTCCGGGAGTGGCCAAAGTAATCTGTATTGTATATCCTGAAGATAGAGGTGTAACACGCTATATTTGGTGCAAAAACGTAAATGTCCCCTACTAAAGGTTCCTCTGAGGACTTCCGGATGAAAAATAACCATTTATCGATGAGTTCTTGGCCGATTCCGGATCTTGATGAACCATTCACTTCAGAAATGATTTTGTCATCTATGCCAATGATGCAAATAAGCATTTTTATCAGGTAATCCATTACCAAATCCATCCAAAAATTAGCAGGTTTGACATGCCTACCGGAACTCAGGAATATTTCCTATATCCGGTGACCTAGGCTAGATCTGAGGTCAGGAAATGAAACTTCAAAAATTTTCCAGTTCAATGGTGTTCGAATTATTAAAATCGAATAACATTTAGCAAAGCTATAGCATATCAAATTTCATCAAAATTTTGCCTATCCTACTTATTTTGACTATCCCCTGTATATCTGACCAGTGAAATTCGAGATTTTTTCGGGGTTTTCTTCTTCGACATGCTTCAGGTATCTGCAAATCATGTTTTTCAGATTAATTGCTAAATTTCTAAAATAATCTATCATGTACTAATTTCATATCCAAGAAAGAGTTTCTCGAAATATTATTCTATACAAACTTCCTTTAGAAATAATCCTTTTATTTTTATCCCTCGAGAAATTAGCGACAGTGCCGCCCTAGCGGTAAAATTTTAAAACTACCTAGCCATTATCAAAAGTTGGCCAATAGTTTCAGGATCAATATTTCGAGAAGACATCGTTCATCTAGGGACAACCCTAAGTAGTTATTAACTTCGCCCTGATTTCAGTCCTTTACGACCACTGTGCCGCGTAAAAAAAGCCGCTTGAAAAACCACGTAAAAACTCATGAAAAGCGCGCTCGGTGTATCTGAATAATGACAAATAATAAATAAAAGTTGTCAATGGATGACTTTTAAAAACGTGTTCTTTCTGACTTTCATAAAAAATATTGAAAAAATTAAATTTGAGATCCTACACTGGAAAAAAATTATTTTAATAACAGAAAGTTAATTGAGGAAGAAAGGAAAAAAAAATTCTAACAAAGACATTTTTTGTGTCTTACTGGAAGTACGGTAGTGACATAAGTGATAACATAAGGAAATGTTGTCATGGGATGTCTTCTAGGGAATTATCTAAACTTTCATTTCAAAATACCCCTATTCCTACACTGAAAATAAAATCATTTTAAAACAGAAGGTGATTTTAAAATGGTCATCTCAGACTTTTCTCAAAAGAAGTTTGCTAGACAGCAAATTAAGTTACCTAAAATTTTTCCGAAACAAATTAAAGTTGATACAAAATTTAAAATTCAGGTTATTTCAATTTAAAATACTGTATAATAACTCAGTATTCACTAAAAATAGAAATTGCGTTAATTCAGCAATGTTTCATAAATAAACACTCTCTAAAACTTTGTCAAATTAAATGTTCTTCTATCTTTGAGAATAAAAAAGTTAAATATTTTTAATTATTCGAAGGAAGCTTATATCAAACTTTGACACTTTGAGATTCAAACAATTGTTCCGAAGACACCATTTAGCTAAGAGAAAGGCTAAACGCGTTGATGAGTTAAGTTTCACTTTATTATGATTTTAAAAGATAAGTTTGTAGGTTTTGTTGCGACTAGTAGAATTGATGCTGAACTAATCAACTTACTCGATTTTATTGACAACAGCTGACCAGATTTTAACACTGCTGTATTAAACAGTGTAACAAGTTAAATTACAAAAATAACCCATTGACGACGCACCGTCGTCAATATCTCATCTTCTGGTCCTAGACATCCGAAATCGAAAATAAATTTCAATTCAATCCGGCTACACACTGCATGTGTGTGTGCATGCATGAACATGTGTGCCGTAGTAGGTGTATGCATCTGTGTTTGCAGAAAGCAGCCCCGGTTAAGCGTCGTCGTTTCTCTGCGTGAATATTGTTATTCCACTCGGCTGGAACTGAACTGTTTTCTGCAGCCTCTCTCGGACAGGACATTCTACCAGTGAGTGCGTGGATCGATGGTAAGGTTCGCTTGGGACAAAAGCTAATACCTCCGCACGCACGTACGGACATACGCGTATACATACGAACGAACATCCGCCCGTAGCACCCGGAGGCCGTTGGAAAATGTAGCAAATTACTGCTGGCGATTATTTCCAATTGGATGGAAGAAGGCTGGACGCGCAGTTTGGGGAAACCAGGCAAGTATGAATACCACCAAAACGGGGGATTGGCATATTGGTCAAGGCCTGTTGGGGTTTTCGAATGGCAAATTTAGGTGATGTTCGTACATGCTCTGAGGTGCCGAAAGTGGGTTGGACGGACGGACGGACGACGGGTCGATTAGACCGATTTTGTGAAGTGCATAAAGTGTTTGTGGTGTTACGGGCTGGATGAACACGGAGGCCATTATCAGCTTGACTTGGCAGCATGTGCCTCGTTGACACTTGTTTCCGTGGATTTGCATGCACAGACAGAGATTTGGACGGATGATCAACCGTGGACCATGGCTCAGAGCAATTGGCCAAAAGCAACACTTTCGGTTAGCTGCCCACACAACCAGTTTCCAAAACGATGGACGCAGTGGAGAATTACTATACCGTAACATATGACTAATTTTAAGTTATGTGTATTACAGCTATTATAATAATCGTAAAGTAAGAGGGATTTAATTATCACTAAAAGCATTTCCAGGGTGGAATAAACATGATTCCCAGACAGGGGAGTGGGTGCTGTCATAGAACAATCGATGTCTAAACAGAGGTTAAAAACAAGTTATACTTGAAAAATTTGAACGATAAATACCACATAATTTTCAAAATCATACGTTCTTCTTAGCTATTTGTGTTGAAGTTCACTTTTCCCTATTGTCTCAAACAAAATGCGGGTGTCACACCGTAACAGTATATAACCTAATGAAACTCATTCATGGCAAATGGCACTTCGAGCCGACTATTGCTGTTTATTACCAAACTGACAGCAGCACAGTGAATTACTGCTGTTTTCCCCTTCACCATGGAGGACTTCTTCTCCTCCCCCGGGTTCTCCCGTCTATCTCTTCGGTGACAGTTGGTCATCTCGTAAGGCGATAGGCATCGCCAGTTACGACCTTCAATTAGGACAGAAACATAACCCCGCCACCCGCTGCACAATTCATTCTTTTTCACTTCCGCTGTTGTTGCTACACTCTCGTAGCTGTCGGTTTGCTGTAATTGCTCATTTCAAGCCAGCTGAATTTAATTAGTCTCCTGGTTCTGTCCACGAACCAAAACTGAACGAGTGCTCGATTGCTGACTCGAACGCATCCACTTTTGTACGAGAAATGCATTTCATTCATGAATTCGAAATCGCAGTTGCTGCTAGTCGTTGCTAATCCTATTTGCCCTGCCGCGCTAAGGCTGGGTTTCTGCTTCAAGTCCCCGGGGACGAAGATGCTGTCGAATGCTGCAGGGCTTGACTGTCTGGGTGCGGGAACGGGGAAATCTAATTTACATAAAGCATACAGCAGGGGTAGCGTGAGTGACGTTTGAGAGTTTTGCAAACGGCTTGTTTTATTCACCTTAGGTAATGTTTAAATTTAGAGCTACTTTTTTGATAAATCAGCAGCTATTTAACTCTAACCAAAATCACATAATAATAAAATAACACCAAATAAGTGTTTTACAACTTCTCACCATCTAAAAAGTAGAGAATAAAAACAAATGGTAATAGAAATTTCATTCAACACATTTCCTCGCATTCTTACTTTCCGCGTACAACAGAACACCAGCACGGAAAAGATAGCAATCCTTCCATCAGTTGTTGTGCGTTGCCTTTTCACGCAACACCCAGATTCCGTCCCGGACAGATGCGAATGCACCCGAAATAGACACAACAGTTGTGAATGGAATCCGCTGCACTAATGCTGTTAATCCCGCGTCGCATGATTGTCCCCGCAGAGTCGGGACTTCCAATTTCCAGCCACGATACGGCATATGACAATGTATTATTTATATCACTCTGCGTCGTCGTCCTCCTCACCGCGTGCGTCGGTCGCTCGCTGGAATACTAGCGAGTCGGCTGTGTTTATACAAATTTTGCCATTAGAGAAATTTGATTTAGAAATCCCCTCGCAGTTTGAGCTTAGCCAGACACTGGGTAGGAGTGTGCCCGATGTCTTTTTTCTCCTCAAAAATTAAATAATCGATAACTTTCTGAGGCATTGCATCAGCATCCCCCAGCCTGCGGAAGTCGAACTGAAAACCGAAATTGATGTTATTATCTACACTATTGCGTACATTATTCACCGACTGACAGGCAATATCGGGTAAAACAGTGGGAGTATCACATCCTGCATCCATCTGCCCTATCCTGGCGGCATCTCGTGAAGGGAAAATGACCAAATGACGGAGAGACAAAGAATTTCCACCCCGTTTCGGTGTGGCCTCGGGATACGCAGAACACACAGCAGCTGCAGCAGCGCAAATTCGCAACCATCATTGGATCGTTGGCCCGCGGCGGGTGCGACGAACAGCAGAGACATTAGCGATGGCCAAATTAAAGTGGGGTCATTTGCGAAAACCATAATCTGTTCCATGTCCTGCGGCCGGGCCGAGTCAGACACGTAGGATAAAGCGCTCCCTGTTGAAGGTTTAAACAACACTCTTTCCTCTGGTGGTGGCAGCGGGTATGATTTGACCCGTTCGATTAACTCCATAACCGGGTAGTGAGCCATTAAATTGGTTGCAGGTTATTACGCCCAGACTACAATAATGGAAGATTCACTGTACGCTGGTTTCGTGGGGGGGAAATCCCAACGGCAGCGTGTCACGTCATGTGTACGAGTGACGTTTATACTGGCGATTTCGAACGGTGCTATCGGTCTTTTGCTGAACCACACTACACTCGTGTGTCCTTGCTGGAAACACGTGTTCTGTTAAGTTGTCATTCCGAACAGGAGTTTTACAACGACATCCAGCTCCGGTGGGGATATTCTTCTCCCGCTGCCTTTAAAGGATAACCATGAATTTATAATGCTTCCGCAAGCGTCTGAATTTAAAGGATCGATGACAGCTGCGACTGACAGAACGAGTGTTCTGTTGAACAGTGTTAGAGAATTGTAAAAAGGGCCTTGTTCATATAACAACAGACGAGGATAAATTAAAAATGTTTAGAAACAGTGAATTTATCTGTTTGGATGAAATTTTACACACAGAGGGTAAAAGCACCGGTTTTGGCCATATTTGGCCTGCTTCCTTCGAAAAATATGTAATTGAATCAGTTCAACGTGGAAATCGGATGAACTCGCCTGTATTTTTCACTAACATTGAGTTTAAATAATAAAATTATGTTATTTTGTTCATAAATTTTCCAACCAAAAAATTTCTCTAGGCTTTTATTTTGACCATAGCATTTCTTAATTGGCCAATCGGGGCTCTTATTATGACCAAATCGAGAAAAAGTTGAATTCACACGAATTTATTTTATAATTTGACTTTACCATGTAGATATATTTTATCAGCAGAAAATCCTCGTTATTTAAATAACTAAAAGGCCAGTATATCTATTAATCAAACTTAATAACAATATTATATTCACACATAGCTAGCAGTGCAAAGTACTTCGAGCCAGAATTTTATTTATATTGAGTAGGATATTTATAATAACACTGGCATCACATCATTGATCTACGTTAATTTTTCTTCTGTCATTTATTTTTATTAATAAGCTTCCGCTCTTTGCTTTTTCACATAGAAATTTATTCATATTAATTACCAACTATAGTCAAAAGTCCGAAGCGTTAGTTTCGGTACTGTAACCGAAGTTACAGTTTTGTAAATAATCTGAACAAATAGAGAACGGATATATTATATCAAATAGCGGTGCTGTAGTAATACAATCTTTCTTATCCAAAACCAGTTTTGTGTTTTTACGAATCTCATGCGATATCTCATGACATCCAGAAAAACTTCGTACTTTTCATGTTTTGCATCAATGTTAATACGTTACCATGGGTTTGTTTGCATATGGCCAATACCAGGATTATGAATTATGGAATTGCTTTGATATAAGGCCAAAAATGGATCATCGATAGTTTTTGGAAGCTTCAGTTATTTTTGATATTGCAGAGAAAAATTATACCATAATGCCTATTCTCTTTATCCATGTGCTGTAATAAGTTGTGCCTGATGCTGGTAACAAAATTTGCTATAGAAATGTACAAATTTAAACAAGATTATGCTATATCAAAAATAGCTTGCACATTACCTAAACGTTAGACTGTACAGTAAACCTGGGAGAGAATGATTAGTTCCTTTATTAAAAGTAAAATACGCATATTTGTTTGCTACAGTAAGAAATGTATTTGTCGAATAACAACAGCAGTTTCAAAAGGAGACTTCGAAATAGGAGTAATTCAAGATACTTCTTCACAATTATTAATTTTATTCTATCATGGCCAAAACCGGTGCATCTTCCCTATTTGACTTTGAAAAACGAGTATTTTTAACATCGGAAAAATATTTCTGAAACCAAAGACCTTTTTGCAAGAACGCAACGTTTTTTTAACCAACACTTAGCCTTTTTTAAATTATCATTTTTCGGCCAATAATCAATTTTCCTGTATCAATAAATACACAACAAACAGCCTGAAGGCTATTGCTTCAGACAAACAATTATTAGGTACAACTTTTAAATTACTCATCTCATCTAGAGCTCCTGATTGAAACCCCATAACATTCAAACTCTTCCATAGTTCCCGAATCACATCAATAACACAGCAATAGCGTTAACACTCGCATGCGGAGGCGATGTCTTTGTGAAGGCAATTCGAAGTGAGAAATTCGCATGCAAGGTTGTAGATATAAGTGTTATTATCTTACACTTCAGGCTTGCATGCAATCAGTTACGATGCGTTTTCGTTGAACGTCAACTCTTGAGTCTTCATTCGTAAATAAATACGTGATCAAGCTGCATTTAAAATCAATTAATTTGAAGCGACCCGATCAAATCAAAGTACCAGGCAAAATCTCTTTCTCGTACAAAGGAAAACAACGCTGCTAGTTCGAATAACAAGGAAACATTTATAATTGTCAGCTATCAATTCAATAAAATTTTATAACCTCTAGCCTAACTGTACGTGACACGCGGTTGTGCTTAGTAGAACCGCGTGAAGGGAGGGGGGGGGGCGGATGAAAAAACAATGATCAGGGCGTTGGCTACCATCTCCCTTTTTTTTTGAAAAGGCCAACTACTGCTTGCTGCTCTTCTCGAAGCACTTGAAGGAAGCTTAGGACAAGCTAGAGCAGGCTTTTTTGCACGGTGGACCGTTATTATAAAATAAAAATTGTCCATCAAATTCTAATCTGAGGATCAGGTGAAGTAATTCTACACCTGAGGGTAAATTAAAAAAAAAAAAATCCACAGACCAGATCTCGAGAATTCTCGATTTTTAGGTTTTAGTTAAAAAATTTCAAAATAATCCAAATTCGATAGTTTCACTTCGTTGTGTTTTATTACAAATCCACACACAGACACGCACTCACATCCACACACAAATGTTCTCACCCACATACATACATATTTACATATACACGCGTTTAAATTTTATAAGTAATGTATTATATTTTCTCTAATAAGAAATGATTATCAAGAGATTTATATCGCTTTTCGACGAAGCCCACACAATTATGAAGGTAAGAAGTGACGTGGAACAAGAACTAAATCTAAGTACACTGAAGTCGCTTTTTACGCGGGGAATACGTGCCGCGTAAAAAAAACCGCGTAAAAAACCGCGTAAATTCCGGAATCCGCGTAAAAAAACCAGCGTTAATTTTGCATTCCGAGTGAAGGGAAACCGAAATCCGCGCAAAAAAAATACCGCGTTAATTCAGGAATCCGCGTAAAAAGCGACCTTGGTGTAGTTCATATATAAATACACTAAGTGAGCGATAAAACAATGAATTAGACTTTCAAAGAGCGATAGAGAATATTTTGTTCTGGTCACCTTCTACCTACACAATTATATGGGCTCGTTTGGAAAGGGATATATACATGGGCGCCGACTTCATAGAATTAATGGGGGGGATCAATGGAGGGATTGGAATGGCAGTTTTGATAGCAACTATCAAAGACCAAAGTTTTGCAAAATGGCGTGAGGGTTGTGAAGTTTAAAAATAACAAATGAAATTATCAGGAAAACCAAAAAACGAAGCGCCAATTTTCTAGAATCATTGAGGAGGCAAAATGATGCGTTGCCCTTCGGACAAAATATTGTTTTCGTTTTTCGTTCTGCATAATTTTATTTTCTATCAGCATAGTTTAACATCAGACAGCGCAAGCAGAAGCAATGTGAAAGCTTTACACGTCTTTTACGGATCGCAAAGCCGCGTGCTAAACTGCGATAGAACACCTAGTAACCATTTTCCTCTGCTGTCTGTTCTGCTATGCATAATTCATCCACCAGCCACGAGAGCAAGCAAAAATTAAATTCTCACAGATCACGCACAGGCTCAGCAGCTGGCTCAGGCCATGTACGCGCACAAATAGATAATAGAATTGAAACGAAAAGAGCAAAAGAACTGGTTCACTGATCTTTGAAAGAGAAACTCTTATGAAACATAATGGGATAAAAATCATTCTCCACTATTCACTCCACAGACAGCAACATTTATACTAAACTATAGCCACTAAGCCATTCAAATAACATACTTGAGTCGATTTGGAGAGCTAAGTCAGTGGTGAATAATCATAACTGTAACAACGCCAACAAATATATTCCGATTGTGAATGACTTGGATAAAATTTTGGAAGTTTATGTATCATATCGCGCGAATCGATTGTTTTGAAATTTATTTATTATTAAACTTTAAAATCGAGATTTCTCGAGATCTTGTTGGTGGATTTTTTTTTTTCAATTTACCCAGTTATAGAACGATCCCCATACTTGGAATTGATGGACATTTTTTTTTTTAATAATGGTCCAGCGAGACGTGCGCCGTGCCATGATGACGGTATTCACTGAGCTAGAAAATATTTTCACTAATCTAGTCTGAAGTACTCGGAGCATCAAACTCAATCTAGGCAGCGAAGAATAGTAGCCCAGAAAGCTGTCGGAAGTCTGCTTTCACGCAAGTCTCATCATCCAAGATGAGACAATAAGGCTTCGTCAGCATCTGGGTGTACATTTTTCGAACCCGTGACTATTCCACCGTATTTTGCCGTCCTTAGCTTTTTGAACGAATGACTTCGACTTATTCAAGTTTTTGGCCACATTTCTGACTGAAGCATTTAGATTCCGCGTAAACGCTTTCTCTACGCGCTCGTGATACTTATCACTAATAGAACATTCATTCTGACTGCATTTCTTCCTCCGTTCGATGTCCAGAATTTTGCAGTAACGTTTATTCACACGACTTACCGTTTGTCTGCATGATTCCGAGTGTTTATCGGACGATTTTCGCGCAAAATCAATCGCGACGTTGTTTTTATTATTAATTAATACACTACAAACCACTTCTAACCAAATTTTCAAGACAAATACCCAATGGGTTATTTTCTACAGCGTTTTAACCGTGATGCAATTAGATGTGGGAGCTACAACTGTGCCAATTGGTGGCATATATCTGATAGTAGAATAGCACCAAATAACGGAGAAACAACTTATTAAAATGTAAATAAAAAGTAAAGATAAAATAAAAAAAACTTTTGTAAAAAATTGTTAGTTCTGAGAAAATAATATGTTGATTTACAATGTAAAGAAGTAATGTATTATAATACTCCTAATAGCGTTGCACCGGATAATAGGGCTGGGAAATTTTTTTTTGTGGAAAGTACCGAAATTACAGTTTACAGAATAATGGTTTAAACTTGAGCTTGTCAAGGGCGATTTACTTTAAGTGAAGAATAATTTGGTTTTTAATTTTTCTCATCTCATTATCATATTTTGTTCAATATTCGGCCGTCTGTTCACTTCCGCGCATAGCATGTCAGTCCCACCTTCATTTTCAGCAAGCCGAGAGAAACGCGTTTTTATATGATTTTATAACATTGCTTCTTACGAGATGGGACATTATGTTTGGATGTTTTCCAGCAGTTTTTCAGAACAAAGTTGTTGAGGTCATCCATTGTTACGAAATCATGCATTGTTAGTTACCATTAACGCGTAATAACTCAATTTTACTCAAAATGCAAATGGGACTAACTTGCCATGCGCGGCAGTTTAGCCGAATATTCGACCGAATATATATTTATTTTTTCACCTGGGAGATCTGTCACCACGAATTTGTTGGACTACACCAATACTTGCACTACTGCAATGTAGATGGAAACTCAAGTTGATGTCATTATGATTTGAAGACGACTTTCGTCAAGAGCGATCACAATGTACTATTTGTCAAACTGTCTCGTTCAGGATTTCCTTCGAGGCTGGTGTGGTGTTCCTGCTATTTAACCGGAATGCTCCAAGGTAGCAACATGAGCACGCTGTTGTTCACGCTATTTTTCAATGATGTTCTTTCAAAATCGCGCTTGGGCTACAAATCCATTAACGCCGATGACCTGGAAATATATTTGGTGATTCGTTCCATTGAAGACTGAAACTGTTTGCGAAACCAGCCGTTTGCGGGCTGGTCTTCACGCAACAAATTACACAGTGCAACGAAAATTAACTTTTTTTTCTACCTTTGTTTCTATATATAATTTTTTGTTGTGTATTTTGATGCAAAACCAAATTTTCCCGAGTTTGAACATATTTCAACTTAAGGGGCAACAATGGCGCCATTTTGCATTATTGAGAAATCGAAAATTTTCTATTTTTTTCTACGCCATTTTGTTTTAAGACCAAATATAAAAATACTAAGGGTCTGCCCACATATAAGCATCTTATTACCCATCTTTAAAAAAAACAGATTTTAAATCGGAAAAAACCTGAGTTCAAAACGGTGATCCTACGAAAACGGTTTTGGCAAGGTTTTAGTACATTTCACAAAGCAAAATAATATCGAGTACGTCTGAGCATTATTTGTAATGCGCTTATATCTAAAAGGGGTAGTCAAATTATGTCTTATATTGAGTAAAAAGTCTCAGACATCAATTGGTTGGTGTCTGATCCACGTAAAATGTCTGCAACATATCAATTTTGCCCCAATTTCCCTACAATATTAAAATAGTTTTATCTCGCCTTTAGATGAACTTATTTGAAATCTGTTTAATGTAAAATCAAGAGTGTAAGTGATACTCAAAGATATAATAACAATTTGTCTTCACATGATCCTCCCCCATTTGCGGGAAGGGGGTTGCATTTTTGGCCAGGACCGGTCAAAACATATAATTCTCGCTTCAGCTATGAGACAGAATCATCGTATCTACGACAAAGTTGAACGCGACACCCTCCCCGCAAAAAGGGAAGGATCATGTGAAGACAAATTGTTATTGTATCTTCGAGTATCTCTTACACTCTCGATATTACATTAAACAGATTTCAAATAAGCTCATCTAACGTCAACATAAAAATATTTCAGTATTGTAGGGGAATTGGGGCGAAATCGGCATGTTGCTGGCATTTTAGGTAGATCAGACACCTACCAATCGATTTCTGAGACTTTTTACTCAATAAAAGATATAATTCGACCACTACTTTCAGATATCAGCGCATTATCATTAACGCTAAAACATACTCGATATTATTCTGCTTTTTGAAATATACTTAAACCATGCCAAAACCGGTTTCGTAGAATCATCGTTTTGGGCTCAGTTTTTGTCCGATTTTTTTTAAAAGTTGGGTAAGCAGATGCTCATAGGTGGACAAACTCTGAGAATTTTGGTATTTGGTCTTAGAACAAAATGGCGTCGAAAAAACATCGAAAATTTCCGATTTCTCGAAAATTCAAAATGGCGCCATTGTTGCCTCTTAAGTTGATATATGTTCAAACTCCGGGAAAATTGGTTTTGCATCAAACTTCAAAAAATCATACATAGAAGCCAAGGCAGAAAAATTATTGCACTGTGTTATTCATTAGTGTACCGAAATGCTCCGTCATGATGTTTCATCGCAAAAAATCGATTTTGGATGATTGTTGCATTCACGGGACTTCATTTCGAAGGGTTAACAAAATAAACCATTTGAGAGCTGTATCGAATCCAATTCCATCATTCAATAATCACTACACTAACGTAACGTCTCCGCCAACCACGCTCGACGCCTGGGTTCGAATCCCACCGCCGACATAGGTGTCGATGGTTGTGAGGTGGCGTGATCCACTCACAACCAACCCAACTGGTCTAGATTCAATCCTAGCCAACACCGGGAGATTTTCTGAGGCGAAAAATCTCTGGGATCACGCCTTCCATCGCATGAGGAAGTAAAGCCGTTGGCGCCGGTCCGTTAATAAAAACGGGTCGTGAGTTAGGGTCCTGGGTGTGGAGTCGCCTCCCCGGGCGTCGGTGATTGGCCACAACAGTGGCGGAACTAGACCGACGGGAAATAAGTGAGAATAAAAAAAAAAAAAAAATCACTACACTTTAATAATACCAAGTCCAATCGATAAGTTGGTTTTATATCGAAAGTTTCCAATGGATTCACTGGTTCATTGAGCTTGAAGTTAAACACCACACCATAACCCTCGATGATCCGTACTTTTATGATGGTGAAGGATCTTTTCGACCCGAGAGATTACACGTTCGAGAATTTTGTAAATTTTTATTTATCTGTTTAGCCACTATTGATGTTATTTGAAATACCGACAAGTACAAACACAAATACAAATACAAATACAAATACAAATTTAAATACAAATACAAATACAAAAAAAATATAGATACAAATACAAATACAACTACAACTACAACTACAACTACAACTACAACTACAACTACAACTACAACTACAACTACAACTACAACTACAACTACAACTACAACTACAACTACAACTACAACTACAACTACAACTACAACTACAACTACAACTACAACTACAACTACAACTGCAACTACAAATACAAATACAAATACAAATACAAATACAAATGGGTCATTCCATACAAAGTGACCACGAAAAAGCACAAACTTGGACACGACCATCACAGATTTTGCTCAAAGTTGGGAAAATTATTCATCCACCGTCATTTTGGGAAAATTCCATATTTGGTGTCAATTGGAATACCCCCCGCTCTGTGGGACCCCCCTGTTTATTGCAAAGTAACGCATTTTTTGTTCAAAATCTCTTTTTTTTTCTTTTTCTTACAATTCATAGACGTAAGATGTCCGAAAAATACTGATAGATGATTTTTGAAGTATATAAACTTAGGAATCCAGAAAAAATATAAGTTTTAACCGGAAGTGTTCCCAGATAAATTATGTTTGTATTTGAAAACTAAATTTACATTTTTCGGAAAATGCAGCCCTTTTTATTTTAAATTTGATGATTTCATCGTGTTCCTTGGAAAATTTCACATAAGAAACAACTACCATCCCGAGGTAATATGAGCCATTCTCGAGATATAACATTTTTACGAAAAAAGTTCTAAACTTCGTAATTAACTTTTTTTACAATTGTTTGGCGTGCGACCAGACCAAACCATGCGCCATTTTTTTAAAAATTGAGTTTTCAACACCAGTGAATGTTGAATTTGATAATCTATCTTTCATGATACAACGAAATCATTTGAACAATTCTGGTCGCACGCCGACCAATTTATAGACGTACGACACCCGAAAAAGCGTGATAGATGAATTTTTGAAGAAAATAAACCATTAAATCCAGAAAAAAATATTATTTTTGACCGGAAGTGTTGTCAGATGGATTATTTTTGTATTTTAAAAATAAATTTACATTTTTCGGCAAATGCAGCAATTTTTATTTTAAACTTGATAATTTCATCGTGTTCCTTGGAAAAATTCACATAAGAAACAACTATCATCCCGAGGTAATATGAGCCAATCTCGAGATATAGCATTTTTACGAAAAAAGTTATGAATTTCGTAATTAATTTTTCGTAAAAATGTTATATCTTAAGGTTTGCTCATATTACCACGGGGTGATAAGTGCTTCTTACGTAAAATTTTCCGAGAAATACGATGAAACCATCAAATTTAAAATGAAATTAGCTGCATTGGCCGAAAAATGCAAATATAATTTTTAAATACAAAAATAATCTATCTGGCAACACTTCCGGTCAAAAACAATATTTTTTCTGGATTCCTTGGTTCATTTTCTTCAAAACTCAATTATCACTATTTCTCGGGTGTCTTACGTCTATAAATTATAAAACAAAATAAATACGATGTTTAACACATTTTCCGTAAAAATGTTCTATCTCGAGATTGGGTCATATTATCTCGGGATGATAGTTGTTTCTTATGTGAAATTTTCCAAGTAACACGATGAAACTATCAAATTTCAAATAAAATTGGCTGCATTTGCCGAAAAATGTAAATTAATTTTCAAATACAAAAATAATTTATCTTGCAACACGGTCAAAACTTATATTTTTCTGGATTCCTTGGTTTATTTTCTTCAAAAATCATCTATCAGTATTTTTCGGACATCTTACGTCTATGAAATGTAAGAAAAAGAAAAAGAGATTTTTGACAAGAATTGCGTGACTTTGCAATAGAGAGGGGGGTCCTTGAGAGCGGGGGATATTCCAATCGATACCAAAATTGGGATTTTTCCCAAGAGACAGTAGATGAATAATTCCCCCAACTTTGTGCAAAATCTGTGATGGTCGTGTTCAAGTGGCATGTACACTTCATATGGAATGACCTAAATACAAATACAACTACAATTACAACTACAAATACAAATACAAATACAAATACAAATACAAATACAAAAACAAATACAAATACAAATACAAATACAAATACAAATACAAATACAAATACAAATACAAATACAAACACAAATACAAATACAAATACAAATACAAATACAAATACAAATACAAATACAAATACAAATACAAATACAAATACAAATACAAATACAAATACAAATACAAATACAAATACAAATACAAATACAAATACAAATACAAATACAAATACAAATACAAATACAAATACAAATACAAATACAAATACAAATACAAATACAAATACAAATACAAATACAAATACAAATACAAATACAAATACAAATACAAATACAAATACAAATACAAATACAAATACAAATACAAATACAAATACAAATACAAATACAAATACAAATACAAATACAAATACAAATACAAATACAAATACAAATACAAATACAAATACAAATACAAATACAAATACAAATACAAATACAAATACAAATACAAATACAAATACAAATACAAATACAAATACAAATACAAATACAAATACAAATACAAATACAAATACAAATACAAATACAAATACAAATACAAATACAAATACAAATACAAATACAAATACAAATACAAATACAAATACAAATACAAATACAAATACAAATACAAATACAAATACAAATACAAATACAAATACAAATACAAATACAAATACAAATACAAATACAAATACAAATACAAATACAAATACAAATACAAATACAAATACAAATACAAATACAAATACAAATACAAATACAAATACAAATACAAATACAAATACAAATACAAATACAAATACAAATACAAATACAAATACAAATACAAATACAAATACAAATACAAATACAAATACAAATACAAATACAAATCAAAGGGGAATTCAGAGAGGGGCAATGAGTTTATTCCTGGATTTCCCTCCATTCCTACTGTGTCCTTTCCTGATGCTGAATTAAAAAAACCGACCGTAAGGTCGTAGCCGGCGCGGTTATCGATCTATTCAAAAGTAGAGTAGGAGCTGGTGAATTGTTGTACACTGAAGATGGCAAAATAATTCCAAATAGTTCTTTTTCCATCACGCGTCTTACCCCCCCCCCCCCCCCCCAGCTAGTCTCGAGGTACGATGCTGGCCTAACAAATCAGTCATCGTAGGTTCGAATGTCGGTTCGAGAGAGATTGTTAGTGTCAGTAGAATCGTAGTGCTAGTTATAATAAACAGAAGGTAGAGTTTCGAATCGGATTGTAGCACCAAGGCTTTGCTCTGCTATTACGGAAGAGCAGCAATAAAATGTGCAATCGTCAAGCTCAAGCTCAATTTCCCCTACTAAAACAGATAAGTTCATTTGAAGAATAACGCCTAAAAAAATTGGTCGAAACCACAGGGAAATAGTCATATATTCTCTATTTGACAGCAATGTTTAACACAAATCACTATTTTGTCATTCAATTATTTCACGGGTATATAATTACTCAAACGCGGTTATTTTCGATCCCCAGGCAAAGTTGCTGATTCTGCTGGTAAGTCAAAATTCGTATGATTCTTATCATGATTCTTCATAATATTCACGATTAAACGTTACAAATGATCAATAAAACGTCTTCAAACCATAGGCCTAGGAACTAATACGATACAACGCGTTATATTGTTGCGTGACTGAAAATTCTCTATTTCTTTGGTTCCACTGCTTGGCAACACGAAATGAGATATCCCTCTTTCGAACAATCCGAACAGCGATTAGAAAAAAATCACTTTTACCCGGTCCAATGTGTAAACGGAACGTACTCGTTCTGGTCCGATTGACTCCATTTCGGTTTTAGTCTTCAGTCCGGTCCGAAGTCCGTTCCGGAGGCTTGAAACAAAACGTTGACAGTTTTTTTGAGATCGTTATTTTAGTGGAAGAAACAATCATAGAGTTTTTATGCATATTGGAAACTGTTTCATGTTTCCTTCGAACTCCGGACCAAATCAGGCAGGACTTTCTCCGGACCCTACCTGATCCGACGTCGAGCACTACTGTAATGTGGTGTTCCAATTGGTACAAGTGAGAAAATGGTTATAATGGCTTAATTTATTTAAACACTTAATGTTTTCACCTTCACTACAAAAACTGGCTCCACCTTCGGTCAGGCTTTTAGGCCCCATTGCTTTTGATTTCACTTCTGAGACTTCAAGAACATTATCAGCAAGCACCAAACCGAACCAAGCACCAATAACTTTTATGACATTCTAAGCTCAATCACCCAAAAAATGTCGGTGGCAACTTCATCGATAATATCAAATCGAAAATCAAAACCTCTTTCTCGTCATAATTTGGAAAACTAGATGAAGCCAGCACATCGATAAAAATCAAAATAGTCAACCATCAAACTTTTATATAATTAATTTCCATAAGGAAAATAAATTTGGTAAAATTTTATTCAACGTGGATAAAAATTGTCACTGGATCTATGCGAAAAAGTTGATGCGAGAAAGGAGATATATGAATAAAATGAAATTTGTCGTTCCAAAGTGGAACCAACACATTCTCGTTGAGATTGCTCAAACGTCAACCAGAGAACTAGTACCGAAATGATTAGGCTTGAATGTTTCCAGAAAAAAAGCACTGCTGACTATTTCGGCGTTCATTATGAAAGGAAAGTATTGTAATCGTTCCACAATCCGTGTTGACTTCAACAGATCCTCTAATGGGCCTACCGGAAAAGAAAGCACGTTTGAAATTGAAACGCAAATATCAATGACAGATTGGCAGAAAATCAAACCAGTTGTACAATGCTTTGATCAGCTTAAATGGCCACCCAAACATAGCTGGACGCAATACATCAGCATTTTAATATGCCATACCCTAAATCTCATTGCAGATGAATGTTTTCTCAAGGTAGGTAAATTCTTGGAAACGATATCAGCACGGCAAGAGAAAACAATACAAGACAACTCAAGAGACAGCTAAAAACAACTACGCAGAACAATTGCTCTCACAGAAGCTAAACAGCATCCATTTGCCAACTATTGAGCACATGTTCCCTACGGAGAGAAGGTACTGAAATTCATTCGCTACATTATCACAAATTAAATATGAGAGGTTGATCAAGTAGGTATGGCTATTTTTATTCGGTTCATTCAGCAATAAAAACAACACAATTTCGGAACTACATACGCGACATTTGTGTAATTATACCATCAATCATTATTCTTTACTGGATGGATTAAGAATTTAATTTTACTCTAAAAAGGGTTTTAAAGCCTCTACACAATCTTAGGCTTGTAGCGACACTGTTGCCTGTACCGACATGTTTAACTTTGAGACATTAACTTTAATTACTTTCTAGCAGCAGATCAAAAAAATGGTTGAAAAAAAACTAACAACCGTTCAGTGATATTCGACGCAAACGATTGAAGTGAGCGTAGGTTAATTTGTTGCGAATGAAGTCCCGGTTAGTAAAAATGGTTTAATTTGACGATACGAATGATATCTTTACCTTTTTTGTTTACAGTCTTAAGAACTAGCCTGGGGTGGCAATGCGCATTTCGTTTCGAGCAACTCGAACAAAACGAAATGATCGCCGGGGGGCGTTATGTTTCGTTTTTCGCATTTTTTTCGACTTTGCGGGTTAGATAAGCCGCTGGACAAATGACAATGACAGCTCCTTTTATACTTAAAGCATAACTGGCAGTATGTGACCTACTCGAAAATAGCGAAAATCGTACGAATCGAGCTGCGCAATGCCATCCCTGGTCTTTGCAAGCCATGGTTTGCGTGATTCTTTCAACCTCTCGTTGGTAACCTGGATGATTTTGAGTAGAAAAACACTAAGACACCCTGGAATTTGTTTAGTTAGCTTTCTAGTATTCAATTCAAATAAATATTATTTCATGTCCTTCAATGCGTTCTGAAAATGCTTACAATGTCAATTATTTTTGTGATCAAATTTCTGCAAAGTACTTATTAGAACGCTAAAACAAGCCAAACATTGTTCGGAACGAGATTCAAGTTTTTTTTTGTCTAGCCTGAAATCTCTCCATCAAAAGTAATCAGCAAAAAGAATTCTTATTAAAATCTGTTTACTTTTCGTGCCAAAACTTCTCTGCCCAAGAGTTGTTGTCAATAACAGTGCCACCATGCCAGCTAAAGTTTAACCAAACTTCATCCATGCCACGCCACGTCACAAAAGGGTCGCCACAAAATCGGTTAAGGAGCAAAGACATTCATCCCAGCCGGGTGCGGGTAGGACGAAGTGCGAATAAAAGTTAATTTGCGATTACAGATATAACAACCGACACGTGTCCGTCCGTCGATTTGTATCGCTTCGGCACTGTGCTGAAGGTCAATGGACACGCGAATTTCCACCGCCACCCTCATGCAGGCATCCTTCTTTCGTGCGTAGTGAAACGATTCTGGCCGACGGAGCAAAAAGGTCTCGTTACAATCCCTTTGTTGTTATTGCGCAGGGGCCTTTCAACTTACTATTGATTAGAGAAAAATTGGAAAATGACGGTGACATACGTGGGATAGTAGCAAATAGGATTTTCTCAAACCGTCGTTCCGTTGATCTCGTTGCTGCCCACTCCGATGTCCACTCCGTAGTTCAGGTTCATCCTGGGGTTCGCCCAAAATGGAAAGTAAACAATGGGGTATTATTCTTCCATTCGGAATTCAAAATTGATCAAAAATAGCTGCAAAGAAAATTAAATCGCTTCCGTGTTCGGCGCTGGCAGTTCCCAATTTAGAGACACGGCAAAACTTTTTGTCAAACTGGTTTGTCGAAACAGCACGAATTTTGCAGAGATTTTTTACTCCCGCGTTGCGGAAGAAAAAATATACTCCCAGCAGTTGGAGAATTTAAAAACCATTTTAGAAGTCAATTTAAACTTCACCGCTCGTCTCGCCTACTTGGTGGGAAGAAAATTTTCCAACCAAGCGGCGGGATAAATTTTGCTGTTTTGTTTCCCTACTGGATGTGTACACGTTTACGGTGGATTCGTCGCGTAATTGTCTGGACCAGGAGAAGCAATTGTGAGTGCTTTCTTTTAGACGGCTGGTTCCTGGTGAAATATTTAGGTAAAAATATATAGGCCATTTTTTAATTCGTCAATTACTTCCCTAAATTGACTTTTGAAAAGTTTTTCTCATAAACTCCTACTGCATTTCATTGTTGGTCGGTAATTGCCAAATAACAGGTGGCTACTTCTTTCTGTTTCAGATTTAAATTCATAAATTTATTGTTTTCTTATTTCGACTTTAGTTACGATACTGTTCAACATGAAAACTGACACAGGCATTTCCAATTGCAAAATCACAGTTTATGGCACTTATGATCAACATTTTCCGAGAAATTTTCAAGAGCTTATAAATCATTATTTGTTTTTGTCGAAGCTATGAAACTGATTAATTTTTTAAGGGTTAGCGTCTTTTTACCACCAACATTCTAAATCTTTGAGACTTGAGTTACACTATCAGTTATGTAGCTTTTTAAAGCACCCCTACTGCTAGGATGGATAATAATCAATATGTTCAAGTAAGGTATAATTGTTAATAATTTGTTCGAATTCGGCATGAAAGAATGGCCTTGTTGCTTGTCGAATTTTTCGACACCACTCCAGTGTATCCAGGTACAACAACTGGCACTGGTCTTTGCAGCGGGGAAGATTATTGGGTGTAGCCCTGGGTAGATGTCTCAGAGCGATACGAACAAATCTTCGTTCTATTCTGTTTTCGCAGCACAGGTTATAAAGATTCCACATTATGCAAATTTTTTTCTAGGAATGGTAGAACTAATGCACATTACAATACGTTCGAACAAACTGGATCTATAAAATCTCAGGCTATTTTTGTGATAAAACCAAGTTGTTTCAAAGCTCTGGAGATGACGACAGTATAATGTTGATTGAACGTAAGCTTGTGATTCAGCACGACTTCAAAATCGATGATCTGATCTACCCGTTCAGAGATAGATCCATTTATCTGGTGCTCAAACGAAATAGGCTTATAACAACGATAGAATTTGATTTGGATGCTTATTATGGGTTTGTTTCTGTTGCATCAGTAAGTACCGGTGTCCTACAGTGTTTGCAGACGGAGGCACTCCTGGACAGATTTCACAACGAAGCAGATCTTCAAGTCGTCGATATGTACCATTACGTACCCTGCACCCAGCAAAATGTCGTTAAAGTACAAGGCAAACAACAAAGGACCCAGATAACTACCTTGGAAAATTCCGGATGTGTTGCTAAATGCACAATCCAGCTTGATACGCAAGTGTGACCTGAAACATACAAGATGAGCCATGAAATCAGTCTTTCAGACACATAGAACTTAGTTTTCCTAGGCAAGAGTAGCAAGAGTATTCAATGATCTACTGTGTCAAAAGTAGCGTTAATGACTGTATCAATCGGTGGAGATACTGGGTCGCAGTGGAACTTTGTTCAACTTTCCCGTTGAGCCCAAAAAAACAAATTTGCATCCATTGATTAGGAGTATTGTTGACTCACATTTAATTTGGTGCTAGTCACATATGCTGTCACAATTAAGGTATGATTGACATTGATTGACAGTACGCTCGAACTCAGTTACGCTCGACTCATTTTATAATACTCTATCAGAATCATTTCGCCGAATTTCAAATAGCTCTATCAACCCGTTCACAAATAGTGGTATTATTCGATTGAACAATACATCACAATGGCAGAGTAAATGTTCAGCAGTTCCAAATGCAAAATGGTAACAACGGCATACGGATTAATGTGTGTGTGTGTGTGTTTTTTTTTTCATTTTATTTAGGTGATATTTACCCGGGCAGTACCCAGTCAACAGATATATTACCCGGAGTTTATTTTATTCCAATATGTACTGAAGTCGAGGCTTTTATTGCACTCATAATCCCGAGGTTTTCAAGTTTGGCTTGTCTGGTTCTGGAACAATAAAATATGAATCTGAACCTGCTAATTTATTCGCTTCCCTCAATGACACAAATATCGGGCACCCAGTTTAGAGTTAATTCGCTCCAACTAACGTCGATTGTCTTAATGAAAGAATGCATTCCCGCACTAGTTTTGAATCATATGTAAAAAAATCAGATGCAGTGCGACCTGCTTAACTATTGAAAAATATGCATATTCGTGCAGAAAGGCATTCCATAGAAAATTAATAAAAATAATTATTTTTTTACCCAAGTCTATCAACTCTTTTAATTTTTGTGCCAGAAATCTCGTAATCATAGGACAAAACATTTCGTGTGCGATGGTAGCTGATAATAAAGCATTTTTCAATACTCAACAGCAAGGAGGTTCGAGAACACCAGTCGTTGAACAAATTCAATAAGTTTTGCAACTCCTTGCAGTCCTCGAGGTGCCTCACTACAAGGAAAATTTTCAATCATCAGCAAAACATTTTTCCTTCTTGGAAAAATGTTTTTGCTGATGGGTAACAGTGCCGCATCATTATTAAAGATGGAAGATAAGAGTGGCCTAACATCAATGCCTTGCGGAACTACTGAATAATTTGAAAAAAGGACAGAATAACAGTTTCCAATTCAAACAAACAATTCCCTATAAACAAGATATGACTCTATCCACTTACAAAAGCGCGCAGTGCAACCAAGTTTCTCTTATTTAGACAAGAGAATGCAATAATTATTCGTATCAAAGGCAGCTCTTAAATCGGTTGAAATTTAGAGCCAATGTTTAGAATACAAAGCAATAGGAATTTTACGCGATTTATTTCTCTCGGACGACCTCTATGAAATCCATGTTGTTCTTGGCATGTACAATTACTACATGCAGCAAATAATTTAACTTTCCAGTCTTTCACTTTAGAAAAATGATATTTTCAAGAATGTTGTAGATAATATTATTTCAAGAAACTTTATTGAAGACATTCTTCTGCTGAAATTTCTCGTTTTGGAGATATAACGCTTCATACATAAATATTTAGATGCAAACTATCATGCAAACAAACAGATTTATAGAACACACGAATAACGTCGTTCTCACACAGATCGACAAACGTTTTAATCAATTTCGTCCTATGCTGGTTCCGTCTTAGTTCTTAGTTTTTTTGCTTGAATCAAAATACCTCACTCTTCAAGATACCTTACTCTTCAAGAATTCATCGGACATGATTGTCGCTGCGCGTGAGCAAAAGTCGAACTAATTTATACACTGTTAATATGATGAATACTTAACGTCAAAATCAATTGATGACAAGGCCAATACATGAGTTATGAGAGGTGAAACAATTTTTTGAGTATCCATGTGGACGACTGTACGGTGCTGTCATCCGAAAAATGATATTAATGTGTACGAATGTTTAGTCTCAAACATGAAAATTTCCGGAAGAATCAAGAATTATCGGCGCATCATTAAGAATAAAGCGTACCAGAACAAATTCCTGATAACCCCTATGAGCACGCTCTACAACCAAGTATTCCACTCTTGCCGATGTTAATAAAGCAACAATCGGGTGTCCCGGTGAACCTGACCATATGCACAATGGTTCCGAAACCCAGCTTGCGACTTATCAAACTTTAAATTTTGGTAGAATGGGACCTGAAAATAAATATAACCCCTCAATATAAACCCCCACCCTGACAGTCAATTTCGCACTTTTCTTTCGTTCTTTGAAGTACAAAATATCAGAGTCTATGTTTAAGAGTCCCGCAAAGATGAAACCAAAGGAACCAAATCAGTGTCAAACGAGGGTACCAATCGAGCAATGTAAATAAACAAGGTGATAATGTTAGGAGTGGATGAAAAGTGTTGTAATTGAGCGTAATAAAGAATATGTGTTTTTCCGAAGTTTTACTTACACATTTTAATCCAACATTAAACCTGTACACTGGTTCACTTAAATTTAACAAAACATCACCGGTGTAATCTTTTAAAACTGTGTACCTTGTGAAGAATTTCAAAAAATGATATTCGCTTATGCATGGTGAAAAACAGAACTGTATAGTTCTTGGCAACAAACGGCACAAAAACTGTGTCGCCGAAACGATAGATTTTCTCTTCGCGCGACTCTATATACCATAGACTCTGCAAAATATATGACAATAACATTAGGTGCAAAAAATGACAATATCATTCATCTGCATGTTATCTTAAGCGTCGAGCTGACCAAACTGCTACACCTTTTTCATATACAATCTTGATCAGCTCAACGATCGATGACGGACTATGCACGATTAATTGGTTTTACTCATAGTGATCCGTTTATGAGAATTTACGTCATCAGATGGCAGCACTAACCGTCGGAAATCGGTCGTGTTCAAAATGTATGAAAAATATGGAAGTTAGTTATCTTGTTCTAGTTATCTTTGCTTGAATGTAATGTGAGGATTAGGGTGGGGAATTGTCATATGGAAATAATGAAACTTGATACCACAAAGCCAGAATTACACTTTTTTGGCTCCATTTGAGGCCCTAAACAACCCTAAATTTATCGGAAGTTGATAGGTTTGGCTCCGCTTAGCGCATTGTATTCCAAATTTGTATGGAAATTTGTTTGGGAAACCCCACTTTTTTCCATTTCTCTAGAGAGCTCAGAAATGACGTTTTACAACTTCAAAATGTAGTTGTAAAATAACTTTGCGAAAGACACTAAAGAGCTAGGATGTTCCTAAAAAATGATATAGCCGTTCAATGTTGAGTATGTCGAATCAAATGATAATTATTTTTTTGCCAACACTGCCAATGCAGAAGTATTCTCTGCAACATGTTGTCGTATCTAGTTCTATAAACTAGTTATAAGCATAGGTAGAGAGGACGCACTGCTCAACTTATCAGTAAACATCAACTCAGTGACCTTCGTCGGGAAACTAGACGGTTGTTCAACAAGGCAAAAGTCACATCTAACTAGGACGACTACAGAGCGTCGCTCACTAAGTACAACACCGAGCTACGCAAGGCTAAACGGAAATCCAGAGTTAGTTTCTGTGAAAAAATGCAAACTCTGCCGGAAGCTACGCGGCTCCAAATGGAGATGTCCAAAGACCATACAAACGGTTTAGAACAAGTAAGGAAAAAGGATGGATGCCTCACTGTCACTACCAAGGAAACGTTGGAGGTTATCATGATCACTCACTTTCTCACACCGAAGAACTGAATAGTGATGTGATGAGTCGCGTTTCGGGAGTCCATCCTGCTGGCCCGTCGACTGTTCACGGAGGCTTCAATAGGTTGGGCTCTAAGCTCATTCGACCCTATGAAGTCTCCAGGTCCAGACGGCATACTACCCATCTTTCTACAAAAATCGGCCGCAGCAATTATGTCCGAATTCATCAACCTCATCAGAGCCAGCTTTATCCTGGGCCATATTCCGGATAACTGGCTGAAGGTGAAGGTAGTGTTTATCCCCAAAGTTGGAAGAAAGGACAAAACCCTATCTAAAACTTTCAGACCCATAAGTCAGACTTCATCACTTCTCAAGTTGATGGAGAAAATAATGGATAAATATATCCGTGATGAGTTTCTTAAAGACTCCCCGCTGAATAGGAATCAACATGCCTATCAAAGCGGCAAGTCAACAGAAACTGCTCTTCACAGCTTAGTTACGTTGATTGAAAAGTCCCTGAGTTATCAGGAGACGGCGCTATGTGCCTTTCTTGATATTGAAGGGGCCTTCGATAACACGTCCTTTGCATCAATTAATACGGCTCTCTCCAATAAGGGAATCGACCACACTTCAAGGAGCTGGATACACGCAATGCTATCTAGCAGAGTGATCACAGCAACCTTGGGAGATTCGTCTGTTACAATGTCGGTAATCAAGGGATGCCCGCGAGGAGGAGTTCTCTCGCCCTTGTTATGGTCACTAGTTGTCGGCGCACTTCTCAATAAGCTTTCACAGCTTGGTTACGAGGTCATTGGATACGCTGATGACATCATCAGAGGTAAAGATGACGCAATTCTGTCGAGCCGAATGCAAACGGCTCTGGATGCCAGCACGTTATGATGTCTACAGCAGGGTCTAAACATAAACCTCTTAAAAACAGTCCTAATCCCATACAGTAGACGAAGGAAGATCTTCATCACTCCTCCAACACTGAATGGAGTCAGACTGGGCTTCAGCAATGAAGTCAAATACCTCGGAATTATTCTGGATAAGAAACTGAACTGGTCTGCACAACTGGATCATGCCGCTAAGAAAGCGACCTAGGCGATCTGGGCCTGCAGAACTCTGTTCGATAAGACCTGGGGACTGAAGCCAGACTTGGCACCCTGGTCTTACAAGACCATTGCCCGTCCAAGAATCACCTATGCTGCTCTTGTGTGGTGGCCTAAGGTGAACGAAGTAACTGCGCAAGCCAAACTCAAAAAAGTTCAAAGACTTGCATGTTTTTCGGTTACCCGCGCTATGCGAACAACTCCAACTGCAGCCATGGAAGCTATGCTTTGCCTACTACCTCTACATCTTCATGTGAAAAAGGAAGCAGAGCTTGGCGCTCCAAGGTTGCAAATGAGGAAAACTATACTGGTCCCCATCGGCCACCTTCGCATACTTAGGGAGATCAAACCAACTCCGCTATTAACTACAGTCTCCGACTGGATGGACGTTAGAACCAACATGGATATTCCGTATAAAGTGATGGAAACAAACCGCTCAATGAGAAATAATGGAGGGCCTAATATTCCACCTGGCATCGTCAGTTTTTATACGGATGGCTCGAAAATGGGATCCCTAACGGGATCCGGTATATATGGACCCGGTATCAGGGAAACATTTTCCCTGGGCAAATGGCCCACCGTTTTTCAAGCAGAGGTATATGCCATATGTATCTGCGCAAAAATATGTATGAAACGCAACTACAGACATGCGAAAATCGTTATATTCTCGGACAGTCAAGCAGCACTACTAGCACTTAAGTCCGTCAAATGCGCTTCCAAACTTGTTTAGGAATGCATTGAAACTCTACGGCTGAACTCTGTTTTTCTGTTTTGGGTGCCCGGACATTGCGGAGTCGAGGGTAATGAACAAGCTGACTACCTAGCAAGACAGGGATCAGCTCAGCGGTTTATTGGCCCCGAGCCGTTTCTGGGTACGTCCAATTCCGCTATCAAAAGCGAACTACTATCTTGGGAAAGGCTAGAAATAGTATCCCAATGGCACAGGGTTGTAGACAAGCTAAACAGTTTATCTATCCGAACCCTGGAACCGCCAGAAAGCTACTAAGTCTAAATCGTAGTGACCTACGGATAATCACGGGACTCCTTACCGGACACTGTCCCGCTTTTTATCATTTAAAGAAAATCGGTGTAGTTTTTAACGACACCAGCCGATTCTGCAAATCTGAACCAGAGAGTTCAGAGCATTTGGAGCTCTTGCTTCCTCTAGGTACAACTTCTTAGGAAGCTACCTTTTAACTCCATACCAATTACGGAGCTCTAACCCCAAGCAGGTTGTTAGTTTCATCAACAATGTTGTACCTAACTGGGGTACAGGTTTACAACAAAACAGTTCTACTCCATCAATGAGTACGAGCAATCCGTAACCTGTGCACAGCAATCGAGGCCAGCCACAAAAGACAATCAGAAAGAATGTCGCAGTGGCATTTCAGTACCCAGTGCCCTTCAGGCATACAGGAAAAAAATGCCCTAGATACGACAACATGTTGCAGAGATTACTTCTATAGGAAATCGGCCTATCGTCGGTGCACTGGCAGTGTTGGCAAAAAAAATGATTTTCGGCATTTGATTCGACATACTCAAATATGAACGGCTATAGCATTTTTTCAGGACATCCTAGCTCTTTGGTGTCTTCGGCAAAGTTAGATTTTGCAGCGCCACTAGTGGGAAGATACAAATTTAAAATTATTGTCATTTTTTTTGAGACATTTTATGTACTAAATATCTTCTGAAGATAGAATGTCAATGAAACCACCGCCATTTGTTTATTTGAAGACTCTGCTTTTCCATCGATAATCTTGAAGCGCGTCTGATCGCATCGCTTACTACGGCGAAACCTGATCGGATAGTTAGTTCACGGTAATTTTGCTCGGTTCTAGACTTTCTTTATATAATTTTTCTAGCTTTTGAACGAATATTGCTTAACATACCCTATTTTCCAATCAGTCATGCTGAGACTTTGTATATCGATGTGACGACTCAACTCTTTTTATATTGATGATCCGTTCGGTATTTTTTGGATAACCTTAGAGCTCTGTTTGACTTTATGTGCATGTAAGCAGTTTTCTGATGGTTTTTGATGTGCTTTCAGGCATAAAAAAGATCGTGGTATCCTACCCAGAAACTCCTATCCCTGTCAACCGGGTTAGGAGTAACCAAGCAAACATCATGATAGCCAAGCCGTGGTGGTACCTCGGTCGCATGCGGACAAGGGAAGAGGAGGGAGTCTCACCTCCTCGGAATAAAATCCAACCTTCCTGAGCGTCTGTTGTCCAGGTTAGGGGCGGCTCACAACAGTGTCTGACTCGGAGCGGGCAGTTGATTAAAGACACGTAATGTCTCGAACGCTATAGCCAAAAAATAGTGGGCACGAATCTAGGCAACGAAAAACGTCCATTGGAGTCGGAGCAGCAGGCAATGATGCAGCGACTGCAGCTGAATAAGTCAAGTCAATTTTCCAGATCAATCGTTACGCAGCGAAGGTGATGGACGGCAACACCCATCTCACCCTAGATGGTAACGAGTGGCAGGGAACTTCATATTTTACTTCCTTCAGGAAGGAGGTGAGATCCGAGGTGAAGTTCATTCCACAAACCAAGTTCGCCAAGAAGGTGTTGCTGTAGCTGACAATCAGCGAGAAAGGGATGTCAAAGCCGCTCTTTTTTCGCTCCGAAATGTCCATAAACGGGAAAATTCATAGCACGAGTTACCTGCTCATCAAGAAATACCCTAAAGGCGAAAACGCTGTACGCAGGTCCACTTCTCGAAGCGATCGTTGGAAGAAATGAAGCGGATGAATTTTAACGTGGTACCCAAGTCGGCAAACCCGCCCAACGTCCCCCAGCTAGGTACCGTCGAATATTTCTGGGCAAACTTGAAGCGTAAGATCTACTCCAATAATTTTGTCGAGAAAGCTGAGGAGGAACTGATGAATTAAACGAAGAAAGAACACGCATGTTGCAATTAATAAGTCTATATAATTACATTCCATGGAAGATTCATCGAACTCAATTATCTGTCTTAGTTATTTGTTTTATCACTATCCGGGCGGAGCTGCGTAGCCGCAAAGGTTCAGAGTCCGCTTTGACTAGCGGGTGGTCATGTGCTCCAATCTTAGTAGACTCAGGCCATTTGATTGTGAAAGGACTTTTTTTTATAGGGGGATTTGTTAGTAGCTTAAGTATTTATGATGAATATTAGTAAATAATGAGTATGTGTGTCCAATCACAAATGGTGACTTCTCAACATTATTAGTAATTTGTAATTTTAATTGTTAGGGTTTGTTTGCTATTGTGAAAGGACTTTAAAATGGGTTTTTCTCAGCAATTCTACAGCAATTCTACAGTAGTCTGTTGACTCTGCTCAAAAATAAATCGCTCTTATAATGAAACTATATAATTGTAATTGTAATTAAGCGATATTGGTAGGATGGAAAGAGGCCCGGTGTAGTAAAGCCAGGCTTAGAAAAAAGACTGGAGAGCGACACTATACTGACGACTTTCCTCTCTTTTCATTCTAACAGCCTCAAGAATAAGCCATTCATGAGAGCTCACATACAGCTACAGCTTACACAAGGCAAAGAAACTGTCTTGTGTTGCACACGACAGCTCATTCTTGCGCAAGTATTTTGTTCGTTCGGACATGACAGCCTAGTTTGCTCATTTTGAGGATGTCCTGTTGGCTGGACTTGCGCTATTGACAGCCTGCTGATCGGCTGCGGCTGTCATCGACTCGCATTATTTTGTTTCTCTTTTTTCAAAGGCCGGAGGCATATTGAATACAAAGCCAACCGTTTCATATGTGTTTCCATTGTTGAGATTGTTCCCCACGTAAGAAAAAACGTGCTTCGTACCATCTCACTCTCTTCTTTCAACGGCCTTACTGTCGTGAATCATAATCACCTGACATCCCACTCGGATTCGTGCCGAAGGATGTCGAAAATTATGGGCTATCATTTGCGGCAACTTGGAAGAACCAACAGACTTGAAGAGATGAATAAAAACCAGCCCGTTTGGCATAGCATGTGTGTGCTGTCATCAGTTACTGTCGGGTTATTTACCGAGTGTACGTGGAGCAAGGAGAGCTGTGCAATGCAATGACAGGGAAAAAATTACCATCTGTAAAAGGTTCATTTTTTTCAATGCCAACGTTATTATATGGGACGGATGATGAAAGATTGTTAGGTAGTCTATATTATTTAGATTTTGTTTAAATATTTAGATAGTGAAATAGTTACAAATTTAAAGTCTCCCTGTGACCGATTACCCAGAGACCGTGATAACGTACTCGTGTTTGTTGAAACAGATTACACCAAAAATTTTGGTGGCTCAGTACCTTTCCACTAACTACCATTGATACTTGAGGATGATGCAGAGGATTCCTCAGTCTCCAGTAGCAGCGAGCACCAAACAAACATTCCTAAAATCCCCTCCTCAATTGATCTTTAAATTCAAAAGCAAAAGTAGTTGCATTCTGAAAATGATTTGTTGCTAAAAGGCCTATCATCATTCTGACGAATCTTTTGCAATTCTAGCTGATTGTGAACAATTGTGGGCGGTGATCAAGTAGGTATGCTAAGCCCAACAAAAAATGTGGAAACAACATGAAAACTTAATTATCTCGACAAGCTTATTTTTTAAAAAATCAATTGTTTCCATAAAAACTACAAAAGGTTCGCTAAGCATTGATAGATGTCTTAGCATACAAAAATGAGGAAAAGGATGTTTAAATTTTTCCAAGAAAGAGAAAAAAGAATAAAGCCTGAAAGGTTTGCTTGATTTGCATAATTTTTTTGGCAATGTTGTGGATAATAATAAAAGTTTTAATAGAAAAAATATATTTTTTTCTGCGAAACCTACACGATGTCACATGAATATTCCTGGTTAACCGCCCTTGGAGAAATAAAAATCGAAAAGTAGTTATGTAGTAGTAGTAGTTCCAAATAAAAATATATTTATTCCCACTTTTTCTAAGAACAACATCTACAACTTCTTCGAAGACACTACATCAATCCAACAAACCGCTCTAAACATACATATTTTTCGACTCTGACAATACGATTCGTTATTTATGCTAACGGAAAATCTGTAAAAATATTTTTGGAGTCACAAGGGGTTTGTAAAATTGATGTACTGTCTTCGGCAAAGTTGTAGATGACAATTTTATCCTTTCAAATAGTTGAAGAGGTTGTTTATAAGATACGCGTATTGCTATGGATATCTTATTAGCTCATAAAGTTCTGAAAACGGCAGAAAACACTGCCAACATAACAACAGAACGAGAATCGTCCCATACGTCATGCAAAAGGATATCTGCAATTAAAAAAAACTAGCTTCCCAGCGCCCCAAAATCATTCAATTGTGCAGCAGTTACAATTTTTCTGCCACTCACGTAATGTACTCAAGCATTTCTTCTAGGTTTCTATTTTTCGATTGCAGCTAGTACAGATATTTAAAACGGCAAACAAACATTCCGTTTCCTCTTTCTCATTTTCTCGTTTACGAGGCTTCTCCTTCTATAAAAGTTTCTCTCCATACCCTGGGATAAAAAGTAGTCAGCTGTTATAGAAGACATAGTAGCTGATAAAGTTTTGAAAATGATAGAAATTGCTGCCGAGATAAAAACAGAACAAGAATCATCTCTCATCATATGCAAATGGCTATCTGCAACGACGAGAAAACAAACAAAATTGCCGGGTGTCACCATTGTGAAATACCAATGGCGCTTCTTAGCGTCCCAAAATCATTTGATTGGGAAGTAGTTCAAAATTTTCTGCCACTCACCAAAACATTATGGATAGTGTTGAAACTCAATTTTATCCACAGTACGACAAAAGGCTATTATTTCTTCGTATGTACTAAAACAGGTTCAATGAGGATGGGGAGCTATACATTTACTTGAAAATTTAAATGGTAATTTCCAACGGCAATTTTCAAATCTGTTTATCTTAAAACTATGAGTTATGAGTTGTGCTAGACTTGAACGAAAACGTTGATATGCCAAATTTGTGACAGTTTGATCGGTATTCGTTTTGAGAAAGGGACTGCGAACTAATCATGGGTGCTGTACTTTCCTACTATTACGCTAACAGTTCTTATAGTAAATAGCGTCCCCTTTTCTTGATAGTAAACTCACGAGTGCTGTGATACTGAAATAAGAAAAAATCACTGTTATTGCTTAAATAGAGAATTTGCGGTCGTCGTTAAAAGGACAGTTGAATTTAGTTTTCACAAAGCATGTATGACGATGCTTCTCCCACAGACGGGAGATCTAAAATCTAGCGCTGTGAAAGGTGATCTGCAATCACCAGTGCGCGGTCCGCCAGTTTCCTCTGCTGGCCCATCCGTTATGCAAGATTGCGAGATTTTCCAGTAAATCATTCTCTCGCAACAGTGGTAGACAATAAAAACTAAATTATTCTTGCTACCCACAATCAACTTTGCCAGCGTTTAATTGCCCCATCATTAGGGAAATTTCAACAGTAATCACGGGTTAAAATATTTTCCCGCTTTCATGACCTTTCAGGTCAGAATCATGACCTATGACTCATGATATCATGATGTCAGCACCGAATAACATGAGCTATGAAAAGCGTTTTAAAGAAAGTGACTCATGGCTATTATAAGCGTAACACATCGCTGTCGCATGGACTCATATAATCATGAGTTATGACTCATGATACCATGAGTTGGACTCTGAATATCATGAGCTACTCAGAGCGTTTTTATAAATACGACTCATGACTGCTAAAAACGTAACACATATCTGTCAAACTGTGCGCCGGTATATTCAGTGATTGCAAGTTTAGAAACCGTGATTAATACCGTAGGTGAACTAGCGTATTTCATGTGCAAAACAAGGTTTTCGCGAGTGAACGTGTTGATAAAACATAAGACGAGTGTCCGGTTGCATAAATTTACTCAACACAGTGTTATCAAGTGCGGTTGAAACTGAAACAACTGTGGCAGAGAACATACGATTGCTGCTAGAATTGATGGATAAAAAGCTGTGCGGCGAGTGTCATCTGCCTATTAATGATTTGAAACCAGTGCCCCGCGGTTTCTGCGATGCCTTTTGTCACATCGGCTAGCAATGTTGTGAAATTACCGGTCGTGTCCACAAGGATTTGTTCGCACAAGGGAAGGCAATGCTTATTTGTCCCGCCTGTAAAGATAAATTAGGCGGTAGAAAAATTCGTGCCTATTTTGCCGAAAAACTAAATAATGTGCCGGCTGTGACAACGAATGCTGTTCAATTTAAACAGCTGTGTGTGTACGTAATTCTGCAAGCCGCGGCAGTAACTCGATCGATTTGAATGATCTTTCGGTTGCATCTATCACCCCCGCTCCCCAATCAGTTAGGTGGTTGTTGTATTCGCTTCGCATGAACTGTAAACTGCAGATTGGTGAAATACCTGTGTGTTCTCCAACCAGGTTTTCTGACAAATTTCGCTAGCGGAAATTTGTAACTGTAAACTATCTTGACACATCACTGAAGTTGAGCATAATAAAGACTTGTTTTTTTTACGTAGAACTACATTTCTCAGGAAGATCGGCTACATTGGGGTGAAAATGAAAATATTAAAACGGAAAAGGGGACATAATTTGTGTTTTTAATGCTTATAAGCCGCTTAGTTTCCAAAGCATTCCCGTCGTTTTTGTAGCAATCAATTGAAAATTATCCTCCCATGAGCCCCCAAATACAGACAATTGTAATTCTATTATTTGCACTATTGTAGGTAGCGAACGGCTTCGGCAGTGGTTAAGATTGCTGCAGAAAACCTGCCGAAGCCTTTCGCTACCCTACTATTGAAATTTGTTATTGAAAAGTGTTAAAATAACAAGAAATAAAACAAAATTTATTAAAAAGTCTTGAAAAAGCAATCAGTTTACTAGTGAAGGATGGGTGCTAACTATGTAGCAGCGGGCAGCAGCGATAGCGAGTATCAGTAGCGGTAGTAGTAGCAGCGTCAGCGGTAAGTGTAACGGTATTACCTTTTCTAGTAAAAAGCTGCTTATGTGCGGTAGCGACAATTCCTCCAGTGAAAAACTGCCGTATTTTGGCAACACACAAACGGGGGTGTTGGCAATCAAAATCTGTCTGTCGTCAAATTTTTAGTCCGAAAACAGCTTTTAATGTCAGGAATAGCACAGAGATGGAATCAGCATCATATCCTAAATTGAATTAAAAACTAATTGTCCTTTTAAGGATGAACTAAATAGTCAATTGAAGAGTTAAAATTTTGTCGTTCATACATTACACCTTAATCAAAGCGTTGGTGTGTCTTGATATAGACGATTGTAAATTCGATATGATCTTCATGTCTCAGTACGAGTTCGAAATTTAAATGTGCACCAAGTAACAAATAACTGAGTGACCAACTTTTTTATAAGTAGAGTGATGTTTTCCACAATAATGCGAAGGAGCCCAGTTTAGAGCAACCATCAACGTCAAACATTGGTTCTACTATTCAGGATGTCCATGATGTTCAACATATTGCTTTCTGAGAGAATTTGAGGCGACATTTTGACGACAACTCATAAACATTTAAGCATCTGATAGGAACAGCTTTTACTACATTTACACAGTTCACCTAACTATAATCGATCCGCTGCATCACGCCACGCCATTCCGATGCGTCTTGAAACAATTATTTTTGGCTGATTGTGCTCGCGAGTAGGGGAGTGAAACAATTATTTTTGGCTGAATGTGCTCGCGAGTAGGGGAGGGCACGCGAATAATACCGTAAATAGGAGTGTGTGTCTATGGTTTCGGGAGCGAAGAAAACTCGCAAGCGTCAACACTCGGTGGTGTGAAATGAATGAAGTGTGAAAGAACGAGAGACAGTTCGAATGGTGGAGGTACTCCATTGTGTGTGTGATTTCGGTAGCGGTGAGAACACTACTTGGAGTATCGCATGCTTGTTTAGAGCGAGTTTAGCAACACTGGAGCATACAACTTTAAAAAAAAACTTTAAAAAAACTTTAAAACAAGTTGTTTTCCTTGTTTTGTGTTGCAAAATAATTTTTTTTGTGTGCACTGCTTGTACGTTTGTAATTGTTTTTTCAAGTTGCAAAACCAAAACACAACCAAACACAAAATCTTTTAATGCCGGAAAAAAAATCTGAAGTGATGTTTTATTATTGGGTAAAGGATTGTCACTAACCATACTGGAGCAACCGATCGTTTGTTTTTCGTGCTTTTCGATCCGGGTTGCATCCAAGTTGCGACCGTTCGAACATACCTAAGGCTTTCAAAAGTTGAAAACTAACTGAAATCAGCTGACCGCACCTGTCTCGTCGATTGCCTTAGCAACATCCATAAATTACGTAACGCTAAAAACCCAATTTTTGGACCCCCACCCTCCCATATGTAACGGAAAGTAACGCCAAAACCTACCCCTCATAAAAATTACGTAACGCTGTAGAATAATATGCCAAATAAAAATGCTCATATTTGGAAAGTCTCTCATGGATTTTTTGTTACGTAACGCTGATCTTACCTCCCCCTCCCCGATATAACAAATCGTAATACCAAAATATATATCCCCCTTCCCTCCTATAGGTATTACGTAATTTATGGATGCCGCCAAATTATTCGTGACCAAAAACAAAAAATAATAATAGAACAAAATGACATCTTCAGCCCATAAGAACATCTATGCAGAGTGCAAATGCAATGCTATGCAAATGACATTTAAAAAAAAAGATGAGAAACATTTTGTGTTCTCTAATGTCATCGATAAAGATTTACAGTACTTTTTTCAGAAAAAATAAAATCCGTTAGGAAAAACGATCAAAAATGGTTGAAATGTTATTATAAATTGATTAGGGTATCGAACGTCTTTGGTAGGTTTTTGCATAATACTGCTGCAGAAAAGCTTCCAAAGAAATCTAATTAATTTATGTTTTACTTTGTTTTGCCGTGCAAATCATAAATAATACTGACTGTCGAATTGGTTACTACAAACGCAAATCCTCAAACCCGTAACGGTTTGGCATCTAAGGCCGTGAACAAAATCTGATCTTTTACGATTTTTAGTTTTAAGTTGAAAAATTATCATTTCAATAATTCATAATCATGAATCAAATTCCAACTTATCAGAGTGATGGATCCAGTTCAAAGTTTATGAACTTTATTCTAAGTTTAATGAATTTTTATTGTAGTTTCATGAAATAAATTACTGACTTCATAAACCAAAACACGAATTCAAATATAATGTCTAATTTCATTCGTGGAACGCTAGATCACATGAATTATATTTTCAGTTTCGTGATCGATAAATCATGACATTAAGATTTAATGAACCAAAGTGAAGTTTCATAAATTAAATGTACACCCAGTCCGCACAAATGACATGTTGGTGACCTTTAAGAAAAGATTCATATTCGTATTAGGAATATGTTCTGTAAATGGTCAGGAATGCTGAAAAAGCGTCGAAATGGCGGGGCTTAAAGCCTTATACAATTTTCTGCATTTACATGTTTTCAACTGTGTGATATTTATAGGAGAAACCAGAGACGTTTCTAATTTTGTTTTAAGTTGTCATCGCGAGTCGTATTTTTATCAACACATTCATGAATATTTTTCGTGACAAAGTTCTAAAATAAAATATACTGTTCGTGACCAACTCCCGAACATTGCTATTTATTTTTTTTATTTCGCCGATAAAATTTAGAAATGATTGAACGTGTACGTATTAGCAATAATATAGAACAAGTTGAATTTGCGATGAATGCCAAAAGCTATTTTCAAATGCAATCCCATTTTCATGGAGAAAGTATGTCGCCTACCCCTTAAAATTTCGCGCGCCTTCCCAAAAATTAGGTTTCAGATAGTATTCGTGAAGTTATAAATATTTGAGAAACACTAAAAATGAAATTTATTGTTTTTTAAGCGTCTGTCTGTTGATGGATAACTCTTGTTGTAATTTTGTTACAAAATATATGAAAATTATCAAGGAAAACTTCTAAATCATATTATGGTTGAATTTTATAATATATGTACTACTTTCGTCAAACATTGCCTCCATTTTAGTGAGCCAACAAACTTTAGGTGCTCGTCACCAATTCTTGGTGACTTTCGTAAAAAAGATGCATTCCTCTTAATAACGGTTATGGATCATTTCTTTATTCTTCAATAAACATCAATTAATACGGGGACTCTTTTGAGACTAATCGAACGTTAGTTTCTAGAAATATGTGACCTTATTAGTTTCAACTAATCTTTTCGAAGCTACTTGATTAAAAAGGATAGTTACTAAAATTCCGCGAAATTTTTGAAAAGATCACATATTTATAACAACATTTGACATATTCTTTACAAAAGTCACGGTGACTAAAAAGTAACATTTGTTGATTGAAGCCCGATGTTCACTTTTTCTGATATTTATTTAAACTAGAAGAGATGATTACCAAAATCACTGTTTCAAAAGGTCACAAACTCTATTGAACGAAACTTTTGACAAATATTCTCTCACAGAAGTCACACTGACTAACAGGGGAAACTATTCCTATGAAGGTCACCATGAAGTTATCAGTAAAATTTAAATGTACCTTTTAATGACTTAGTGACTATTCTAAGACAACATACCGTTTCTACTTCAAATTATCACCATGACTACTTAATGGACAAAATAATTTCGTTTCACAAGTGGAATAATTTCGCCTGTGACCCTTCAGAGAAGAATAAAAAAATTTTAGTTCAATTATCACAGAGACAAAACAAAAGAAAAATTTGTTATATAATCATAGCGCTAGTGTCTTTTGTAAGAAAACTAACACAAGTTTTTCTATAAAAAGTAATGGTTACTCACGTACAAAAACTATTTCCATATTATTTTTAAAACATTCGGGGGACAATTGGTCGGTGTTAAGTCAGACTGGACCAAGTCGCAAAACTGGAAAAAACGAGTTAACGATAGTATTGGATAAAGATTTTCTTAAGCTACATCACACAACAATCAGATTTTATTTATCTCTAAAACAGCAGAAATAACAGCATGATTTTTGTCTGCATGACCAATGAAAAGCGATTACAGTGTTCAGTCAGAATGGACCAAGTGTTTATTTTCAAGGAGACTGCCTTTGGTCAGCTATTGATAAAAGCGAACGAATGGGAGGATTTTCAAGCGTTTTTTCCGGATTTCTTTGTATCAGAGAACTCTTTCACTCACTCCCCATCGGAATCTGTGAAGTTTCACGCACTGCCGTGGTTTTGAAAGTGTTTTTGGACCGTTCATTGCTGTCACTAACATGACCTGATATCATGCCTTATAGTGTGCAGACAAAGTGAACCATGTGTTAAGCAGAAAAAAGTTGAAACTATCGGAATTTACAGCATCGGTTTGCAGTCAACATAAATGAATTTCAACACTATTAGGCAACTTATCGGAATGCTTTTTTGCCCGTTAGTCAAAAAAGTATATTTTACCAGTAAATGAGGAAAATGTACATGGTCCACTCTGATTGAACACGTAAATGAGAAACGTTAGTCATTTGTGTGGGTGACACAACATTCCACAATTTCAGAAAGAAGTTCAAGTTACAGTAGTAATACTGACTTAAAACTTGAAGATTTTACCAATGAATTATACCCTCAGGAGGTTGAAATAAGTGGTAAGTGTATGTTTGTTACTGTTTTATGCAAGCTAATTAGATTTATGCCCGTAATGAAATTACGAAGCTAAAGGCAACGCAAGCGATTGTTTGTAGAAGACCTTTCATATCAATACAAGAAGAAGCTGCCTCGATTGACATTTAAGTGTGTAAAGCATGTTGTCAATATCAATTCAATATTATTTTCTAATCAATAATGGAGAACCTGTGCCAACTTTTCATGAAGCTCTCCTTGAAGCACTACATCCAAACGTGACAGAAATTCCAGAACCAAAACACGAGAAAACCATCCAGTCCATTATCAATTCTACGGCAATTTTGGCCAAAGTTGCAGAGAAAGTGGATGACTACGAATAACTTAATTGAGTGAATTAACCATATTTTTGTTCCATTAAAACATTCCGCTCCTACCATTGATTTGTTGAAACAAACACAGTTAAAAGTTTATTCAAACTATTTTTAATAATTGTTGATGTCGCAGAAGCTAACCATGTAGATCAAAAACTTTTTAACTGTTCGACGATCAATGGACTAAAATTATTTGTTCAATTGTTCAGTCATAATGGACCAAGTCAATAATGATTCTTCTTTGATTCAATCAGAGTGGACCAAGTACATTTAATCAGTTACAAACCTGTCCTTTTTGAGCTCACGGCACTCCTGTTTTTCAATTGTCACATTGCATGATACAGTTACTCCAAATTATAACATCAAAACTGCGCAAAAATATTGAAAACTTCAAAATTCCCAGAGCAACAAACTTCAAACTCGTTTTTCTCGAAATGATAAAAATGTTACTTGGTCCGGTCTGACTTAACACCGACCAATTGTAAGAAAAAAGTCTTATTTTATTTGTGACTCTCGTGCGGATTGGGCAATTTCGTGAATCGGATCGCACAAATCATGATTCCATGAAACTAGCCCAATCAATCATGAGTTCAATTCATGGTTTCCTAAATCAAAGCGAGATTTTATAAATCGAACACCCGATTTCATGAGTCAAATGCTATATGTCCCGTCTCGCAACTCATGATTTCATAAATCAAAATCATGGTTCCAGTAGCCAAAGCAAGAATTCATAAATCAAACACTCGATTCCCGGAGCCAAATGCTATATTTTATGACTCGCATTTCATGCTTTCATAAATCACAATCATGGTTCCATGAGTCAAAGGGAGATTTCATAAATTGAACGCCCGATTTCATGAGTCAAATGAGTCGAATTTCATGACCCATAAATCATGGTTTCAATCCAAATTGCTCATGATGTCAGCAAAACAGTAACGCACGGGGTGCGTTACGAACAATTGGCTCATGATTCCATGAGTCTTTACTCATGGTGTATATTCATACCATGAAAATACATCCAAATCATGAAATCAGGAGTCATTTTGCCCGTTTTCGAGATTTTATTTTTATTTACCCGTGATAAAAAATGTTATTGATTGAATTACATTAGGCATACTTGTTGAAACCTTTTTTGGGTGCACTGTAAAGGTCCAACAATTATCCCTATTATGTTCACTATATTAACAGAAATAAACACAACTATGAGAGGACAACGTAATCAGGTTTCAGAAGGGTAACGATTTGCGAGTTTGCACTTGGATCGCTGGTTGCTCTTGTCACATCACAAAATCTGAAGAAACTTTCAAAAATAATCCTTTAGTAGAAAAAACATCAAGCATAAAATTCCGTTCAACTTAATTCAACCTCTAGACGATGGTTCGTGTCTTTCTGCAACTCCCTTTCGAAGGACCGGCCTTGCCGTGCCAACAACAAATAAAACCTGCTGCTTGCAAACGAAATCATACTAATGGGAGCGAGGACTTGTAATCTGCGTCCGAGACACAAAAAAAGTTATAAACAAACAATAATAATTATATCGAATATCCAATAAAGAAACTAATAAAAAAGGAGAACTTTCCGAGTGAATCTTTTTCTGCCCGTCTCAGTCAAGCGCGGTCGAGCGTGCTGTCCCAAGTGGGTAGAGCGGCCGATGGCCACCAACTGCACTGGCAATGGCCTGGTGAGCAACGAACTAATAAAATCAGCAACTGTCGTGTCACAAAATCTGTTACCCTCGACGGAGCGATCGTCATCATCATCATCATCATCATCAACATCACCATTCACATCAGGACAACAAAGCGTTGGTAGGGAAGAGGAAGTGGTGGAGGGAGTTAGCTGGTTAAAACTAACTCTTCTGTTTTCGTTGATTGTCTAAAGTTGTGTTCTTTTCTGCTTCGCATAACTCATAAATCCTCACGCTCTTCTGGTGAAGTGACATATAATCAGATGATGGCAGAACAAGTGCTGATACGAGGCGAACCGAGGCGCTGGGAACTGGAGCGAAGGCTGGGGAGGATAAAAGTTAATACTAATATCGTGTACACATATTGCTTTTTCACACTCGAACTTTTTTCCCACCGAGCGTAGTGTTTTTATAGTAAACCGTACAAGAGAAGCGTGGTTCGATGTTTTTCAGCACATGTGTGAATAACGTGGCAGCCAGCAAAACGCTCCGGAACCCGGAGCGTGATGGAGCCGCACTAGATGAGACGAGCTGTCACTCGTATGAGTTTTTTGGAGATGACAGTTCGGCAAAAACATTCCCCGGGTATCCTTTTGAAAGATGAAAATATGTGTGCAGCTTCGGTACCATCGTTTGTGGATCCGAAACCAGCTGGGACTTGCGGTGAAATTTGTGTTGCTGCTGCTGCTGAATGATCTTTTTTATTACCACTTTGTAAACTTAGCCAGAGTTTAGAGCAATATTCACGTCAAAAAGTTAATAAGAACATGTTGCGAACCAGAAAAAATGCGATAACTTGTATCCCTAGTTTAGATCATTTTCTAGAAATTGTAACAGCATTCCAGCGCAACAGAAAGTCCACCCATGCAATTTCCAACTTGCTCAAATTAGCTGCAAGACAAATCAGTTCGAAAATAATGTTCGCCGCTTGTCGCTTCACACTTGGCTCTTCAGCTGGTCCCACTGGGAGGTGTGAAATGACAGGAAAATCGCCTTACAAATTAACGGGAAAATTGGCTGCGAAGTGAATTTAATGTGTCTCAAGCAGCGAATCTGTCGAGGTTTGTATAATAATATCATCGAATAAAATATGTTCCCCCTTCACTCCACTGCCTGGTCTGAAACCGGGTGTAGAAGAACACTGTTGGGAGACAAATTTATGCCGTGTGCAAGTTCTGAGGGAGAGTTTGTGTTGGAATATCACATTGCACAACTGGGTTATAATTAACGGAAAATGATTTATACTTATTATAGGGAACGAAATACGAGGAAAATTTACTTCAAGATCAGAAAACAAACTGAAATACAGGGACAAATTTTAATATTCCTATGAATGCAAACAAGAAATAACGAGCTAAAAAAATATAGAGAAAAAAAAACTATCAAACACGCAAGAGAATAAACATGAAACAGCGAAAAACTTAAAAACCTATGCTAACTAACTCTTAAAACCCTGAAGCAAATTAATAAATTAAAGAAAATTTAAACAGTCCCGAAGACGAAAGACAAACCCCTAGAGGCAAACAAAACTTAACTCTGAAAAAAAAACCCGAAGATGACTAAGAAATCAAATATGGATGAAAGAAAATTATTGAGAGAACAGCAGAAAAGCGAAAACCAGAAAACAGGAAGACCAAAAGTGAGCAGTATGAATAAAAGAGCAAAAAGTAAATAAACTCAAGCGGATCAAAAAAAAGCTAGTGAATACGACGAATACGGGAACAAAACACAAAAAATCGAAGAATGCAAGAACACGTAACTCATGAGAAAACCAAAAATCTAAGGGCAAATACAATGAAAAACTTCCAGGATGAAAACACAAATAAGAACAGATGACAGAAGGGAGAGTTGATAGAATTAATTTCGGAAGCCCTCAAAGTGATTTGATTCAATGTCCGAAAACGAACAGACTGTATAGGAAACATGGGTGAGAACGTTAAAAATATGTAACAAATCAAGAATATATGAAGAAAAAATACCGAAAAGATAAGTGAGAATAACTACCAAACAATGCGAGGAAAAATATAATCAATAGAATACTAAAACAGTATGACAGCAAAAAGACGAAAATATACGTCAAAAACATAAATAAAAAAAAATTACAGAAAATCAGTGTATCTGCAAAAATAAACTAAAAAAAGTTATTGTATCAGAGCAGACAGAAAAACGGAAAGTTGAACACTAGTTAAACAGTGAACAATAATAATGCAAAAAGAATGACAAGGAGAACAAGATGAGAGAGAATAGTAATGAATCTCTTAAGAAGCGAAAGTGTAATTACAAGCAAAAATCCAAACAACGAATGAAAGTCATGACCGAAAGAACGACGTAGAACTACATGGGGTTGCTTATGACATTACTTGTATTGAATATTGTTGAAATGTTGTGCAAAAGAGGAGTTAAGGTGCAACGGAATTTCAATTTTCACTTATAAATACTACAGCACTGAACAGGAATAGAACAAACACTATGCAGTGTAAACAAGTTTCAACAATCATTGTGCATGCAGTTTGAAATAACATTTCACTTTTGATTCTAACGCAAAACGAGAAATTATGATATCTTTAATTCATTTGTTTGGTTGTTGTTAAAAAGACAGATTGTTGATCAATTTAAAGTTATATCATAGCTGGTTGCACCTTTATGCTACCCGCTCAGCGGGAATTGTGCTGAACTGGCATATGACGAAGGCATCGAATCATCTGTTTAATAGAATAGAAGAAAGTACAATGTTTTAAAATCTTGTAAACATTTGATTCAAATAATACAGGGTGGACCGTTGATAAATGCGCCACTTCCAAGCTTGCGTAACTTCTTCCATATTTGACCGAATTTAACCAAATTTTACCCAGTTGCTCTTCAAAGTGTTGTTTTTACATCCACTAAAGTTAGCAGTTGTCAGCGAAGTGTAAGAAAAATAGTAAGTAGTTAGTAAAAATGAGAGAATACATGTACTAAACCTCAGTGAAAGTTTGATTTTGCTCCGATAACTTTAGTCGATTTACGAATCAATTTGAAGTGTAGCAAAAATTATCAACTCACCTTTCAACTATCCGACTATCTGTCAATCTGGGTTCCGTAGAGGCAGGAGAATTTGTTAACCGATCAGGTGTTCCGCAAGGCAGCAACTTGGGGCCACTACTATTAACCTTTTTTTTCAACTATTCCTGTCTAGCACTGCCAAAAGACTGTAAATTACTGTATACCGATGATTTAAAAATGTATTACCTATTCAAAACTCTTGCCGCCTGTGAACTTCTGCAAAGTGTAATTAACAGATTCTACCACTGGTGTCAACACAACATGATGGTTATCAGTGTATTGAAATGTTCATTAATTACTTTTGACAGGAAAAAATAACCTATTCAGTGGGCGATGAAACCATTACCAGAGCTAGCGTAAAGCGAGGTCTTGGGATTATACTTGGTGCAGAGTTGAACTTCCGGGAATACTACAGTCATATAATCAACAAATCTAGGCGGTCGTTCGTTCTCCGGATGTCATCCGAATTTCGAGATCCTTACTGCCTGCGCTCCATGTACTATAGCCTAGTGCGGTCTGTTCTGGAAACAGCTGCCGTCGTGTGGAGCCCTTTTCGCAGCATCTGGACAACCAGAGCCGAAAAGAGAAATCCAGATGCACTACCTCCGTACGAAGCCCGGTGCACACTTCTAGGAATGTCGGAAAGACCCTGCTAGGAGAGATTACCGCGCCCTGGATTCTCAATAAAATGGATGTAAACGTGCTGGCACGTCCACTGGGTCAACGAAGCTTTTTGAGGCTCCAACAGCATAGGACGGACTACTCACGAGCCAATTCGAACTATGTGCGTTCTATTCAATAGATATTATATTATCATTTGTTCGACTTCCATGTTTCCTCTACTGTTTTTCGTGATCGTGTTACAAACTTTTATGTGCAGATATGATTTTAGTCATTAGTTTTTAAGTGTTCATTTAGACTGTTTGTCCGATGAATGTTAACAAAATAAATAATAATAATATTAACATTATCAAATTTCAATGAAGCACTCCGATATCAAAATGAAAAACTTATTTCACACTGAAAATTATTCAACCGGTAGAAATTTTGATTGTCGGCATTCAGAATACTAGTGTAGTTGTCAAAATACGGCAGAAATTTTCACTGAAGAAAGTGCTGGCCATTGCACTTACGCTGATGCTGCCGCTACCGCACAAAGACAGCTTCTAACTAAAGGTTGTGCCGCTGTACCTATCGCTGCTAGTACTTCCTGCTACTAAGTAAAGACCGTCCTAGTCTCCAAAACGATTGGTTTGAGTGAAGACAGGCTCTAATAAAGCCCAAGGAGTGCATTTTGGGTTTACTAGTTATATAATTTTATCGACTTCGTTTGAGAACAGGTCGACATCTGCGTTTCAACTGAGCTTCACAATTTTCAATAGTACCATAGTTCGAATAATGGAATTACAAGTTTTTTCTTCTTGTATAGATGAGTTTCTTGTCGACTGCTGTAAGAATGAAGGAATTCGGTTGGAAACTGAGTTTTAAACATTTGAAAATGGACAATTTTCATGACCTTTCGAAGTTTACGGTTTTCGAAATTGGATTTCTGCAAGACGTAATTCTACGTCAAAACAAGTTTCTTGGTTGGTGGTCGAAAAGCAATTAACGTGTAAAATCTTTGCTCCTTTTTCAGTTTGACTGGGCTTTCGTCAGCAAAACTGTCAACATATTTTCAGTCAGGCAGGACTTCGGTTTAAGTCGAATCCCGAATGAAATTGTATTTGATGTCGATATGTTTCGGCCGTCTAGTCTCTCCTCTCCTCTAGTTATCTACGTAGATTATCATCAGTTGTTGGATATCCTCACCTAGTCCTAACAGGAGCTTTAAGAGCCAGAGAAGGAAACATATTTCGCTCTGGATCACACGCCCAATCCGCGTCAGCATAGCCTTCGAGAATGCTGCTACGTTTTAGTTGCTGCCTTAGTCCTGCAGTATCCTTCAAATACTGCAACGACGCCCAATGGCCAAGGGTTGATGCCGTAACTTCCAGATTAGACTGTGCCCATGCGGCGACGTAGAATAAAGCTCCTACAAGACGTTCCTCTGTTCTGCTTCTTTTTTTTTTACAGTGACGTTGCCAGAAACTATTGAGGTCAAGTGATGGCTTCGCCTGCTCCATGTCGAACTTAATCAGAATTCGCCCGATGTATTTCTCTTGGCTCGTATTCCTGCTTACCCGTGGTGATGATCAGCACATCATCTACGTAGTGTAAGATGCACAATAGCGTGGCAAGGTCTGTAAGGAAAAAATTTCATCATCGAATGTTAAAACCGAACATGTACAATTAAAATGAAATTTATTATTATGGAGTCGAAAAGAGCAATCATAGTAGGAAACTTATGTCATTAAAATTACTCGCGCCATGACTTTTTTAAATGAAAAATTATAAAGGGCTTTGAACAAAATACAATAGTGTGTGTAAAGCGGATATTAGACGGAGCAAATATTTGGCATATTTTTTACGGAATTTATTCGCACAAATGTTTTCTTAGGGAAAATACATTTGCCATGCTATTACACTATAGCGAATATTTGCACAGAATCTTTTTTGCTTGAATAGTAATAAAGCCTTTTTGCTAATTTTGTGGTAAATATATTTGTTGTGCTATTACACGATGCATATTATTTTTAATCTTCCTAGCAAAAATAGTGAATCGATTTTTCATTTGCATATCATTTTGTGTGCCACTCGAGAATGTATTTTATTTGTTTTGAGTGATTTACGGTACAGCCCTGACTGTTCCATACTTTATATTATCTTGGGAATTCGTTGTTGATTTGTCTTTCGGAACACTTCACTCGACATTGTAAACCGAGTCATATGAATAGCTCACAATAACTTTCTTGTAAAGTTGTCTGATCAAGATGCTTCACGTGCTATCAGTTTTGGTGCGCTCAAAGAAACGATATTTATTTTGAGAGCTGGTCGTCCACGTCAGGAAGCCATCGGGAACGACGAGAGTCGGAAGAAGACAAAATGCTGATTCGATATCGAAACTTCAGCGCATAAACAAAGTCAATTTTCACACCCTTTTGGAGATGGAATGTTATTTGATAAAAAACAGGCTTCCGTATAATTTTTTTTGTATAAGCAAATTTTGCCGTACTTAATGTTCAAGCTTGCAATTATAAAATTATATTCCATTCGTGGAAAAGAAAAGAAACAAGAACTTCTTTCTACAGGGTAAACGAAGAATGACAGGTAAGCAAGGTGTTTGACAGTTGCAAAATCAACTTAGGCTGTACGTGTTTTATACATTGTGTACATATATCGGTTGTGGAACAAATTCGATTGCTTTATCAGCTTATTTTCATCATGAAACTTCAGAATACAGGTGTGTTTTGATATTGCGGCGTTGTTTGGATAGGTAAGTGCTAAACTGTAATCATAATTAGTCGTGACAGGGAACGTAGTAATAAAGTCAAAGAGTACCACTCATACTAAAATTCCTGTAAACTTTTAAATATGTTCCGCGCAAGATACTATCATCAAGTTACCACCAAACGACAGAATCAGGACTCAGGAAAGATTTGTTACAGGTTCCATCTGCATATGTTTGCATCCAAGTCGATGGAAAACTGCTAAAGATGGTTACTTTTTCGTTTGAATTTTATGTTTTCCACATAGTTTTTAGAAGCGTTGTGGTACACTCAGCTCAAATTTACAAATTTGTTCTTGAGTTTTTGTCTACATTCAAAATCTGATACAACAGCAAACTTATTTTTGCAAATAATTGAAGCAAATAATTTGATATTACACGGATAAACAAATATCTACCGTCATTTTAGGCGAATATTTGCTTCGTGTAATGCCCGCTTAACGAAGGGTTAAGAGATTAGGTTTCTCTTTTCCTTCAAATATCATAAAATTTAATCGTTTCCAGAGTTGCTACCATCCTTACAGAAACTAGTTGGTCCATCTTTATGGTACGTCAAGTATAAGATGTCAAATAGTCAACAAATTTTTTTCTAATAACCACTTCAAAATAAATTTTTATTATGTTTGGAAACACCCTAGTAAAAAATAAATGAACCACCCTAAGAAAAATCGAACTTAAGATACCTAATGAACATCAAAATAATTTACATCTAGTTTGGAACAAGTTGTGAGTCATTCCAGAATCCATTTCCAAAATATTCCATGTTAATAAGACTTCGGTTGCCCAGAAAACGGCCCAGAAGGTCGATTTTCGGCCAAATACTTTTTTTTTCGATATATCACCAGATCTCGACGTGTTATGCATTTTTAATTCATTTGGTAGATTTTCCCGCCGAGCTTGTTTCAAGCCATACAGACTCTTCTTCAAATGGTACACACCCTCAGGATTTCCGGTCTACGTCCGGTCTTGATGATAATGGGATCAGGCATCATGCCAGCCAGGACGCATATTGCTTCTTACGACACAGTTTGGTACGCGCACGGTACACGACCCTTAGATATATGAGCCTGTAGGTACTCTCCAGTTTACCACGGTATCTGGAAGTACCCAACGTAACACTGACACGCCATACCTGAGTATGGAGGACGTCGCGCTAACAAAAAGCTCACGCCGTTCACCGCTAAGTTATTTGACATCATAGCTAAGGATCGCTCCGAGGCGCACAGCACTAATCGACGCCTTTTACTCCGATTTGCGGTTGTTCACTACAACGACCTCTGTCTTATGGTGCGCTAACTCCAGTTTCTTGGAGCACACTAAATTCTCCACTACGTGTATAGATAGGGCGGCCTTCAACTCGAGCTCATTGGTTGACTCGCCACTGACCTCTAGAGTTATGTCGTCTGCAAAGCCGGGGTTATCGCCTCCGGAGGAAGCTCAACTTTCAACACACCGTCATACATGGTATTACACAATACCAGACGCAGGATGGAACCTCAGGATGGTACATCTGCTGTAATTGAGACGCCTTTTTGACTCTCACGCCTGTTGCAAATCAGCGTTATTGAACGCGTTTCTCACTCACGCTACGCTTCATCCTTCTAGTGCTACCTCCGCAGTCTTGCAAACGGAGAGAATAGCATCCGACCTACCTTTACGGAAGCCAAACTGATTGCTTGACAGACCGCTTTCACTCTGGGTGAACCTCTGGGTGAGAGTCTGTTGAGAATTACTCTCTCAAGCACATTACCAGCTGTGTCCAGCAGGTCATCTGATGGCTTCCCGGCCTTCGGCAGGAACACCAGTCTCTGTCACCTCCACTTGTCCGAGAACAGGCAGTCGTTTAAGTATTTCTGCGTGACCGCCTTGAGCCCCTGAACAACCTACGTTTATAGCTATCTCAATGGCCTGGTTTGGGATTCCATCTGGTCCCGGTGCCTTGATTACCTTCGGGGAGTTTGCGATCTTAATGAGTTCATCATTCGTAACCCCTACTGCTTCATCTGACTTGTGGTGGCTCAACAGCCGGAGGCCAGAGATTACGCTCGTTGTGTGGATAAAATCCATCAATGACTCACTTCAACATCGCTGGTGACTACTCTGCCATTATAAACCTGTAGGCGTCACCCCACGAGTCCGTGTTATAAGTGGCGTATAAAATATCAGGCTCCTTTACTGGCCTTTATCGCCCACTTAAGCGTTACCTTAGAGGATTCAATGCTACACGGCACTTCGCTCTTTGCGCATCGTTGGGTGCGCGTTGCATCCTCCGTCCCGCACGACGGCACGCACTGCGGTGGTCACCTATCGCGTTGATCCACCAGTATGTCATACATTGGCATCAAAGTGCGATGTCTTCCAGTATCTCAGTCGCCCTGTGTCCGCGCTGTAACTGACCGGCTCTAAATCACGCAGCTAATCGGTTTCCCAGACACCAGCACCAAATCTAGAGCAGGCGAAAATATGGATGACATATGGGGAGATGGTAAAGCGCGGCTACGAGTTTTGCGCGAGAATTCAGACATGGTCTTAGGGCAAGGAAAAATGACCTACTGTAGCCACTACACTCACTTGTTAACCAGATTCCAAAGTGACAGTCACGATCTGTGAAAATTTTAGAGGCGAGTAAACAAGGTGACTTAGAGACAGTACAAAAGTGTGTGGTTATAGTGAACAACAGGTCTCTTAGCAATTGCCTCGTCACCATTTAGCTAATCGGGCCAAAATACGATGCAGATTCCCGAGAATCCCGCTACATTTTATTCAAAAATCTTCTAGTACAATCCACGTTAAACTCATCGCCGGTTGCCGAAGAAGTCAATCAGTGGCCATTTGGCCGCAAAAGCCGCAAGACAACGCCTGAAGAGGACAGGTTGGTGCAGGAACTGGAAGAAGGACGGAACGAGAGGTGGACAGTGTGCTAAAGGGAGAAACGGGGCCCCGGAACAGAAGAAAAGTTGTAAAGGTTAGCTAGAGATAAGGAAGAAGGAAGTGGGCAGCTGCAAATAAAAATTGCAAACGCATAGTGACTCTGGCAAGCATTTTCCTGCAACTCGCAAAGTTTCCCTTAAGCAAGCCGACTCTGAGGCAGTTAATCAGAGAGTCCCTATAGCGCTCGCTGCTGAGGCTGTCAACGTTCAACTTCCTTTCCTTTGCACGTCCTTTCCTAAAAGTTTTTGAGATACCTCTTTTTAGGTAACTTTCTTCCCTTTCACATCTCTGCGAAACTCTAGGAGTAATTCGTTGGTCTGAGAACGACGAATGGTCCGAAAATCCTAGCCCAGATCTTTTAGCTGGGCGTCTTCCTTCATGACACTCAAGACCTTCTGAGAAGAATCGTCAGTCTTTAGTATGAGTGTGTCACCCTTGCTCCTCTTATCCTTCCGCGTCTTTCTAGAGCGCTTTTTGTACTTCTTGCACGTTTCACTCCGCTACCGGTAGTATCTCTGTTGGACTGCCTCGTTTGCTTTACGGTCGGTTTCGTGGAACAGACCGATTAACCTGGTGAACACAGGGTTTACCGTGGGACTTAAACTGACAAAAAATGAAACCATTCGTGTGAATTTTGGTGCCCTTAGTAAAGGTAACGTTTTCAGAGACCTACATGGCAACGCATCCGGCGAGCGAGTTTGACGCATTTCTGCATACACTAGAGCACCAAAATTCCCAGGAATGATTTAAATGCTATAATCTTTCTAAGGCAACTATTTTAAGCTTCAGGGCAACATTTTTTTCGCTTATGTCGATCACTGTTATCGCCCACGTTCGCTGGTCCTCAGAGTTCCACGCTTTTGTGTCACATTGTTTCCCGAGGTCTCCACCATTGCAACTCATGCTCGTGGCCGCGTCCCGCAAACACACTTTTAGTAGTAGAGAGTAGTAGAGTAGAAAGAAGAGGCAAACTTCTTAGTTTGTAGACGTGGAATAAGTAACGTGCGTTTATTGACAATTTACAGAGTCCCGAAATCATGGCATTCCACGCATCAGACTTGAAAAATATATTTACTTCAACAATATCAATAAACAACGTTGTACAAAATTACCTGGTTGACGGATCCTTTTCAAACTTTCAAACAATAAAATATATCCCATTAGTGAGCCTTTGGCATAGGGTATAGAACGTCTTCGTCAGTGGTTTTCTTCGTCAGTTTTTCTACAGCAATCTTATGCAAAAGGGGGCCGAAGAAATCCACTGACGAAGACGTTCGATACCCTATTTGATTCATTCAACTCCATTACCATAATCGTAGGCTCGCACCTTACGCATAGCTCCACTTATTAGGTTTAGTACAACATCTGGCTGCAGTTGCAGCCTCCTTGAGATGCTTTCGTAGTGTCTACTCCATAACAGTCCAGTTTTTTCGTAGGCCCCAGCTCCAGTGCGTTTGTTGGTACATGACCTTGGGTACAATTTGAGTCCAGGGCAGAATTTGGGTAGTGTCACAAAGCTAGATCCGGCCAGTAGGGCTCTCGTGTTGCTTCAACAGAGGAAGCAGGCATTTCCGTAGACACTCCTTGAAGTGGATCTGCTCGTTTACAGTCCCGGTAGTCGCAGGCGGTGCACTACGGTTGCTATATGAGCAGAACGCTTACCAAATCTTGTATTTCTGGGCAAACTTTGAAAGTATTTGCTTTAGTACTGACTCCGAAACATCAAACTTGTGATGGGCGGTGGAGACCAGTAGCCATAGAAGCTGCCAAGTGGATTTCAGGATATTCCAGGTGCTTGCGCAAAATCAATTCAGGACTTTGCTTTTCGGGTGACGCCATTTTTCAAATTTACGAAAAAATAGCAGCGATAAAAATATAGTGTAAACAATACACTGTAAACTACTTCAACCCAAATCTCCAGAAGCAAATACCCAATTAGTAATTTTTTACAGCGTTTTTTTGTGTTTTAGTTCTATGTGGGACACTCTTTAGCTCGATTCATTTGAACTTCGGGATTCGATTTTATTCATTTCAAATAGTTTGATGAAGATTTTCTTCCGTTGTTGACTGGTTACTCGGCAACCAAGGTGCTCGCTGTACTCATAACCTTTGGAGAGTAGATTCAACAACTCAGTAAAATCAATAAAATTAGAAAAGTTGGTTATTCGGCTGATCAAAACGAAAATTAATTTTAATTGGAAAATAAATTTCTGTTCTGATAAATCTCTACGAAAATTTGGAATTTTAGGGGTTGTACCCTAAAATAGTGCAAAAAAATTGCTCAAATCTAAAAAAGTCACATTTTACGACTTTTTTATTATTCTTCCATCTTTTCTGTAATAATTCCACTGCTCTTAGTTATTAATACAAATGATGCACATTAACACCATGGAATTGGTAAAACTGACAATCGCTCAGCACCCCAAAAGCCACCCACCAAACAAAACCAAAAGGTGCTCGTCTCCAGGCGCTGAATGACTTGCAATCTTTCCGCGTAATTATAGTGTTCGCTCCGATATGCAAATGAATGGAATGCATTAGTAAAACTTTTGGTAATTTCATTACAGTTCGAATCTTTCGAACAGTAAACAGGGGGAAGAAGTCAACTCCCTAGATACATCAGCGAAAAGGCTGAAACGCGTTACCGAATAGGAACTCTCTGGAGGAAGCGCGCTAAGGGGGAAGAAGGTTGGAAAAAATCCTACAATTATTCACTTGTCTTCGCAAGCTGGCTGCCTCAGCGCTTGGAGATAAATTTTCCATCACAATTGGCTTTTCTTCGGTTTTTTTTTCGCTCTCGCTGAAGAACTTCTAGTAGCAGTAGGCAGGTAGGTTAGCGCGAAGGGAGGAAAATGGAAATAGTTTGCAGAAGCGATTGCTGCCGATGGCAGCGTGGCCTCTGACGGTTGATTCCAGTGCCATTCAAGTTGACATTGTTCCACCCGCAGAGCAAACTGGGAGGTAGAAATTAGTTCAATTAAAGAAAATAAATTTACCTACACAGACGGAGAAATGACTTCGTTTAGTCAAGTTTTTTATTCTAGAATCATTCCAATCTTTCAAATTTACCACTTAGATATTTTTCTATTATCTGCATAAAAGAAAAAGGCATCAATCACATCGCAACCATGCTGAAATGTAAATCCTAAAATTTGCCTGTTTCCTTCCCACTTGACAAACATCCTGTTCAACTTGAGCAGAGAGTGCATGCTTTGTGAAATAAGATTTTTTGTTTGCGTGACGCAAGATCAAAGCATAGTCTTTTATTCTTCTGGCGACACATTGTCTGCTGACTTTTGATGGGCCTACAGACCGGCAGATACCTGCCAAAGTTTTGCAGTTTTACCGTGGGAAACGTGTAAGACTTTGTCTCCAGCATTCTTAGGAACAGTTTTGGTTCGTTCCATTCTTTCGGTATAAATCTTAGAGAAAGTGTTTTTCCCCTTACTCGAGAGTTGCAAATATATATCTAGCTTGAAGCGTTCCCCTCGCAAAATGATTTATTCATTTGCTTTCATTTGCACGCCGCGCGGGGGGTCTCCGGCTGATCGGATAGGAAGGACGAAAAATTGAACAGAGGAGTCTTTCCTCTGTTCATTCGGTAGATATTTTCTTCTCATCCATGCTCATCTTAGCAATGCAGAGAAAAAAAAGGAAATTCAAATCCTCGTCGTCTTCAAAGTCCTTCGCTTTGGGAATCATTTTTATGCTGATCAGTTTTGGGTGCATAATGCACCGTACCCGTTCTATATTATGCGAAATAAAGAAAAAAAATCTACCGACGACAGAGCAAAGACAACAGGAAAATGAAACAAAAAAACGGTTTCGCAATTCTATTTGCGTGCGTGTGAAAATCGAATTATGCAGTAAATTTTCTTTTTCCTCTGCACTCTTGATATTTTCTCAGAAGTTTTGTGTAAAATGAATTAACCAAGTGGAGTTTATGTGCTTCTACGTACTGATATTTTCACTCGAAATGCCATGGAAGAAGCGGATAAATGAGCAAGAGTGACAAATGAAATATTTTATTTTAATTTTTATTTGAGGAAATTCGCATTTGTCTCGAAAAGTTTATTACGCATCTGCAATTTCTTGTTTCGAAATAAAATATTTGGTTGAATTTCCGAGAACTTCACTTGTCTTCACTTGTCACTCTTCACTCTTCATTTTTACTCTTTACTCTTCATTCTTAACTATTTAGTGTTCACTTATCACTTTTCACTCTTCACTCTCCACTCTTCACTCTTCACTATTCACTCTTAACTATTCACTCTTCACAATTCACTCTTCACCATTCACTGTGCACTGTTCACTATTCACTGTTAACTGTTCACTATTCACTGTGAATTGTTCACTGTTCACTGTTTACTGTTCACTGTTCACTGTTCACTGTTCACTATTTACTCTTCACTTTTAACTCTTCACTCTTTACTCTTCACACTTCACTCTTCACTCTTCACTCTTCACTCTTCACTCTTCACTCTTCACTCTTCATTCTTCACTCTTCACTCTTCACTTTTCACCCTTCACTCTTCACTCTTTACTCTTCACTTTTCACTCTTCACTCCTCATTCTTCACTCATCACTCTTCACTCTTCATTCTTCACTCTTCACTGTTCACTTTCCACTTTTCACTCCTCATTCTTCACTCTTCACTCTTCATTCTTCACTCTTCACTCTTCACTCTTCACTCTTCATTCTTCACTCTTCACTCTTCACTCTTCACTCTTCACTCTTCACTCTTCACTCTTCACTCTTCCCTCATCACTCTTCACTCTTCATTTTTAACTCTTCACTCTTCACTCTTCATTCTGATTGTTCTCCTCCGGTTTTTAGATTTTCAAACTTTTGTTTCACAAGTGCACTCTTTTAATTGTGCCCACTTCGGTCATAGCGTCTTCATTTTGTTCCAGACTAACGTCATTTATTTTATGATAGATATCTTCCTTTTGTGGTTAGAATGACGTTGTTTTTTCTCTTAAAGGATGTGTATTGTTGAATTATTAACCTCATTAATTCTTGAAGTGGAAACGCTTCTCATTATGATTTTTCCCTGTTCGCTCGGGCATTCCTGTTGTCCACTAAGTAATCCAAACAAAGCTCAATCTAATTACCGTTTGGTAAAAGAACTTCCGAGAATCGAGCGTACTTTCCATTAGCAGTCAGGCTTGCTGATGACGAAGCAGTTTATTCCCCCATTCGTTCTGCTCTTTTCGTTCCATCAACATTTTTTCCCCCTAGAACCGAAAACATATGACGACTGACGTGAAAAAAAGAAACAGAAAGCAAAACTTTGAACTTTATTAGAAATAACATTTCGTTTCCAATATCCTTTTCCCCTCTCTCAGTGCGGGAGCAAACCTTCACCCCGAGTGAGGGAGGAAAACGAGAAAAAATCACTTCCACTTAAACCCAACTCACACACAGCCAAACCGGAGAGCATTGCGTTCCCCATAGCTCGGTTGACCGATCCGATTGCTCCAAAAAGTCCACTTTGTGGCTGGCAGCCTGCCTGTTCCTTTGCCAGTTCCGAACCGTCATCGGGGGCAGCAGTAAAACAGCTATCGACATGCGGCAAAAAAGCGTTGTCCAGATTTCCACCGAGGGATGAAATGAACTAAAACATTCCCGGCAAGGGACTCGTAAAGTTGGTTAACTACCTAGCAGAAGAGTCATTGTCCTTCGTCCGAATACACGCAGGTATTCACGGTGCAATGTCGATGACTGACCGGCGCCCGGGTGGTGGAACGAAAGTACCCACAATATACAATCACCATAAAGAATCAAACGCGGTTGGTCGACTTGGTAAACTTCTGATAAAGTTTTACGAGTGAGCGTCGCTCAAATCCCGTTGGCTTCGAAGCTGACTCGTGGGACGGTCAATCACATCGTGGCTGACTGCCGGTTTCTGCAGATGGGGGAAAAATGTGCTTTCAAGCTGTGCTCCTGTTCAATGAAGCTGGATGCAAATATTTGCCAAGCACCACACCAAAATTTTATGTATTGAAGCCCGGAATGTCTAGCGCGGAGTAACGAGCGGGAACCAGTTTGTGCTGTTTCATCCTCCTCCGGTGGTGAACCGAACAGAACAAAACCGATCGACCGCCGAATGTATGCAAACCTGCCTGGTTGGCATGCGGTGAAATGATTGAAAATTCCTCCATCGAACTCCAAATCCAGGGAGATAATCCCAGCACAGCACAGCACAGAGCACAGAGAGGAAGAAAGGGACATTCTTTAAAATTGATGAAATTCCAAGCCTGAAAGTCTACACCGTCGTCACCGTTGTTGTCGCCCCGTGCAAAAACTCGACAAGTGGGCTTCTGCCTGCCGAATATCCTGGATGCTTTGGGCGAAAGTTCATCAAAGAGCCAGAGCGCGAGACGACTGGCAGCAGTCGGGTTTGAATTTTTCATTCCCAACCAGACTTGCCAACAGCTAGCCTGCCTCTCCTTTCCCCATTCAATCCCAATCCTGCTGAACGGATTGAAAGAAGGAATTCTAGCGCGCGTAGGTGGAGAAAATAGCAATCATTGTTGGATAGGATCGTAGAGTGTGTTGAGTTGAGTTGAGGTACACAAACACGACCGTAGCGGTGTACACACAGAATCATCATTCGCCGCCAGCGGTATATTTTGGAGTCATGAATGGACTTTTTGGCGCTCCATTTAGTGTCTGGAAGTTTGTTTCCTTTGAGTGATGTTATGAGTGTGGCTAGTAAAAGTTTCCGTGGATGGGAAACAAACGGAACTGGGGGAGAAAACATTCGTGGAGACGAAAACTGGGGGTTCAGTAATGTTGCTTGATGGTTGAACAAACGGAGTTGAAACACTGCAATTTATCACGCTAAGGAACTATTTTCGACAGAGAAGAAAATATATCATTTCTCAAATGTTGAAACGCTATAATTATATAAAAATCTAAATATGTAGTGCTATATTTCCTATTTCTGGTAGTTAATTAGAAGAGTGTATACGATTCCAACTATATCTTCTTCAATGGGTGAAATTCCGTTACTTCGGTTGCTTCCAGTACGCTAGCAACACTTCCAAACTGTCAAACTATGAGCGATAATCTTCCGCGCCAAAACTTTTCGGAAGGAACAGGACTCAACAAGTGAGCGTCACTTTTGTGCGAACAACCGTTGTAACTGATTGCGTTTAAAAGAGCTTTCGAGTATACCGCGAGGAGTTTTATTTCGACATGTTTAGTGAAATCTTTTCGAATTTACAAAAAGTTATCAAAATAGAACAAAAACAAGCTTTTTTCAACTAATTATTATATTAATTAGTTTTTAACTAACCAGCTAAATTGAAAATGACAAGAGCAGTCTTTTTTTAAATTTTTATTCTATTGACATTTATAGGTTTTCTTCTCCACTTTGTACTTATACTACGAATACAGTTTCTTCGGAACTTTCCATGCTATATAGCTAAGTTTTTGACTGTTTTTAAATGAATGTGTTTTATTTTCAATAATCATGATTTTGCTCTATCAAACGTATCTTTTCAAGAAGATTTATGTAAAAAACTGCTGGTCTTAACAAGCAGTTAATGTAGATAATAATTAATATGTACTTTAAACTGCAAGACACTCCTCAGCCCCGTCCCAGGAGAACTCTGGAAGGCATCAGCAGATTTAGGACTCGATCTTTCGCAAGCAGTAGAAACAAGTTCTAAGAAGGATCTTGTGGAACAAGTGCACCCATCGTTAGTACTCACTACTCCGATACTGCGTAGCGTATCGTATTAGCGGATGAACTTGAATGGAGTAGATCATTCACATCTACTTATGTCAAAATCTCGTGTCTCACCTCTACGTGGACAGTCAATTACACGCTTGAATCTATGGGCAGCTCTTCTCGGGAGTCAACTAGTCCACTGCCTGCTGACTGGACCTAGCGTCACTGGACCAGTCACGTTTTGTGCCAACTACACAATCGCGCTGCACTGGATCGAATCAAGGTCGTATTCCTGGATCCAGATCTAATCTGTGGTGACATGAACCAGAGTATCTCCCCTTTCTCGTAGAGCTTTGATCAAAGTGTGCAGTTTCGATGCCAATCGAATCGGAAATGAAGGAGGAGAATGAATCTACTGCAAGACAACGTCACCATTTTTAGCGAGTTTTTGGAATTAGTCAAGCTGACATGCTTCGTCGCCTACTGGTTCAGGTTGTGAAAGCGAAGCTTGGAGTGAGCGTGAAGAAGAAGGGTGGAAAAACATCCACCCAAGCACGAATTATAATAATCATGTCACTTACTCTCAATAGTGATAATGCTAGTGATAGAAGTGCGAAAAACAGAAAACCCCTGGGCGTTATCACAAAAGATCATAAGGTTTCTGGTCGCAGTGATGAGTCCAGACAGGAAAAAGAAGGAAAGTATTACGCCGGGAAGGTTTTTTGTGCTTTCTCTTTACTTATATACCTCATTGCTAACCACTTGGAAGCACGTTGTAACTCCAAGATTATCTAAGACGCGGCTGCACGATACACACTCCAGATATTCGGATCTTCGCACATTATCCGAACTAGTTTGTCTTGCGTACGCGACCTTCAACTCCGCTTCTCCGATCGACTCGCCGTAGACCTCCAGCGGTATGTCGCCCGCTAAGTTGTACGTCGTGTAGTTCGTTTGCTTGGTAATAGAGACCTTGCATCTCGAAAAGGTCGCTAACCCGTTGTCCGCCGCATGCATAAATGCCGTCGAAAGCTTCGTCGCAGTCGGTCTCTTAACTTTCTCTGCGACCATGCAACCGGTTTCATCGGAGTGTCAAACTCAAGCTCAAGCTCAAGGAGTAGATAGCGAGCTGCGTCTGCTTCGGAAGGAGTATCTGCGGCAGTTCTAGTCGGTGGAATGGTGCCTCTGTTGTGTAGACAATGGCATCAACCTCCACTTCATTTCGGCCGGCTCTCCACACTCCGTAGCCATTTGGGAAACCGAAACGAAGCCGTTTATATACCATTTTCATCGCATCATGGTAGAAAAAGCTTTTACAATGGACCAGCTCCTAACGGTCGGTCGTTGCTCAAGTCCACTCGTTCCCATTTCTGATTCTCCTAATGACCTCTCTATTCTGACCCCAGGGCACTTACTCTTTGTCTCTATTCCTGAGCCTGATGAACTTCACCGCTCACCGGTTGTCTTATTGCATCACCTGTTTCCGAAATTGTGGTCTCAGGAGTATCTTCGAAAATATCCCCGATTCGGACGGAGTCCAAGCCGTAGTATTCAGAACGCTTTCGAAGAGCTTCAAACAAGCGGTCACGAAAAATTGCGGTGCAATCGATGCCGAACTAGTGGTTGTTGGTTTCAACGGACGGATGAAACACAGAACGGAAATCATTGTAAACAGTCAAGAGATAGGACGAATAAAACCATAGGATAGAACCATCGAGTATAGTCCGCTTTCGCTTTCTAATTAGTCGCTGGAGCGAAAACTACTTTTTCTACGGTCTTACGGCGACCCTTTTACCGTCAGCTTGGACGAAATTTACATCGACTCGCGCCCGAAATACAGCCATTATCAGAAAACTACTGCTTTTGTTTTGCTGGAAGAAATTTAAACTTTTATAAATTGCAAACTAGACTAGAGACAGAAAAACTGAAAACTAAAGACTAGAAATTAGAGACTGGATTTTAAAGAAACTAGAGATTGGAGATTCGAAGTTAGAGACCAGGAACCTCTGAAAAGAGAATACAAACTAGCGACTTGACAATAGAGCCAAGAGATTAATGAGTAGAGTTTAGTTACCAGATATTGGAGACTGGGGGAGAGAAACACCTAAAGAGACTAGAAACAAGAATCTAGAGTCCAGAAATTGAAACAAGAATCTTTGAATTAGAGACAAAAAAAATAGATACTGAAGATAAATTCTAGAAATTATAAACTGGAAACTACAAAATCACGATTAAAGACTGGAAACAAGAGCCTAAAAACATATGTCTATAACCTAGAAACTGAACACTGGAGTCTAAGACCAGAGTCTATGAACTATATATCAGAGACAGAGATTAGACATTAGACACAAGCGATTAAACATTAGGGATTAGTGGTTAGAAACTAAAAACTATTATTAGCAATACCGCTATTGCGAGACATGCTTATTTTTTATCCGTGCTTATGTGTAATATCATTTTTGCCTTTCTCCTAGAAAGGTATAGCAATCACTGCAAAAACTAAAGGTATAAAAGTACTCAAAGGGGTCGAATGTCGTATATCACTCGACTCAGTTCGACGAGCTGAGCATTTTCTGTATGTGTGTGTGTTGGTATGTGTGTGTATGTGTGTGTGTAACGCTCTCCCAATCTCACTCGATTTTCTCAGAGATGGCTGAACCGATTCCAATGAAATTAATTGCAAATGAAAGGTCTAGTTGCCCCATAAGACTCTATTGAATTTTATTGTAATCGGATTTTTAGTTTAGAGGTTATGTATCAAAATGTAAAAATCACGAAACATCAATATCTCAGAAACTACGCAACCGATTTGAACAAAATTAATTTCGAATGAACGCGCTACCTAAAAAACCCTTAACTTTTGAATTTAATGAAGATTGAACTTGTGGTTCAGAAGTAATAGAAAGAAACGTGTTCTGGAGAGTGTTTAATCTCACTCATGTTTCTCAGAGATGGCTGGACCGATTTTCATAAAACCAGTGGCATATGGAAGGTCTTATTGTCCCATAAGACCCTCATGATTTTTTTTGCAAACGGATTATTGCTTTGCCTGTTATGTTGAAAAATGTGAAATTCAGCTACGAAAAGAAACATATTCCGAAGACTACATAAACTCACTCAATTTTCTCAGAGATGGTTGAACCGATTTCTACAAAATCAGTGTCAAATGAAAGGTCTAGCTGCCTCATAACACCCTATTGAATTTTGCTGTAATCGGACTGCAACTTCGTCTGTAATGTATCGAAATGAAACTACACATCCGATCTGAACAATATTGATATCAGATGAACGGGCTAGTTAAGGATTAACTGATGAGTTATGATTGAACACGTGATTTCGAAGTTTGGCTGCCCTATACGTTCTCATTTCATTTGATTATAATAGAACTTAAGCAACCGTTATGTATTAGATTGTTTAAAAAAACAACGAAAGTATGTTATTTCAAGTATTACACGACTTATTTGAACATAACTAGTGTCATACAAACGAGTCATCTCTCAAATTTACAAATAACAAACTCCATATCAATTTGATATGTGGTTCAAAAGTTTTGTAAAGAAAAGAAATTCAAATACAATTTAAAACTATACCTGCTTTGATCAATATATATGGCCTCAACATCATTTACATCATGTGGTATCGTACTATTTGAACGTCCTCGGTATCGCTCATGATTAAATTGTTCGAAATAAAGAGTCATTTCTTTTATTTCGCTATTTCTTAAGCACTAACATTACGTCAAATTTCATATTTTATATTCCAATTGCAACATCAATATTTTAGAACCCAAAGAGTGAATAAACCTTTATTGGATTTTGGCATTCATGTCAATCTATTTTTACAAATAACCAGTTTGAATGAGAAAGGCTGGTTTTACCCTTCCTTTTACGCGCTTACTGCTCTACTATACCTAGCCTCCTGCCAAATATCGCCAATCATAATTCCATGGAAAAGTTGCGTTGGACGTCCTTCTGGCCAATTTTATTATAAGAGTTTAGAGTATTAGTTTGTTAGAAGAATTGTAGAATTCAGCGTAAAGGAAGCGTAAGTTGTGAGAGAGCCTGAGAACAAATTTATGCTTAAGTACTTTTTGACATCGAATGGCCTGATTCTATGAAGTTAAGTTTAGAGGCCACGATCATCCGCTTGTCAATACGGATGCTGTAACCTTGATGCTACGAAGCTACCTCTAGAGGCTAGAGACTAGGTAATAAAGACTAGAAACTAGAAACTCGGTAATGGAGACTAGAGATTAGATAACAGAGGTTAGAAGTTCTAGTCTCAATTGTACCCGAGTAAAGTAAGATAACAGTTGGCATATGGCTGGACCCGTGTAACTTGAGACTCTAATGTGGCCATTCACCTCTATCCAGCAACTCCTATCCCAACCTCCACGTGGTGCCGACCGGAATACGAGTAACCTTAGCGGAGATCGGGTAACCAACCCCAGTGGAAACTATGGTCGTATGCTGACTGGGAAGGGGGTCGTACGCGGCTGTATCCCGATAGGGGCGGCGTACAACAGCGTCTGACCCGGAGCGGGCGGCTGAATTATGGAATGCTGTATCCCGCCAGCTACACCTAAGATGGCAGCCCCATCAGCAGGATGTAGGTATCGCGACCCTGGTAAGGTAGCATATCGAAACCTTTCATCAACCACGAACAACGAATTCAGAAATACGGAACGGATCAATCGGCAAAGACCTAGGCTACGAACACGGAAAAAGATTAAGGTAAACGATTGGAAATTGTGTACTTGGAACGTCCGATCTCTCAATGAACCGGCGCGGGCTGGCTTGCTTGGTCGAGAACTACAGCGGCAGGGAGTCGAAATCGCAGCGATTCAGGAGGTTCGGTGGCCAAATTCTGGAGAAAGGGAATTCCGTGCAGTAGACCCTATTGCACGCACTTCTTTCAAGTACCACATCTACTACAGTGGCGGCAAAGCAGCGGAACGGGGCGTCGGTTTCGTAGTGCTGGGAAATCAGAAAACAAGAGTCATCCGGTGGAGGCCCGTAGATGACCGTATATGCGTGTTGAGGATTAAGGGCAAATTCTTCAACTACAGTTTAATCAACACCTACGCACCGACAAACGACAAATCCGATGAAGTCGAAGATGAGTTCTATGACAAGCTTGAGCGAATCTATGACGAGTGCCCAAAACACGACGTAAAAGTCCTCATCTGAGACGCAAACGCACAGGTTGGGAGGAAGGAATTCTTCCGTCCGGTCATTGGAAGACATAGCCTCCACTCGTCAACCAATGAAAACGGCCTGAGGCTGATAAACTTTGCCGCGGCCAGAGGAATGGCCATATGTAGCTCCTATTTTCCACGTTTGAATATTTGGAAACACACCTGGAGGCATCCAAATGGGGAAGCCTGCTTCCAAATAGATCACGTACTGATTGACGGTCGGCACTATTCGGAAGTTACTGATGTTAGGTCTTTTCAGGGACCAAACATTGACTCTGACCATTATCTCGTCGTTTGTAAGATCCGCGCACGGTTGTCGAACGTGCTGAAATCTCGCACAGAGAGGACGACGCGTTTCAACATTCAGCGGTTGAAAGCTGATGGCGTGGCAGCAGAATACGCCAGAGAGCTAGATCAACGGATCGCAGAACAGCAGGAGGAAGGAGTGGAAGACATAAATGGGCTGTGGAGCAGTATTCACGGCGCCATCGAAACGACTGCGAGAGAGGTGGTAGGTACGACGCGTGGAAGACAGCCTAACGGCTGGTTCGATGCCGAGTACCAGAGAGCGACAGATGAGAAGAACCGTGCCAGGAGCCGCATGCTCACTGCGGCTACGCGTCAGAACAGAGAGAGGTACAGGGTGGCAAGAGCTGCTGAAAATAGAACCCACCGTCGGAAGAAGCGCGAGTACGAGGAGCTATGCTCAAAACGACGTGCGAAGATTCTATAGAACTGTCAACAGAGTCAGAAGCAAGAATTTCCCGGTGCCGGTCATGTGTAATGACAAGGACGGCAACCTGCTTACTGATAAACCGACGGTTGCAGCCAGGTGAAAGGAGCATTTTCAGGCGCTATTGAACGGTGAGGAGCCGGATGAGCAGAGCAGGAACAGGATGATGATTATGAGTGACGAACAAGCTGTGGAGCCACCAACACAGGAGGAGGTGAGAAAGGTGATTAGTGAGCTGAAAAACGGCAAGGCCGCTGGGAAGAAAGGTATCCCGGCCGAACTTCTAAAAGCGGGAAGCGAGCGGCTGTACTATGCGATACACCAGATATTACTAAGGATCTGGGCAGACGAACAAGTGCCGAACGACTGGTTGGAAGGCCTCATATGCCCTATCTATAAGAAGGGTCATTGATTGGATTGTGGCAACTATCGAGGCATAACGTTGCTCAACTACGCATATGAAGTGCTCTCCCGTATCCTGTTCTTCAGATTGAGACCGTTAACGGAATCCTTTGTTGGCGAATACCAGGCTGGTTTTCGACAAGGGCGTTCCACGACGGATCAAATCTTCACCCTGAGTACAATTTACCGACTCACCATCTGTTTGTGGACTTCAGGGCGGCATACGACTCAGTGAAAACAAACGAGCTGTGGCAGATCATGCTGGAACACGGTTTCCCTACGAAACTAATAAAGCTGAGTCGTATGACACTGGAGGAATCAAAATCGTGCGTGCGGATAGCTGGCGAGACATCAGCCGCGTTCGTAACGTTGGATGGACTGAAGCAGGGGGATGCGCTCTCCAACCTACTGTTTAACATCGCTCTTGAGGGTGCAGTACGAAGAGCAAACGTCGAAAGAAACAACACGATCATCACAAAATCTCACATGCTTCTTGGCTTTGCGGACGACATCGATATCATCGGTATCAACCGTAAGGCCGTGGAGGAGGCCTTCGTACCTTTTAAGAGAGAAGCAGCGAGATTGGGACTTGTCATTAACTCTGCCAAAACGAAGTACATGGTAGCTGGCAGAGAGCGTGGGAGTCCCCGTGGTGTTGGTGCTGAGGTGGAGATAGGGGAACGATTTGAAGTGGTTGACGAATTCGTTTATCTTGGTACGCTTGTGACATGTGACAACGATATGAGCCGTGAAGTGGAACGACGAGTTGCAGCCGCGAACAGGGATTTCTACGATCTGCGTAACCAGCTAAGGTCCCGTAGTTTGCATACTCGCACAAAACTAGCGCTGTATAGGACGCTGATACTCCCGGTGGCCCTTTACGGACATGAAGCATGGACGCTGAAGGAAGCTGATCGACGAGTGCTCGGAGTTTTTGAGCGTAAAGTTCTGCGATCGATATTTGGCGATAAACTAGAAGATTGAGTGTGGCGCAGACGCATGAACCACGAGTTGTACCAGGTATACAAACATGCTGATATAGTGAAGGTAATACAACGGGGCAGGCTTCAGTGGGCTGGACATGTAGCCAGGATGCCTGACGAGAGAGCCGCCAAAACTATCTAGAGTAGAGAACCAGGAAGAGGCCGTCGACTCCGTGGTAGGCCTCGCACGCGGTGGATGTGCGCGGTGGAAGAAGATGCACGATCTGCTGGTGTACGGGGAGACTGGAGAACGGCTGCCCAAGACAGAAGAAGCTGAACATCTCTAATTCGTTCGGCCCTAGACCGGTGAATGGTCCGTTAGCCAAAAAAGTAAAGTAAAAGTAAAGTAAAGTAAAGTAAAATAACAGCTTTCAGACTAAATAAAAATCATTACACTAGTAACCAGGGCCGGATTTACGATTGTGGGGGCCCGGGTCCCAGTTATAGTGGGGGCCCCAAAATAAAACAAAACTGTTTTTTATCGTACGAGTTAAAAGCATTTATTTGCTATTGAAAAATTACCAAAAATTTGTTAGAATTTTTTCTTAAGCCCTATTTAGAGTTCCAAACGAAGTGAAAATCTCATACAACATGTTCATTTTTTCACGCTCGTGAAAAATGCAACCTGCAAAAATTTCACTTCGCTTGGAACTGTAAACAAATTCGATCCAGCGAAATCTATGGTTGTGGATCTCATCTTTTCCACTTGGGTTTATTTCTTTCACGCATGCAAGCGCTAGTGAGTTTCTATTCTGTCAGTTGCAGCCAATTTTCACTTCGCTCGGAGTGTAAACTCGTGAGTTTCGCTTCACTTAAACTATAAACTGCAGGGTGGTGAAATACCTGCGTGTTCCACAAACGGGTTTTCACGACAGATTCCACAAGCGAAAATTTACGCTCTTTCACTTGTCAAATTGGAACTGTAAACTATGCTTCACGAGTTTTTTTGCAGAAAACTTATTAATTAAATAATCAACATTAAACATCTTCAGTATACTCGTACTCGAAACTTAATAATGATAAGTTTGACTGCCTTTCATTCTTCACAGTCGCACGCAACCTATTTTAATAAGTTTCATCTTCAAATTTTTTTCTTGATACCTGAAAAAAAAACTACCGCAATTTGAAAAAAATACGATCCACAGGCAAAAATTTGCACACAATTTGAGAAAGACTGCGCAAAATACTCTAGGCGTTTAATGCGCGCTGGTTCGATTCGAATGGTGTGTTAATGTGTGTCGTTCCAAGAGAATCCAAGGTGAACTCTTATGGATGTAGTTGTGATATTGGCGCTCGCGAAAAAATAACACTGAAGGAAAGTGAAATGGTCTGTTATTGAAATGGTCTGTTCAAATTTTCTTACTGTAAATCGAACTTTTGATTAAATCTCATTTTTAAAGAGAAAATATCTTTTTGTCGATTTGTGGGGGCCCTAAAAATGTGGGGGCCCGGGGCCCGGGCCCCCTGGGCCCCCCCATAAATCCGACTCTGCTAGTAACCCAATCCGCACGAGAATCACAAATGAAAAAATGCTTTTTTGTTACAATTGTCACCTGAATGTTTTGAAAATAATATGGAAACAATTTTTGAAATCGAGTAACTATTACTTTGCTAGAAAAATATTGTGCGAATTTTCTGAAGAAAGACACTAGAGGAATGATTTAAAAACAAAATTTTGTCAAAACATTTTTTTGTCGCTGTGATGATTGAACTACAATATATTTATTTTTCTCTGAAGAGTCACATACGAAATTATTTTTCTTTAGAAACAAAAGTGTTCTCCCCACTGAGTAGTCACGGTGATAATTTAAAGTACGAGTGGCATTTGGCTTAGAATAGTCACCAAGTCATTAAGAGGTACGGGTAAATTTCTCTGGTAAATTCATGGTGACTTTCATAGCAATAGTTTCCTTAATTAGTCACTGTGACTCTCATGAGAAAATATATGTCAGAAGTTTTGTTCAAAAGAATATGCGATATTTAAAAAAAAATATAAGTTATAAACATGGTCACAGTGATTTTGGTAGTCGTCTTTTTTGGTTTAAACAAATGTCAGTAAAAGTAAACATCGGGCTTCATCGGACAAATTTTACTATTTAGTCACCGTGAATTTTTTAACGAAATATATATATGACAAATGTTGTTAAAAAAGAATATGTGATCTTTTTCAAAATTTCGGCGCAGTTTGAATAATCATCCCTTTTCAATCCAGTAACAAAGAAAGGATTACTTCATTTTAATAAAGTCACATATGTATTCGCTTAAACTAACTTTCTATTACAATTTTCTCACAAGAGACCTCTCATGATTTGATTTTTTTACGAATGCAGAAAGGATCTATAATCGTTATCAAGAAGTATGCATGTTTTTTTTACGGAAGTCACCAAGAATAATTGGTGACGAACACCTAGAATTCAATGGCTCACTAAAATGGAGACGATGATTGCTAAAATCGGTTAACGTATATAATATAAAATTAAACCATAATATGATTTGGACGTTTTCATCGAAAATGTCCATATATTTTGTAACTAGATTATAGCAAGACTCACATATGAACAAACATTTGCGCAAAAAGAGCAACAAATTTAATTTTTCGTGTTCCTAATATATTCAAAATTTTACGAATGCTATCTAAAACCTTATTTTTCTGTAGGCGCATAAAAATTTTAAGGGGTAGGCGATTTACTTTCACAACGAAAATGGGATTTCATGTGAAAATAGCTCTTAGCATTCATTGCAATTTCAACTTGTTTTATGTTATTGTTTATATGTACCTACACAGTTGATTATTTCATCGGTGAAATATAAAAAAAATACAAGTGCAGTGTTCGGGAGTTGGCCACGAATAAAATATTTTATTTTGGAACTTTGTCACGGAAAATAATGATGAATGTATTGATGAAAACACCACTCGCGGTGACAATTTAAAAAAATAGAACCGTTTCTGGTTAATCCTATAAATATCACCAAGTTGAAAATATTTAAATGTAGAATATTTCTAGCAAACCACTTTGTGACAATTGCCAAAAGTTTGTAAAATGCTCTAAGCCCCGCCTTTTCGACGCTTTTTCAGCATTCCTGACCATTTACAGAACATATTCTTCATACGAAAAAGATTCTTCTCTTAAAGGTCACCAACATGTCATTTGTGCGGACTGGGAAATAGGTACTGAAAACTGGAGATTAGAGATCAAAGCCCTACCGAATGATCAGAGAATACGCAAAAATTTAAATAACCATTTTTGATTTCAAAGAGACGTTGCATAAAATTTGTTCACTTTAGGAATTTTTGTTTCGGTTGAACCCAAACCCGAAACTTTTTTTCGGATCAAACCCAAAAATTTTATTTCCATGCAACCCGAACCCGACTCGAACCCGAAATCGGGAAACCGAAACCGACCCGAACCCAAGATTTTATAGACTTCTTAGTCCGGTCGCGGGTTTTCAAATCCGGTTTTTCACCAAAACCGAACCCGACCCATACCCGACACTTTCAAAAGATTTTAAACCCGAACCCGACGGGTTCGGGTATGAAAACCCGAAACCCAACCATCTCTAATGGCACCCTCACATTTCTGCTGTAACACACACTTCTTTTATTAATAATATCACTATTTAGAATTGACTTGCTTATTATTTTCATCCGTGCTGGTGGGTAGAAAATTTTACCCTGTATTTTTTCACTAACTACCATACCAATCTGGGGACTCATTAGTTCCCTAGTATTTTTTGGGACACTCTAGCCTCTACATATATATGTTCTCTGTATGTATGTAACGCATAATTGCATAATTGGAGATAATTAGGAGGTAATCTCTCTCTCACTCTCTCTCTCTTTCCTTTCTCTCTATCTCTCTTTACCTCTCTCCCCTCTGGCCTCTCTTTTTCTCTTGCTTTCTCTCCCTCTCTCTCTTTATTCTCTCTCTCTTTATCCTCTCTCTCTTTCCCCTTTTCTGACTCACTCTCTCTCTCTCTTTCCCTTTTTCCCTCTTTCTCCCTCTCTCCCCTTTTTTTATTCAACTTGCCCTGTAGTTGAATACAGGTCGGACTCGATTATCCGGAACATCAAAAAATTTTTCATTCCGGATAATCGAATCATACAAAAACTGCTGAAATTTTGCGAATAACGAACATATAATAATATTTCTTTTCTTTATTTTATTTGTATGATGCAGCGGCGTAACCAGAAGTTATTTCTGAGGCGAAAAAGGGTAAAATCTTGAGAACCGAAAAAAAATGAATTGGACATTGATTATTTTCACTTAATTTGAACATGTCCCAAACATGCCGGAAGTGACCTAAATGGTATCAAATATGCCATAAGGGATGGTAAAGGTAAAATTTCGGAATAAAAATTGAAAACGGACACCAAAAAAAAAAAATTCCGGATAATTGAGTCTAAAATTCCGGATAATCGAATTCCGGATAATCGAGTTTCCGGATAATGGAGTCTCCGGATAATCGAGTCCGACCTGTATTGATAAGGAGTTATGTTTCCATTTAATTAAATTACAAACTACTACTACTACTACTACTACTACTACTACTACTACTACTACTACTACTACTACTACTACTACTACTACTACTACTACTACTACTACTACTACTACTACTACTACTACTACTACTACTACTACTACTACTACTACTACTACTACTACTACTACTACTACTACTACTACTACTACTACTACTACTACTACTACTACTACTACTACTACTACTACTACTACTACTACTACTACTACTACTACTACTACTACTACTACTACTACTACTACTACTACTACTACTACTACTACTACTACTACTACTACTACTACTACTACTACTACTACTACTACTACTACTACTACTACTACTACTACTACTACTACTACTACTACTACTACTACTACTACTACTACTACTACTACTACTACTACTACTACTACTACTACTACTACTACTACTACTACTACTACTACTACTACTACTACTACTACTACTACTACTACTACTACTACTACTACTACTACTACTACTACTACTACTACTACTACTACTACTACTACTACTACTACTACTACTACTACTACTACTACTACTACTACTACTACTACTACTACTACTACTACTACTACTACTACTACTACTACTACTACTACTACTACTACTACTACTACTACTACTACTACTACTACTACTACTACTACTACTACTACTACTACTACTACTACTACTACTACTACTACTACTACTACTACTACTACTACTACTACTACTACTACTACTACTACTACTACTACTACTACTACTACTACTACTACTACTACTACTACTACTACTACTACTACTACTACTACTACTACTACTACTACTACTACTACTACTACTACTACTACTACTACTACTACTACTACTACTACTACTACTACTACTACTACTACTACTACTACTACTACTACTACTACTACTACTACTACTACTACTACTACTACTACTACTACTACTACTACTACTACTACTACTACTACTACTACTACTACTACTACTACTACTACTACTACTACTACTACTACTACTACTACTACTACTACTACTACTACTACTACTACTACTACTACAGGCAAAAAGAGTACCTAACCCACGAGCTAGCAGCGAAATTCGTATTTTATTCACATGAGAGCCTTCCCTTCCGCAGGAGGGAGGGGTGTCAAGTTACCATTGACATATTGCTTGCTTCCAAAAACCTCACCTTGTCAAATTTGGTTCCATTTGCTTAATTAGTTTTCAAGTTACGCAGAAGTTTGTGTTAAATTTGTATGCGAGCCCTTCTTTCAAAATTCAAATTTTAAATTTTCACGCCGATTGGTACAGTAGTTTCCACGTATAGATTGCTTGTATGGGAACTGCTCCATTATTCATCTCATTAAGCCGATATTCACGAAGAATTCACGGATTAAACACCAAATTTTCACGAAATCATTGCACAAATAATCTAAATATGCTTACGTGCTCTCATGGAATCATTCAGCATTGCATATTTAGTAAAATTAGCTAGATTTATCCTGAATTTTGTAAAATAAACAATTTTTCACAACGCTTCAATATCCATCTCAAAACTTGAATCACTGCTCAATTATTCATCTCACGACGCCCCCATATTCATCACACTGTTAATCATGAATGAATCACATTATCAAGAATAAAGGTAGATGCAGCCCGTCGTAGTAGGTAACCTAGATATCCGCTATAGTTGTTTACGTGCAAAATTGGTAAGCTAGGTAACCACTGCAGTGTTGTCGATTTATTTCAATTATGTCGGAATAATTCAACATTTTCAGTATGATTATTTCGTATTAATAGAAACTGATTTGGCAACTTTTGATTTTCTTCAACGCAGTGAAAATAGATGAAAATACATACAGTTGAAATTTAGGAATCGTAGAAATTCCTCTCGTATATTTCTGCTAATTCTAGCTTGTTTTAAGAAATTTGAGGTGAACATTTTAAAGATTAAAGTATTCTTAGTGTAGTGAGTTATTTTGTTCAGTGAATAAAATAAAAAGTGGTCCGCTAGTGATCAAAACCTTTGGTTGGCTGCTGAACAAGTCCCGTTGTAGCCGTATAAAACAATGCGCGGATTTTGTTTCCTGAGGTAGGTGATTGAATTAAATTTGAGTTTTTGAGTGTAGATGCTCGACTATAATATCAAATTAAGTGCTTTTAAGTGAGTTTTTGGGGATTATACTTTATGAGGAATCTAAAGTGAACTAAGAAGAATCCATTCCATGGATTGGCAGATTGGTTCTAGAAGAACATATGCGTTTTTTCCTGTTTTCAATTGTGTTTTCATGTTGTATGAGATGAATATACGGGCTGAGATGAATAATGAAGCAGTTCCGCTAGTAATTTAAATCGCTGATTTTACGTTTTAAATTATTGGTTCACCATCTTCCATAACAAAATATTACTATAACTATGTGATGTATTACAAATTCATAAATATGTCTAAAAAAAAAGCAAAACAAATATTTTTTGGCAGCCAAACCAAACTACAATTAATCCGAAATACTTCGTACTTGCCGGTTTGATAATAAAGAAGCGCCCTACTCGCTATCATAAAAATATCAAACTTCACATAAAATACAATATGAAACATTGGGACACATTTAAGGTATCTCGGCTCATATTTACCACAGCCTAAGTCCTTAGTTTTTTAATACAAAAAAAAACGAAGGTTACGAAAAACACATTAAAAGTGTTGTTATACTATATTGAAACAAAATGAATAAATTAATCTGAGGCAAATTTATGACACGTCGAAAAAATGAATTGAAACAAACAATTAACTCATCAGAAAAAGGGAACACGAGTTTTTTTCTGAAGCTAACCTCACGTTGCGCTTGAAACATTAAATATACTCGATGCCTATGAGAAACAGCATTACGTCGCTAGCCTAGATGTGACTGCTGGAAATTCAAAAAAAAAGCGAGACACATCACACATCCCGGCTTGGCAATAAAAAACCAGCCCAAGCCCAATAAAAATCCAGACAAACAGCCGGTTAAGTGATGGCCTGTGTTTGTTGGGTATCGCAAGGCATATTATTCATTGAGTACCTTGAGCATGGTAAAACAATCAATTAGCAATATTGAGTATTGTTACATTGATTGAACATTGAAATTAAGACGACGCGGTCGCATATGACGAAGAAAAAAGTGCTCTTTTACAAAGACAATGATTCTCGTTCATATTGTTCGCGATACGATCGATAAACTCAGACAATTGCGTTGCGAACTAGTTCCCCACTCGTCGGGTGTGAACCATTTACAGACAAAAATTTATACCGAAAATTTTGCCGCTAAAAGCCTGTAAATATTCTTCAAGATCATTTTTTAACTTTTAAAGTATTGATGGAATATCTTTTAGAATGTATCCCCCAAACTATTGGGAATATTGAATGATAGATGAATTTCTGTTCAGGTTTCTTGGAAGACATTTTGATTTTTGATCGGAGCTCGGACTCAACGTCTCATTCTGAACGTTAGAACGTTGAGCCGGTTTTCGCTTTAGTTGTATTAAACTAATAATATTTCTAGTGCAAGGATAATTGTACATTAGATTTTATTGTCTGATTATGTGCAAATGCCTGACAACAGCACAGACAAGTGCTTGCAGCTCTGCTCAACCTACATCAAAGTAAAGCTGTGAACTTTCCCACACGAACCCGAGCAGAGAAAAAATCACTTTCAAACCACGCTAGCCATTATGTGCAGCACCACAATGCCTGTCTCTCTATTGTGCAAGATTAGAGGCCTCCGAAAGCAGACCATTATTCCCAGTGCCAACTCTCCAAACAAAACGCATACCTATGCCAAAGTGTCACATTTTCGAACTTAATCGATTGGCTGCCTGCAGCGCGATCGAATAGTTCGGCAAATAATGGCAATAATAATAAATTTCCCCGATCATGACACCAATCACTCGCTCCGGGAGGGCGTTTCTTTCTGGCTCACTGTCAACTTCTGACTGCACGTATATGCAAGACGCAAAACTGTAGAAAACAAAAACCGACTAGCATAATTTCTCTCCTTTATTGCCTCGGATGCTGCTGCTGCTGTTCTCGATTACCTGCAATTTTAACCGCCCGATGGATGCTGAGTGTGCAATAAAAAGCGATCATAAATTTATCTATCCATTGCACCGTACTATTGATGCCCCGGCATGGACAATGGAGCTCTACAGGAGGAGAGAAAAAAATTTTCTATGCACGTTTTCTCGGTTGACCAGCAAGGCAATCCCCGTGCAACCGTTCCGGAACCGAATGCGTGAACCGAGGACGGCGAGGATTTTGGCTTTGTCCCATTTTTCCATTCAACGTTCCGTGCAGAACATTTATCAAACGGATATTGTGCGAGTCAGGATTAGGGGTGTGGCGGCCAAAATGAGTTTCCTGTCCGGGGTACAAAATTTCGATTACGAGTGGCTGTCCCGCTTTACACCGGATCACTCTGTACACCAATTTCCTGGCAAAGGACTCGACTATAGGAAAGTTTGTCCTCTCCCATGCCTTCGTTTGCTGCACAAAAGGATGTAAACAAAATAGTTTTATTACACATTATAATAACTATTTACAATGGGGCTTTATTCATCGCTCGAAACGAACGAACAACGACAACGACTGGAACCGGGACCGGCAGCCGGCCTTTGAGCCTTCCGTGACTATCGTCGTTTGTGAATGGCTAGAGAGGAACAATTTTATCGCTTTGTTTGTCTAGTTTTTTTTCTTCTTTACTCTCTGTCTCTCTCCCTATCCCGGTTAGTCATGAAAACTTTGAAGGACACATTGCAACAATTACACGCTATTGCTGGATGCATCCGAGGCAAATTCTCCGGAGTCCGGGCCAGACTTTGTGTCTAGCTTCGGATCGAGTTTTTTCGGGAATCCGTGGGCACGGAAAATCTGTCAGCTTTTTTCTTCCTTTTTGTTGATGCAATCTTTGTGCTTTGTTTGTTCACAAGAGAAGGAAATGTTATCCGCTTTTAGCTCTTTGGTTCTGAGAAACGACAACCTTAACTTTGATATTTTTTTGTGAGAGCCAATTTGACGTTCGAGCATCTCGGGCGAGCGTCGATAAAAAACAATGGTTGTCAGTTTAATTCAAAGATATCTGACACAAAAGATTGAATTGATTCAGGGAGAATTTGCTGCAGCTGGTGAGTAGAGAAATCCGTATCTAATTTACTATTTTATTGTTCCTATCATACCGGTGAAGTGCCCAAAATGCGGTTTCTTGGACTGGATAATACTTTAGGATTTTAGGAAGCTACCCAACAATATAAATTATGCGAATATTCTGTGATTACCGCGAATATTCTGAGGTACCACAAACATTCTTAATTTCCTTCTTCACGAAGACATATTTTGACAAGTGAAGCATACCGTCATTCAAACCATTCATTTGTGTCGTCAAGTTCTACTGGGTGCAATAAACATGCCTGGTGCTCGATCTTTGCATCTATGTTTAAACCAAAATGACCTAAGCGCAGCGCTCCTAGTCGGACGGCGGTGGTGGCACGCAAACCTCGCACCAAACGTGGCACAAAATATCCCAATAAAATGCTAGTCTTGCACCGGCCGAAAGTTTACGATAATTGCCCGCCTAAACGTGGTACCCCCGTTACTCCTGAAAACCCTCATTTCGAACGTAATTTGTCAGCTCCGCGCAACACCAGGCTAGGCGCGAAACGCGCTGCCACCGCCCGGTTCTGTTTCGCAATTAGAAAACGGGTCCCAAATCGGACCAAGAAGCAGGCGAGCATCGTCGTGAACGTGAGGCAATCTGCGTGCGTTTTTCGCTGAGAGAAAGAGTTACATTCCAGGCGGTCGACTATAAATAGGCGCAACATTGCCCCCGTCTTCGTAGTTTTCTTCCCGGTTGATGTTAATGGCATGAGCATGAATGACATTTGATAGGAAGCGCGCGAGTGCGCTCGGTTCTTCCCGCTGAGCAGCAGGGCGACGACGAAGACGACAACGACGACGGTGGTGTGCAGCGTACGTTTCGGTTCGCATTTAATGAATAAACTCATCTAGGGCGACCATCCGAGCTGCTGTGAGGTGCACTTTTCGCTTTGTCATTATGGAAATGCGGCGGTGAAACGGCACGAATGCAATCTGTTTCACGGCTCGAGCTTCTTTGTCGGGAACGCACTTCACACGCGCTTTTTTGTGAAAGGTGATATATTAAGCATTCCGAAGCCTTTCGGTTGGTTGAGGAATGCAATAGGTTTTTTTTCTCTACACTGTTGGAATGATCTATATTCTAATCAAGGCAGTACAGAATCCGGATTAAATTGGCATGCTGACGATTCTAATAGCTTGAAGGATGGGCGAGAGAGAAATCGGAAAATAGATAGTAGGTACGGACTATAAAAATTAGTGTTGTCAGAGTTAATTGACGTTTTACATGGCGTTCAGTGTGACCGTCTCATCTAGCGAAAACCACCGCAATATCGAGATGTTCACCAGTAATAATTGTCTTGTGTAACTATACTTGTACTGGAGAAAGTATTCAAAAATTTGTCAGATGGATTTCAATCAAATAATGGCTAGAAATTGTACCAAAACTTGAGCATGAATATTTCTAATAGAAATGTTAGAAGTGATATTACAGAATATTTTTGAAATGATAAATGCTAAATAAATGCTAAAGCGACTGCAAAATCGACCGTTTTACAATGCTTTTCTAAAAATGTTTGCACGGAAGTCTTTAAATCACAGTCATGGTAACAGCCTGCTGCCAATAATTATTGTAGCTTTCTAGAAACCGGAAGACGCCATATCATATTTCAAAATGCCATCGTACAACTGATATCTGTATCGTACATCGAAATTTGGTCTCTGGTCGTTATTCCGTATCAAAAATGACGCATATTGGGGATATATGTGATCGATCTGCAGATGTCTCGAATATCAGAAGAAGCTTTTAAAATGTTGAAATGGCAATGTTAGAAAGCTTTTCAATTTTATCCAACATTCGTGAAGCCGGAAGTCACCATCTGGTTTAAATATACTGACCTTACCGGTCAGCTCCAGGTCGAAGCGTCCCTTTTTGTTCGAAGAAGTCTTCTCCATTCAATTCGATCCATGGCTGCAGCTCGCCAACCATGTCGTCTGCGGAGACCTCACAGCTCGTCATCCACTTGATCGAACCATCTTGCTCGCTAACCTCGTCGCCTCGTTCCAGTAATAACGACCTGTATCAAAAACCATTTTCACCGGGTTGTCATCCGACATCCTTAAGACATGTCCAGCCCACCGTAGTCTATCGGTTTTCGCCGTTTGGACGCTGAGTGGTTCTTCCAGCAGCAGATGCAATTCGTGGTTTATCCGTTTCTCTGCTGGTACCAGTGAGCTCAGGTACTCGAGTTCGTCTACCACCGTCTTTCTCGGACTTTCTTGCTCTCGTTTAATTAGTCTTAGATGCATTTATAACCAGTCCTATCCGCCCGGATTTAACCTCGAGTCTGATGTACGTCTTGCATCTTCTCAAGGCTTCGTGCTACAATATCAATGACATCGGTGAAGCCAAAGATACGAACAGATTTCATGAATATCGTGCTTTTTGAAGATGGGGCTCACGGTACCTTTCATCCACTCCCCCGGTACTACCTCCTTGTTCCAAATCCTGGCAATAACCTAGTGTTACGCCTTAGCGAGTGCCTCGCGACCATGTTACAACAGCTTGTGGAGGGGTTGATAAACTCCAACTGCTTTGTTTTTGTTCAGCCAGCTGATCTCTCCTTCATTTCTAGGAGGTCAAGAGCTAGAATTCTGTCGTCATCCGCACGTGAACGCCCCTGATACATCGCCGCAAAGGTGCTCGTCGAAGTACTATCTATTGCTGATTGAATGTTCCTCCAGCCATCTTCTTGAGTTGCTGCGCCAAGCTACTCTTCCGTAAGTACTGATCATTATGAAACCGGGTTCTCAACACGTTGGTGGTGCCACAGCTCCGGTGAAAGGTAGTTCGACCAGCAAAATTCAAGCACCGCTACAATTTCGAAGTTGGGTTTTTTTATTTTTCGGTATACGCTTGGTAACCACCTTGGCGGAATTTCCCAACAGGTTTCGAAGTACGATGCTGGCCTAGTCACCGGTAGGTCGAGTCTCGGCTCGAAAGTGGCTGTTAGTGTCAATAGGATCCGAGCGGTAACCCCGCAATTGTACTGTACACTCAACATTTGGCCGCGAAGCATGTGTATTTTAAACAGGAGTTCGAGTTCCAATTCAGGATGTAGCATGTTCTGCGGAGCGGCTCGTTGGGCCTTTTCCAGCCTCTTGTCTCGCCGGGGAACCATCGTGTCATCGTGTCTGATTAGAGTCACGTTGACACCATGACGTTGACTAGCTGCTCTTCACATGGAGATCAGACGCTGTTTTAAGCCGTACCATCTTGGTGGAAAGACGCTCGGGTTGAGGAAATATTTCCACTGCTGCCGAAGAATGGTTTACAAGCCAATAACTGATGTCCAAATATGTCATTGAACATTGATATTTGATCTTTGGATGTCCTCTCGATTCTAGAGTATGTAGTCGATTTTTGCAGATTTCCAGTAACCGAGATCCGCCATCTCGAATTTTGAATTGTCGTCGGATTGTGATTTTTAAACATCTTCGTAAGTCCGAAATACTGGACGCTCTATGAAAGTTTTCCACAGTTTCATATAGCTTTCCAGAAACTAGGAGTGAGATATCATGATCGGAACAGCTTAGACTGTTTTCATTATACACAGATTTATACACGGATTTGTTTAACGCGGCTCAATCAACCGGGTGAAAAAGACCTGAGTGTATAACCAAAACCAAATTATGTTTATCGAATTTATCTGTGTCTATCTAGTTTACTGAAAAATTCATAGCAAATGCGACGTGAATCCATTCAAATATACGGTTTTATCTGATCACAGAATTTGTATCATGGTCGGAACAAAAAATGCATCATAATCGGACCAGCCATGTTATTTCAGATCCATTTGAATTCATGTATTTTCAGGTAGACAATGCACGGGCTTCGTAGGTGCAGTGTTACAGAATCCGCTTTGAAAAGCGGGTAGTAATAAGTTCAAGTCGTAGTAGAATATAGGCCATTCGATGTCAACGGACTCAAGCATGGGTTTATTCTCAGGCTCCCACTAACCCTTCATCTGCGTTGAATCTACCAAACCTCGATAAATACCTGTTGACAAAAACTAGTCCGTCCTACAAAAAATGTTATCAGAGGGTCATTCAAGGGAATTGTGATTGGCGATTATATTGGCCGAAGGCAGTGAGGGTCGGAGTAGTAAACATAAAAAGGAAGGGAATACACACAAGCACGAATCATTATAATCATGTCATTAACCCTCTCAATAGTGATATTGCTAATAACAGAAGTGCAGAATACAGCAAGCACCAACTCACCATTTGAATCTCAAACAAAAAATCCCTCATCAATAAACATAACAACGAGAGTTCTGTGAGCTTCCAAAAAGAGAATTTGGTTTTTTGGTATCTTCCGCGTTCCTAGTGTTGAACCTACTCAAACCACTTCCTCTATCAATTCGGTCACACAAATATCGAAGCAACATATTATTGAAAATTTTATGTAAAAACACCATTGTCAAAACGTATACTCTTTGTTTGCTTCACAGAAAGCTATGCGTCCAGCATGAAACTCGAGAAAGTGTATTTATTACATTTCAATATTAGCAGCAAAATTTGATTTTGTAATCGTTACAATCTCAATATTTATGTATTGTTTGCCGGAAATAAGATGGATGAGCAGAAACCTTGACTTATACAACTGAATTTTATTACCAACACTCAATTCGTTCTTTAACCGGCACAAGACATCGTATTTTTGACAATTTCTGATGGCATTATCAATGTGAGATTTTAAAGTTAACCTTTCATCAATGATTACTCCAAGATACTTCATTTCATGTAAGCGATCAATCGTCTCACCATCAATTCCAGTATTTGAGTCTAGTCTGGAGTTGGCTGAAGATATTTTCAAGTACTTCGTCTTTCTAATGTTCCTCTTTAGTTGCTTGAAATTAAACCGATTCGCTAGATAATGTAAATCTTGGTTTAGAAGTGCCACAACATCAAGCGATTGCTTCACTGCAATGAACAAAACAATGCCATCAGCGAAAAAAATAATATCACAGAACACTAAAACTCGCTCATTAAATTAAATAAATAAAATGAGCCCTAGAATACTTCCTAGCGATACACCAAATGTAAAAACAATGAAATCCGGATCAAAATCTCTTAAACGAGTCTTCTGAGCTCTAGCACATACATAGCTTTCAAACTGTTTGTGTGCTGTCCCTACGATACGAAAGCGCTCCAAAAAAACACCGCAAAAATAGTTTCTTTAGCCTCGATTTTTCCTTTCCATTTTACTAACACCAGATTCAAAGCAGACTCCCAACAGTAACCCTCTCCATTACCTGATCACTCTGGGATTAGCTAATTATTACTATTTAAATAATCCATCAGCTGGCCTTTTATAACTGGTTCTAATATTTTCTCTAGTGTGTGTGCAGCATGTTAATGGGACGGAACTCTAAGGATGACGAAACGTTAAAAAGTGCCACAGATTAAGGAAAATTTATGAAATGTATTACCTCATTAGTATTTACTGACCAGACCTCGAATGTTTCTAAATTCCTTTTCCAAAGTCTCTCCGAAGTCTTCTTCTCTCTCAAAGACTCGCTGTATTAATGTACTGCATTGGCAGATCAAATGTTCTGTGGTTTCACATGCAAACCCGCAGAGGCGACAAATCAATCCTCCAGACTTGCATCTCAGCGACCATAATTTTTTCCTTAACCTTATCTTTACCGGCACCGGAAAACGCCATCTTAGATTTAAAAATGGCATCGTACACAGATTTCGAATTTCTGGTCGCCATATCACTCGGTGTTGAACTACTACCCTTCAGTCGCCTCTCATGCCTATCACGCGGTCATCCCGTCGAAAGCGTACATCCAACGGGGTCTACTCCGAAGTCAACGGCATCTATCGGGGCTCTTACTGAATATAGCTTTTGCTAGTGGTTCTTGCTGCATTATAGCTGAAGGCTGCCGTATTTTAGCCGCTTGATTGTATCCGCCGATTTATAAGCCTGGTACAGTTGATGGTTCCCAAACGCCAAACATCATATTCCAGTTTGCCACCAAGGATCGAACACAATATAGATTGTACGTTAAAAACTCCAGAAGCTCGCCGATCAGCCTCTTTCAGTGTCCATGCTCCATGGTCGTAGAGGGCCACCATAACTCATTTCCCATAACTGAGCCGTACGCTGCCCTAAAGTCTATGAACAAATTGCAGGTTGAATTCAGGAAATTTATCGAGGATTTGTCTCAAGGTGAACATCTGGTTTGTAATAGAGATGGTCGGGTACGGGTATTTTTACCCGATACCCGTACCCGGCCCGTACCCGAGGGGTTCGGGTCGGGTTTCGGGTAACGCCTAAAAATATTTTTCGGTTTCGGGTCGGGTACGGGTAATTCAAAAACCAAGGCCTCGAGTTCGGGTCGAGTACGGGTTTGGAAAATTCTCAACTGGTCGGGTACGTGTAATTAAATTTTCGTGCATTATGAGAATTTGATTTTTAACTTTTGAAGCCGAGGTGTTTTAGCATCATCATGGTCTGGGAGGGAGAAACGGATACGAAGCTGTGGGAGTGTCAAATGAACCAGAATGAGTTGTCATTTTGAACCAGGAGAAAAAAAGCATCTTTCAGAAGCAGGTATTGTAATAACTTGGAAGTATCGCCTTACTTGAAAATATATTCGACGCAAGCATTTTTTGTATTCAGTGTTGTTACACAAAATATTTTGGTTTATTTTTACGTAAAATAATAAATTTCATAAACTTTCAGTAATAATCCTGCCAGCGTATTTCGATTATTAAACTTGCGCTCTCTGGGTTTACGGTCCATGCCGGCTTTCTTTTAAAATTTGAGGAATTGCTTAACCTACTTCTAATTTATGTAGCGACAATTTTGTAGTTGCAGCGTTAACGTCATCAGTGATTTCTGTGAAAGTATGATTGCATTTTTCTTGACCATGGACTTATTTCAAAAATACTCATTATGATAACATCCATATACGCAATGAAATTAAAAATATTATTTTTTGAAACATAATATTTCTGTCCTTTGGTAAGCTACGAGATTCGAAAGTTAATAAACTCTTTTTGAAATACCTCCTACGTAATAATGACTTGGGTATAAAAAAAATGTCGTTTGGTTACAATTTCTAACTATACACCTCATCACGGTTGAATGTTGATTTTCGTTTCACAAAATAGTGAGATATCAAATTGTAAAGTTATTGCAACTCTGTGCAAGTCTGCGTAAATACATATAAACTTAAAGATCTTAAGAAACTGACTCGAAAAATCTGTGTTTTACAGACAAATTTGCACATTTAGCATTCTGATGTTACTAAAAACTTAGTTCGAGTCATGCTCGGGTTACAGCAGAAAGACAGTTACACGCAACAAAGAACGACGAATGTGCGTGTCATCTGTTTCGATCAATTTTTAGTGTAGTATTCGTTTCTCCATCTCAGGTATTGGCATGTCTTGCATGTGGTTCCAGGTTGCTACAATGTGCACGTAAAACTCGTCGTTTGTTCTAAACTCTACCAGACATGCATTTTTTATCATTCTCCGTGTTGTTCTAGTAGGGTAAATGTACATATTGTGGACTCCTTTTCTATAGTGGACAACCCGCCAAATTATTTCGTTTAATGTAACAACTCGAGTGATTTTTAGAAAACTTCCATTGGGAAACATCTTGTCCAGCCAGTCTGCATCACAAACATAGGTTAATAAAACTTTAACACTAATATTGAGAGCAAGTCTCTACATTTTCGAAACATAACAACGAAATTGAATGTTTCGCGCAGTCATTTCGATTCAAACAGTTTCACTTTCATTTAATCCCTTTCGGCTACTGGCATCGAACCACGATGAACACTTTCGCTGTCAAACTGATTTGATAGCAGCTTCATCTGGTGTTCATCGCGTCGTTTTAAAATAAACTGTTGATTGTCTCAATTCACGAAGGCACTGACGCATATTATGACACTATCTTTTCCTTCAGCGTGTCATTTTAAATTAGCACCGTATCATGTCATTTGATGTTAGTTTTCTTACACCGTCAGAAACAGTTGAAACGATAATGGCATTCAATAACTAACTCATGCAACTTCCGGTCAATATTTCAGTTTTTTTTTTGCCGTTGACAACGGCGCTCCGAAGCCACTCCACGTTGTGAAACTGATATTGGCGTCCTCCGTTTCATATCGTCACGATTTTCTTAACTTCTTCTTCCCTTCATTAACGTGAAGTACTGTATGAAAGCCCCCAGTCTCCATCTGCGTTCATTGTCATTTTCAATTGACAGTTGCAATGCCAATTGACAATCGTGATAGTGACACTGTTATTATTCGCTTTCAATTGAAAATCATTTCTTTCTCTTTCAAGCGCTTTTTCAACTGTCAAAATCAAAGCAAGAGCTTTCGAATAAATTTTATTTGACTCTCAACGTGCTCGAAAATGAAGTAGATGTTTTTCAATGAGAGAGTCGTTGTCTTTCGAAGAAAAAAGAAACTGCTCGAATTGTGTTAAATGGCAGTTCGACAATATATCGTACATGGGTGAACTCTCATTTACACATTTTGAGTAGGTTTCTCGTTTTGCTCAGAAAAAGCCTTTTTTTTAAATGATATAAATAAAAACTTGTATAGCTTTAGGCATGCTTGTCATTCTCCTCAGTATGTGAAAGGAGAGGAGAAAAAATTCACCGCGCACTTCCCTTCCAGTATGTGCCTGCGTGTAGCAAATGCTTTCACCACACTGCTTCTTTCTCCACTCCAAAGTGTCTCAACCAGCTTACAGAGAGACAAACACACTTCCAGCTCACCCCACATCTGATAGAAACAAGAGGAGTGAATCACTCTACAGAGAAAACGCAGAAGTACACAACAGTGTCCACTGGCGAGCTTTGCAGTGTAATTATTGTGCGTGATGTCCACACGTGTGAGAAAGTACACCTTAGTTCATTGTCTCGCAAGAGAGAGAGTTCAGATTTCATCGCAGTGCTTTCAGGAAGCACAGCAGATAAAAATCGTTTGTCGCTCTCTCCTAGCATTAATATTGATTTGCTCTTTAGTGTGAGAGCAGTTGTTTTCGCAGTGCAAGATGTTCTCCTGCACTCTATAGGTATTCTGAGGAGAAAAGACAAGCATGACTTGAGGATCCAATTGAAAATGACTTTATAAGGCTCTGATTTATGGACGATTTTCGCTTTCCAGAAACTGGAGTCACTATTTTGGATTTGAAAATGGTGAAAATGGACTATGGGTATCGATTTCCGGCTCCAGACATGACGACCGCCGAGGCCATGCAACATGTGTGGACTATTGACAGTACCCGACAGTCCCGGGCCAAAATTGGGAGATTACCTAGGGGTGGTGAGTGTGGTGAGTGTCGGACATCAGGCACTCGACTCCTAGCAAAAGCAACAAGTACCCGAAAGCATCTCCGACCGAGCGAGTAGTGCCGCTTCCATCATCCAAACTGCACTAATTCGCCCATTGGGACTGATGCCCGTAAGGTCCCCAAAAGCTCGCGGAGTAAGTCTTGGGACCAGATTTCCTTTCTTGACTCAAGCGGATAGGGGCGTTATAACGTTTGCGGTAAAAAAATGTACAGAAACTGCCGATTTTTCATGGGTTTACCTTTACACGCACTAACGAAACTTTGCGTGCAGCATCAATAGAATTAACCTATGAATCAGCAGAAAAAAATGACAGTTTTATCAGTCGAACTCAGACCGTAATAACGGAAACAATGAAGCTACTTTGTTCTTAAGTGCGCGCGTTCAAAGAACCGTACCCCGTCGCGTCGAAAAAGGACATCGTGCGGCAATTCGTGAACACCGGATACGCCCGTTTCGGCATCTTGGCACTATGGGAGAGCATTGAGTGAAAGCCCAGTTTCGTACGGCCGACGACCGTTAGTGACAAAAAGCTACATACACACTCAATCAGATAATAAATTTTCGGTAATCATTATTACAATTTCGATCGGTAAGTTTGAGAAAATACAAAGTAGTTTGTAAAATTGATATAACTTTACATATTTTCTGTATACAGCAAATGATTTTACTGAATACTGCTATATTTTCTACTGAACTGTTCGGTAAATTAAACTTTTACCGAGTATTGGTAGAAAACTACTGGACCAACTATAGAGCTGTCAAATTTTTTCTATTCGTTGTTCTCGTTCTGGTTGTCAAGTCACATTCTCGGTTCCATTTGAACATTGAAGTTCCTACGTAAAAATAGAGGACTTTCTCCAACAGCTTCAGCTGAAAGATGATCGCATAGTACAAATTATTCGTAAGTATATAATTACAAAATTTGTAAATATTTTAGGCATCAAACCATCACATAATTGGACTCTGCTTCCGAGCATCTGTTGCATGCTACGTAAATAGTTTACACCGCCTTGTTAATGGACACACCCGGAAGATCTTCGGCAATGAAACTATGAGCACAACTTGCATAAAGGTTAATTGATTTACACCCTGAAAAATTCGGTGCGGCGAGCGTCGATTTTTGATTTTTTTTCTTTTCATTTTTAATAGGTAAAATTTTTTATAATATTTGAATAAAAATATTTTTTTATCAAAACAATGTTACATCATATTTCTGGTTTACTTAAATAATTAAAAGTGAACAAATAACAAATATCACAAATCGTTTGGTATTGTCTTACACTACTTACAGATTTGACCGGTGGTTTTGGCAACTAATTGCATTTGCCGTTTTCACAAATTAGGTAGGTAATAATGACAGAAAGCAACAAAAATTTGATTACTGATCGATCGGTAGTGGTTTATATCACCGAACGTTTTACCGAGCGCTCAGCTGTTGAAAAGTCGGTGAAAAAAGACGAATTCGGTGATTTAATATAAGTGTGTAGGATGCTGAAGAGGAAGACCGAGAGAAAAGAGGCAACCATGGATATATATGCCAGGAAGCAGCAGCCCCTTCCTCTAGTCTCGGAGATGCAGGCAATGACGCAGCGCCAGCGCCTGAATAAGATGGTCAAATCGATTTTCCCGGCAAACCCCGACGTGCCGGTGGTGAAAACGACGAGATCTGTCTCTTCCTCGCTGGCAACGACTGGCAGGGCACTTCGTATTTCACATCCCCAACGAGACACCGAGGTTAAATTTATTTCACATATCCAACTCCACAAGAAGGTGCTGCTGTGGCTGACAATCAGCGAGAAGGGGATGTCAAAGCTGCTCTTGTTTCACTCCGGACTGGCCGTGTACGGAAAATTCATAGCACGAAGTGCCGCTGGAAATTACGTCGTTCATCAAGAAATACCATAAGGACAAAGACGCGGTGTTTTGGCCGGACTTGGCGTCAGCCCACTACTCGACTACTCGGCTGGATACCCACCTAACCACCCACCCACTCAGGGTCATGGAACCGCATAGGCGACTAATACACCATAGACAATGCTAGCGGGACCCATCAAACAAGATGAATTCCTCAAACAAAAAGAAACAAGTGACGGGCGTGGAGGAAATACCAAATTTTTTTGCGCGAGGTGGCATCCAGTGGTTTCCGCAGAAAAAGACAAAGACGGATGCAGTGAAACCCGGTGGCGTAAAAGCTAACACGCCAGTATCCACACCGGACATAACAATTGACGATCCCTTGCCAAGGGCAACAGCGCTGTCCGAAAGGCTCGTTGGAATCATCAAATTCGCGGTGAATAGGAGCAATATCACCAGGGATCTGAAGCATAGCCTCCTCATGCCTCGGAAAACCATTGACGAAGCTCAACAGGAATACGCCGAACTGGTTGTTCGGGCTAAAGCCTCCGAATAGAAGAGCAACTGAATAAAAACAGGATCAGACCTTTGCCCCTTCATTCGCAGCGATCTATTCTACGGGGTAGTTCCCTAAGGAAACGAGGCAGTCCCCGGGGCAAGCGACCCCTAATAATGTAAAAAAGTGGTTGGTGGAGTTAGCCTCGCAAGCTAACACACCGACAGGCGACTGCGGAAAACCCATGGGTTACCATGGTAAGGGAAGAGCGCCAGGAAGATAGGAAGCGTCAAGACGGAGTGGCGACAAAACAACCGTCAAATGCCAAAAAGACCCGGAACAGAAGGGACGCTCTCATACTCAAGACAGACGGATCTAACTATTCTTGTGTCTTGAAGTAAATGTGAAGTGAGACCCAGCTCAAGGATTTAGGTTCGGAGCTCGGAAAGGATGCGAAAAATAGAGGCAATACCCTGGAGGTAACGCTCCAGCTCAAAAACCTGGACGAAATAACCGAGGGATGCGACGTTGCAGAAGCCCTCAAAGCGAAGTGTGGAGTGGAGGTGGTCGCGCCTCCGAAAGAGTCCAGCGGAGACCCAGGAACCTGGTACTAAAGGAAGACAAGCCCAAGGTCGACTGGTCAGTATGCCCTCTGTGTATACCCCAGCAACCAGACGTTTGCTTTAAGTGCTTTGAGAGACGACATAAGTCCTGGACCTGCAAGAAGTTGCGGTGGTGCAGGCCAGTGATTGGTCATGACCTTAAGTTTTAGTAGAATCGAACCGTTTGGAGTCAGAGGGGGCTTTTTCTCAGGCTCCATCCATTTTCCCAGTTTGACTCTTTCCTCACGTCAACAAAAACACCTCTTAAGGTAGTTATAGTTGCCGATACCAGACCGGAGTAACTGAAGAAGCTCGGAAAAGAAGAACCGTAGAGTGATTAGCGTAGAGCGAAGGGTAAAAGTATGGAGAACCGTGACTTACCTACCACGGTAGCAAAAGTATCCTTTCGTAACATTCATTAGAGATGCAAAGGTGAACTAGGTCTCTGGAAACAACGATTGTAACTTGACCATAAGGACGTAGCCGGCGCCGCTATCGATCTAAGCAAATAGGAAACTACAAAACTGTTGAACAGTTAAGATTTGCATATGAACTTTGAATGTGGACTAAAATGCTGTGAATTCTCCTGGAAAAATGTAAAAAATATAATATCGACGTACCCGGCCTTTTGTACATTCCCGTACATGTGTTGTTGTTACCGTTTTGATGATGTTGCCGTTTTTCGATTCGCGCTAGAAACTAAATGTTGCTCGCCCAACCGTAATGATATTTTTGCTTTGTGAACATGATCATTTTGTGAACATGAAATACATATAACATATTAAGAAAAATCATTACTTCCAGTTCCGCTTTTGGCCGATTTCTTTACTGGTAACAGTCCTCCGAAAAGTCGAATGGTGAACGAATAGTAAATGACTACACGAATGCCAACAGCTCGTGCGTCTATTGCGATAGCGCACTTATGTCAGGCCCAGCCTAACCTGCCGCGTTTCATATTCTTACCTGTTTCAGCATATTTGTACACTGGGTACAACTCGTGGCCTAGTACCATACGATCCTTTGGCGTCTATTCTTACTGACCATAAAGTACCATAAACGTCATTTTTGTGAGAGTCTTCAGGCCTTCGGATTTAGCTGTTTAGATTTCCGTTTCGTTTATGCATGCCTTATTCAGTTCAAAATAGCCTCGAAACAAGAAGCATGACGCAAACGCATTGTACAGTTCCTACTGAACTACACAAACATTTTGTCAAAAGGTACACGGTGAACCATTTTAAAAACAAAAATCGGTTGGTTCCGACTGTATAAAATTTCCTGCAAATCGCTACAATAAAAATTTGCAACAAGGTAGTGGAATATGGAGTGAAAAAAAGACTTCGTTTTTTGTCTAAATTTCGCACCATGATGGGCCCTCGCTGATGGATGGTTTTACGTTTGTAGCAAATTTTGATTACAGCGTCGTCAAATCGAAATTTTCTTAAAAATTTCAAATTCTTTGGTACAAAAATAACTTTAGAGGCATTCGAAAAGTCGACGTTACATTACAGACCTTCCTCAAATGGTTGCCAATATTTTTTCGGTAGAAATGAATGTATTTTCATGAAGAATAAATAATTTTTTAGGTACATTCACCCCTTATATACGTAGAACCACAAAAGACAGATTTTCGATCCGCCGTCGGAAGTAGTGGCCTCTTGCAAAACATCCCGGATGAATCTGGCCAGCAGATTACAGCATCATTATGTTATGGGAGAAAAAAACAATCTTTTTCGGGAAAATTGAACGTGAATATTCACATTTTTTTATTTATATTTCGCCAGCAGGCGTAGACTAGTACATTAACATTCATATAAACATATACAACAGTCTAAAAATCAAATATATTTCCAATTTTTTTTATCAAATACTGCATGGTATAATTGAAGATCTACCCTTATAAACCTGCCACAGAGTTTCAAAATCAATCTGAAAAGTAGCTCTGATGTTCACGATTTTTGATTTTCTGCTGAAATTATTCCTGCTTCTTTTCTTTTTTCGTTTGTGTTTATTCTGCTGGTTCAATTTTTCACGTGATCTAATTTTTAATTTTTGCTTTTCCTCGTTTTATTGACATTTTTCTTATTTCTAACTTCTCCCAATCTCTTCGTAAAATAGTATAGAACATTATATTACCGACCGACAAACGTATTCAACTCTATCTGAATATATTGCATAACACTTGATGCCTCGAATGGCAGGGAATCCTAAAGCAACTCAACTTTATGAATTCGTATTCCCGAGAAAGTATCATGAGGTGTATTTCTTGTAATAACTCCTTCTATGAATTTTGATTGTGCTTCACTTTCCATAGAAATTACTGATAAGAGAACTGACAAGAGAAGTTCAGCTCAAAAAACCATTGAATACCTAGACCTAGGGTTACTACGGTGCATAAAGAAAATCTTGGTTTATAAATTTCCTAAATTGACTATTTATTTCAATACTTGAACGGAAAAATGCTTCTTCGAAAGTGATCTGATATCTAAATAATTATTTTTTACAGGCGATCAGCATTTTTAGTACCCAGCAAAGCATCACTGACTCTTTAAAAATTTTACAGTCTACTACACCACACCACACGGTTATTGCATTAAGATTTGCTTGACAAATTCGAAAAGTACAAAATATATGACGGCTGGAGGAATCACGGCAATCTCCATACCGATATTATTACCTACTATTCGAACCGCTTCACCGTCATCATCTCCGGTCATAAATTAGCAGCCTTTCCCTTCCCGGTACAACCAATTAATCCAACTGAACCGATAGCAATCACAATGTGGCCACCGCCTACACTCTTTCCCTCGGCCCCCAATCCCGTAAGCAGAAGAGCAAACAATGGACGGCATTTTGTCCATCATTTGTTCCCTGGCGTTCGGTAATTCGCCTCGGTACCACACAATGGATGACCGTCAAAGGAAGGCGAATATTTGTCGCAACAATTATTACCCCATTCATAGCGCTCGTGAGGAAGGTGAGGGCCGAAATCCGAACCAGAAACCTAGCCTCTTGGCATATTAATGAGAGATAAATCATCACGGCGCGGCCAGATTTACTGGCGTTTCGGCAGCAGCGAGGAGGAGTCCAGAAATCTTAACCTTGCAACAAACCTGGGATGACCGCTTTTCGCAGCCTGACCGGGGAGTGATTTATGCTGACCGAAGTGAGGCACCATATTTCATGATTAGAAACAAGATTATTGGATTAGCCTCCGTTCAGATGGGTCCGGTTCGGGACCCGGCCTACCTGCCCGGCCGTTATGCGAGCGTTTGGTCATCCAGCAGGTAATGATCTGATTGTTTTCCGATGTATCGATTCATAATTCGTTGAGTGCGGCCGGGAAAGCAGGAAGGGACCGAACGGAAGACGTGCTTCTCCCTGCAAGGGTAGGCCAGCTGTAGAACATAGATCATCGAGCATTGGATCCTTTGGGAGATTCCGCCCGACAGCGTTGAGTGAAATTAATGATAATTAATGCGTAATCAGCTCTGCTGCTTCGAATCGACAACGAGCGACGAGTGTCCTTATTCGGAAGATGAATGGCCGCACCGCCGTCGTCCGTTTGAGCGTGAGTTATGATGCAGCAGCAGCACTGAGGAGCGCAGTATTAGTAGGATTATCTGTCATCAATAACGGATTGCTGCTTAGGAAGAGCAGCACGCTCCAGTTTCCGAAGAAAGCCTCCACTGCCAGACAATAATCCAATTTAGAGTGGAGCGCGACTTCGCCAGTTGGAAAATTGCTGCCACTCACGGGCACAAAATGGAGTGCCTCGATTATCGGAAAGCTTCTAAATTGGCTAGACGCGGCCAAAATTAGGCTTATCGGCGCTTATTCATCTGCCAGATTGAGTGATCACTTTTGGCGTGTTGGTAATTTTCTAGTAGGTTGCTTATCATTTCGCGACTGCATGAACGATGGATTATTATCAGATGAACCGTTTGATTTAAATTAATATTTTCGTTTCTATTCATCACTCAGCTTTTCAATCACGAATGTAAGATTATGCCGGGAGTTAGGTAAGAACGCTTTTCTTGTGCCAGCAAGTCAACAGCAGATGGTTGAAGCGGAAGCAGGAAATGTATTGTTCGTTAGCTCAGTAAGGTGAGAACGCATAATTTCACACCATAATGTATAACTTGCGTAAATAAAAGCTTCCTGTTCATTGAATGTGTAAAAGTCGAAGCAGCTTACCTCAAGCAATTTCTGTTAGGATCTAGGCCAACCTATCGAAGATATGGGAACTTTCACGCTCCCCTTAGTAAGAGTAAACCTACCCGTTGTGAAGAGAGGCAGTTTCGTAAATATCAGCCAACAAAAACAAATTTTATTGCAAGTCATAAATTTGTCCCAGTGAAATTCATTCAAAAGTACACAACTGTAGGGCAATATTTTTAAAAAGTGAACAGGTAAACTAGAGGAAAAAATTACAACTTACAGGTATAAGAAATCTTCCCCCGGACAGGATCCCAGTATCTATTTGACCGACAGTTTGCTTCTAACGCATCCGTGGCGGTGTCTGACTTTTCTCATAAACTTGTTACCTGTCTGTTCCTCTTCATCTGTGAATGGTTGGAACGAATCAATTGCTAGAACCCATCTGTACGGAAAGCGTAACGAGTTGCTTTTGTAAGGACCGCGTCTGTCTTCGGGATCAATCGGCATCGGAACAACAGTACAATGGAATCCCGAAGTCATCGTTACCTGCAGCATTGATATCCGTGGTTGGAGATTCATTGATGAGTAGCCGCTCCTTTTTGAACCGGAAGAATTTGTTTTGTTTCGAACGGAAATGACTTTCAGTGCGATAGATGATCGATTGCGCCGAAAGTCATTTTTGATAAATTTCTGACACTTCATTTTTCAATACTTTTTGGAAAGTGTTTTTTGACAGTTTTTGACTAGAGTGAAGAGTCATCTCATCAGATTCAAGAGTTTCTAGCAGTCGAGTTTCACGCCGTTGACAGATTGGTAGGTAACAGAAGCAAAATCTTTCGCATTTTACATCCTACAAGAAAAACTTCATCGTAGTTTCAAAATTCGTAGTTTTAAAATTAGAACCTATAACAAGGTAACCTGGTAAAACGAATAACTTACATCGGTTTGATTTTGTGTGCACTGCCCATAATCGCATATCAGTCTCATCTGAAAATTACAATGAAAAATGAGGTAGAGACTAAGGGTTATGCGATTATTTAGACCATCGAGTAAGAAAATAATACCATACAAGTCTAACTCTCAACCGCTCTGTGTAGGAGTTGTCATATTTTTCTCAAGTATTTTGAATATGGGCACACATTTATGACCGCAGACAGCTTCTATGCTGCATGGAGAGTGGCGGAGACGTCCATCCATTACTTACCCCGATTTTAAGGTCGTTGTTGAAAAAGCAAATTCTAAGGTTGTAGTCTAGGATATTCTTGTGGAGAATGTCTTCCCTTACGTGTTTAGTGTTTTGCAATACGTGCTGAAGAAAATTACTCCACCTTAGCCCGTGCATTTAGCAGATTACAAAAGTGGTATTGAGCAGTACAGGATTTGATATAGCTGGCGAGGCACCGCGTTTCGTAATTCAGCCGCCCGCTCCGAGTCAGACGCTGTTGTACGGTGCCCCTACAGCCGCGTACGATCCACCTTCCCATTCAGCATATGACCATAGTTTCCACCGGGGGTTAGTGATGTCTCATCGTGACTTATCAAATATATCTTTTATATTATATTATTATTATGCATAAAGTTCGTGTTTTGTTTTATTCGACAACGAGAAGTTACACAGAGGTCGCTACGAAATTTTACTCTTGCCATCGATAGGCCGGTGAAAAAACAGTTTTTTTCTCATGCCACTAAACAAAAATGACACTGGTGATGTCTGTATAACACCAGTCGGACCAGAATAGGGCAAAAACAGTTGACGAATACATAAGTTTTGCATAGATTCCCCTAGGATTCCTCACTTTGGAATCGTGGGCGTCCTCGATAAGGAATTTTGAAGAAGAATTCCCAAGACTGCCCAGCCTATACGATCGAGATTCTTGAATGAGCATCGTGTTATGAGAATCCGTCGGATTAGAAAGCTTTCACTTCAAAGGATTCTCAGAATTGGGAACGCTCGGACGAACACATAAATTTCACAGGGATTATCCAGGGTAGTGGTTCCCAACCTTCTTGGCTCCGCGGCCCCTTTTCGTTAACACAAAGAGCCCTGCGGTTCCGTTTGCGAAGCACAGAAAGCTTCGAGGCCCCCCAAAAGAGTTTCAGATACAAGCTTGTAATACGAGACTGTGTTTTCTAGTCACATGTCGTCCTGCAAGCCGAATTTGTTTCACGTTTTGATCCTAATACGCAGAAGAGTAGCAAATCCACTTTCACAGAGATATTGAGAAAGGGATCTTAATTACCTGTAAAATTCATCAAGAGCTTCGCAGCATTCTTTGATGAACTTCGCGGCCCATTTGCCGGTATGTATCCACAAATTAGAATTCTTGTAACTTTTGCAATTTTCATCCGATTTTCATAGAAATCAAAGAAATAGTTATCGGTTTCCGTTATACTCTACTAATTTTTATTTTATTTTATTTTTTTTTTTTGGAAATAAATATTGAAATTCAGTCCGCAAATATATATTTCGACTGTGACGTACAGTCTTCCTCAGTGCTTATGTGGACCAGTCCACATAAGCACTGAGGAAGACTGTACGTCACAGTCGAAATATATATTTGCGGACTGAATTTCAATATTTATTTCCAAAAAAAAAAAAATAAATAAAAATTAGTAGAGTATAACGGAAACCGATAACTATTTCTTTGATTTCTCAATCACTCTGCTAAGACGCTCGTTATAGATTTTCTTAATTCGATTTTCATAGTTTTCAGTAGAAATTCAATAACTTATCTACTTTCTATTCTAGTCAGCGGTTCCCCAAAAGAATTATCTTTCTCCCTACTTACTGACTTACTTCAGCAGCCTAGAGCCGTAGTGGCTCGTGCCGTATCAAGAATTTCCCTCCATTCTACTCGGTCCTGGAATACTCGTCGCCAATTTCCTAGACGTCTCTATACTCGCAGATCCGCTTCAACCTGGTCAAGCCATCTAGCACGTTGGGCCCCTATATTTCTGGTGCCGGTGGGGTCCTTGAAGAGAAACGATTTTACCACACATCCTCGCGATATGCCAGGCCCATCGTAGCCTACAGACCTTCGTTAGGTTCACAATGGGAATCTCTTCAAATAGTGCCTGCAACTCGTGATTCAAACGCCTACGTCACTTCCTGCTTTCGGTTTGGACTCCACCAAATATTGTCCGCAACACTTTTCGTTCAAATACGGCCAGTGCGCATATGTCTTCCGTGAGCCGCGCACGATTTCGAGTCCATAGAAAACTACGGGTCTAATTAGGGTTTTGAACAGGGCAAAGTAAGCTCAATTTTCAACTTGAATACGTCGTTGGAACTCCTTACTTGTGTTATTGTCGGCGTTCACCAGCGATCCCAAGCATACGAACTCTTCTACCACTTCGAGTTCATCGCCGTTCATGATCACCGTCCGTGGGAGGCGAATATTGGTTTCTTTCGAGCCTCTTCCCTTGATATACCTAGTTTTCGACACATTTATTTCTAGTCCAACTTTTCAAGGCTGCACTTTTAGTCTGGTGTAGATTGTCTCAGCCATCGTTGTGTTTTTCCTAATAATGTGCAGGTCGGCTGCGAAGATTATGAGTTGATAACGTTTGCTGAAAATCGTGCCTCTCGTTTCATTACCCGCTCGTCGCATTACACCCTCAAGTTAATGTTGAACAGCGTGCAGGATAATTTATCTCCTAATCTCAACCCTTTGCTTCGAAGGGATTCGAGAGTGTCCCCAACACGCACTTGTAACACACCAGTCGGTCTTAGGTAGCTTTAACAAGTCGTGTCAGTTTATCCGGAAAACCGCAGTAGTGCATTATTTGAGAGATCGAAGTAAACCACGAACGCGAACGGACGCAATTTTTCGCTGTGTCACAATTTGCTCGTTGAATATACTTAAATTTATTGTTCTCGGATAGTGTTTCATAAATGTAATCGTAAACTGAATCAAATCAAAGGTAAAGTTGCTAGTCGAGCAAAAATCAGCCCGGAAATTGTGAATTCAGACTTCAAGTGACTAATAAGCAACTAACTGTGACAATTCTGGTCTATCAGCACCAGGAAAGAGGAAGAAAATTGTGTATGTTAGTTTAGTTTAGTGCGCTGGACAAGGGTGCTTTTTGGTGCGGCCTCAATTTCAGCTGCAGCCAGGAGCCAGCTCAATTCAAGTGTTTGTTAGAAGTTGAGATCGGTTGTGAAACTTCCGCCTAATCAACCACAGTGTCGGTTAAATATTGTGTGAGAAAAAGTAAGGACAGGCAACAGCCTAAACTTATTCCCAATCTGATCCGGATGACATAGGTGAGAGCGTTCCTTTTATATTTTATCATATTTTTCTTTAAATGCTGGAGGATTCGATCAATGGGATAGTAAACAAGCAGTCTATTCGTGTTCGCGTGCATTTAATATTTAGAAGTAGCCATTTTGGGATAAAATTCATGGAGTCGAAACTAAACCACGGTTAGAAGTAGAGTTTGAATACCCGGCTTCACGCGTATTGTTCTACACAAAATAGCGTTAGTGATAGAGACCCCCATTGGATCATAATTTGTTAACAGTGACTAAACAAAATAGCTAAAGTTGTTTTGGTAAACATGCACATGGATTATGAGAGTTTGAAATGTAAGTTTTGCTACTAAGCAGAATCGATGCTAACTATTTTTCGATTTTTCTAGCTTTTGAATAGTCGTTTTGAATATTATTTTATAATTATTGCTAGTTTGGCGTTTTGTTCGCAAATTTGAGACTACGTTTTGGCAAATATGTGTACCTGCATTTTTCAAATTATTAGGGCTTTGGATGCATGGAATTTCGCCAATTTTTGTATTTGAAAGGCGACTCTTGCGTAGACAAACAAAAGAAAATCGACGTGAAACGCCGCGTCCATACGCGTCCACATCGGTAGAAAGGAATAGAGCGGTCGTGCATGATGCTTCGGTTCTGCCTTAAAGTCAGGAAATCGCTTTTTAAGAACAGACGAATGTCGTTAGTCGACCTGTTAAGCAGAAAGCCATATCTCCGGGTGACCGAATATCTACCGTTATAATTTTCGGTATAAAGAGGGTCCTTCACGAAGAAACGATAGAAGTGGCGAGACGTTAACGTGGACTCAACTCCAGTAGTTTTCGTAAAATCGTGTAGTCAGCTGAGATAAATCAATGGGAGATACGTTTCGGTAGTTGTATAAGGACTTCATAAACAGATGTCCGAATGTCACGTCGATACCTTCCATGAGTTCGTGTTTTCTACAGATAGATTATCAACGCGATGTAGTTTTCGGTATAACCTCTTGGAGGAAACAATAGAAGTGTCGAGACGTTAACGTGGATAGAACTTTCGTAGCTCTCGTAACATTGTGTAGTCGGCTGAGATACACCAATGGAAGACTCTCTTCGGTAGTTGCATGATGATTTGTTGAGGGAATGTGCGAATATTTTAGTCTGTATTAATTTAATCGCAGTTCCGGTATTCTCGCGTGCCCTTTTTTCGGTGGTATATCAAACAGAACGAGTTCGAATCGCGTAATAATTTTCGCGGAGGTTAATATGAACTTGTAGGTTTGATATTTGCTATGAACCCGGTACCCGAATTCAGCGCATCGTTTACCAAAACGAAATCTGCTGCAAACCCTACCCTTTTCTCCAACATCCCAGTGATTTCTCGTGGAAGTGCAGAGGTGTTCTCGGCTTCCAATAAAGCGAGTATCACGTCAACATATTCCCTTACACACTCCTTCTTCGACCTGCATTCGGATGCGGCCGGCGCTGGTATTGCCTAACATAAAGATAAGATCACCAGTTTTTACACATTGAGGATGAATGTTAGTCCCAAACATCACCCATTGGTTCTCTGTGTAATTACAGCTGATCTGGCAATAACGGAGTAGCAACCACGGGCGGTCAATCATGCTCATGCTCATGCTCAAAACCGCAGTAGTGCATTATTTACCAAAGCTGGTCTCGATCGACTGTATCATACGCTGCCTTGAATCCCCGAAAACATGATGTGTGGGCACGTTAAACTCCCGGCATTTCTGAAGAATCTGCCAGAGAGTGAAAATTTGATCCGTAGCAGCGCGTGCTTGTGTGAAGCCCGCTTGGTACTGCCCTGAGAATTCTTTCGCTAAAGGAAATAGACGGCCGACTAGAATCTGGAAGAGAACTTTGTAGGCAGCGTTGATCACCGTTATCCATTCCTTCGGGAGTCTCTCTTCCTCCCAAATCCTAGAGATTACCCAGTAGAGTGCCGTTGCTAGTACCTCTTTTCCATGTTTATAGAGCTCTGCCGGTAGCCTGTCCATGCCGGCGGCTCTATTATTCTTGAGTGACCCAATTTCCCGTTTGATCTCCAAGATATCGGGAACTGGAACACTACTGTCATTCCTAGGCACCCCAAGGATAACTTTCCTTCCGCCTCCTTCTGTTGCTCCGCTATTCAGGTACCCTTCAAAGAACTGCTGCCACCTGTCAACCACCTCGCGCTTGCTGGTGATCAGGTTTCCCTCCACGTCCCACCACATATCTGGACTCGGTGTGTAGCCTTAACGGGATTGGTTCACCTTCTCGAAAAACTTGCGCGTATCGTTAGCCCGAAACAGTTGTTCCAGCTCTTCACGATCTCTGTCCTCCTGCTGGCGATTCGTCCTCCTCAGAATCGTGGTCAACTCATTTCGAGCTCGTCGGTGTTTGGCCGCGTTCTCTCTTGTGGCGATGCTTAGAAAGTTTTTCAAGCTCTTTCAGTAATTTCGTCGGACACCTACTGCCGCGGTTGCGGCGTACGTAACTTCCCCCACCTGTCGTCGAGAGTCGAAGCACATAATTCTTCCGTGAAAGGTAGTGCTCTCTCTCTCTCTCTCTCTCTCTCTCTCTCGGAAATCCGTTTTCCGGGGTATGTTCCGAGACAGAGGATTTCTATGAGTATTTCAACAGAATCCTACAAATCTCGGTTCAAAGTTCACAAATTAACTTCCACAGGCCACTCGAATGGTTTGAGGTAATTTGGTGATATTCCCGCAAAATGGTCCCTTCGGAATTATTTTCACCGGGGCTTCCAGTGGCCAAAAAAACAATAAAATAAACAAATACTATTCAATGTTGGTATTTTTGGTATTAACCGAAATGACGCCCAGAGACCGGCAAACCACTCTAAAAACCTTCTTGAAACCCGAAATGGTGATTTCCGGTTTTTAGAAAAAGACTAAAAATGGCCAAATACCAACTAATACAATATTTTCGGAATTATTTCAATTATTGTTACATTTTGTGACATATGACGGAGGGGGGTTAGCTTGAGTGTGACATCACATTTAAACTGAAAAAAAAAAATAATTAAAAAAGTCACATATAGTGCTATGCGCCGATCAAATCATCGCACAGTGGGGCGACTCCATACAAAGGCTGGCCAAGCAAAAAAATTGTCGATAAATGCGACAAAAACTCGGTATTTACATAAATTTGGGGCGCTAAACACGAATTTGGCATCCATTTTTTGTTTGGGACCGTCAATAAAGCACGAAATCAAATTTTTAATATTTTTTGGCACATTTTTTTGCTTTTTTTATAGAATTATATGATCTTTGACCACAAGTAGTGCCACCGGGCGTCCTCCCCATTGAAAAAATACGTAATTTATGGACGACCCCTCGAACTAAACAAATTTTACCTAAATATATATATATATATATATATATATATATATATATATATATATATATATATATATATATATATATATATATATATATATATATATATATATATATATATATATATATATATATATATATATATATATATATATATATATATATATATATATATATATATATATATATATATATATATATATATATATATATATATATATATATATATATATATATATATATATATATAATATTTTTTTTTTAAATAAATTAAAACAACATAAGTAATACAAACTAATTACAAATTAAAAAAGTCATCATCATCTTCCGCTGTGATCGCTTAAATCAGCTTAAATTACTTATCAGTAGGAAAAATGTCTTTCGCTGCAATTTTCATTTCTTCTAGTGATTTTCGATGTTTAATTGTTTTATATATATATGTTATCTTCCTAATCCGGTTTCTATGGTTGAAAGAGGGCATTTAAATACATGTATAACACCATGAATTGACAACTTACTAGACATTGAATTAGGTGGTGCCGCTGAAGTTGAAGGCTCCATAATAAAATTCAACGAATTTATGAATTTGAAAACCAAGACACTGGAATGACACAACGTTCTAAATGAATACGAAAAAATGCGGAGGGCGACGACTGTTCTTTGCTTTTTCTCATAAAGCAAAATGTGTGCTTTACTTTTGTATGCAAACGAGTGCGAAGCAAAAGCAATCTCCAAACGGACTATTGTTAGCCGGAGTTTGATGGTATGAATTTACTGTGCGAATTTCATGATCATAAATTGGAAAGGGCTGAATGTTTTTTATATTATTTCAAATTTGCAGAAAGTGATAAAGTTATTTTTTTTTTATTCTCGCTTATTTTCCGTCGGTCTAGTTCCGCCACTGTTGTGGCCAATCACCGACGCCCAGGAAGGCGACTCCACACCCAGGACCCTAACTCACGACCCGTTTATCAACGGACCGGCGCCAACGGCTTTACTTCCTCATGCGATGGAAGGCGTGATCCAAGAGATTTTTCGCCTCAGAAAATCTCCCGGTGTCGGCTAGGATTGAATCTAGACCAGTTGGGTTGGTTGTGAGTGGATCACGCCACCTCACAACCATCGACACCTATGTCGGCGGTGGGATTCGAACCCAGGCGTCGAGCGTGGTTGGCGGAGACGTTACCAACCACACTAAGCCCCCGCTCAGTGATAAAGTTTGACATAATTGAAATTTCTTAAAGATTTGTTTGCTGTTTTTTTGTTTAACACTTGTTTTATAACTTTTCATTGAAAAAATTTTATGATTTTTGCCCAAATTTATATTTTATCCTTACGGATTGAGTACGATATCATAAATTTCCCTTGAGGGGGTATCATGGTTATGATTAAAATCAATTCTGGATGAAATTTCAATTTTAAAAATAAAAACTAAAAAATCTGCTGTCGCTTTTTTCACTAAAGTGACAATTTGCGTAGTTTTGCGCTACAGCGGGTAGTATGCATTTGAAAGCTTACGTTTTTACCTAAATTTTGAATGTAGTCACAACCGTGGCAATCTGCGGCAACTAAACTATTAATCTACTTTTCTACAAAAAATCACGTTTTTTTTAATTTTTTTTAGTGTCAGGCCTACTATAATCAAATTTTACAATATCTAATGAAAAGCGTGGCGCAGCGGCGCACAGGACTAGTCACATACCTAACCATGGGCGTAGCCAGAATTTCAAATAGGGGGGGGGGCAAGCTCTTCAAAATTTTAGAAGTAAAAAAATGGTACACTAAGATCGCTTTTTACGCGGGTTTTTCACGCGGCTTTTTTTACGTGGATTCTGGAATTTACGCGGTTTTTACGCGGATTTCGAAATTAACGCGTTTTTTCTACGCGGATTCCGGAATTCACGCGTTTTTTTACGCGGCACGTATTCCCCGCGTAAATGCGACTGTATGTGTTTTGAAAAATAGAAATAAATACTAGTCTTTAGTGATTGTTACATCAAGGCAACCAGTTGTCCTTGACATCAGAGTGGAAAATTTGATTATTCTTTGTCCAACCGTGAATATAAATAGATGTTCTTTACTAAAAACTCTTAAGTTCATTCAAACCTTCGGACATATCATTTTGGCGACGAGGATCTCAAGAATCCACAAACATGGCAGAAGATAGAGTTGATCAGCAGCTGCAACCGGGAATTTAAGATATGATTCACAAGATGACCCAAATTTTACAGCGGATAGCGGTCCAGCAGCAGCAGCGTCAGTATCAAAACCTCGGAGCAGATTTTGGAGTCCCTCTTTTCGAACATCATCGAGTTTGTCTTCGACGAAGAAAACGGAGTTACGTTCGGACGTTGTTGTTTAACCGCTATCAGGACCTCTTCGAGAACGATGCAGGCCAACTGAATAATGCGGCGAAGGTACCTTTACTTCTCCGGAAGCTGGACACCCATTCGCACAGCCGCTATCTCAACTACATCCTGTCAAAGCTTCCCAAGGACTTGAAGATTGAAGACACAGTCAAGATTCTCAATAAAATCTTCGGGATCAAACGTCAAACGTCCCGGAAGCGGTTCATGTGTCTTTTCAAGATTGTTGTTGACCATCTGCCGATGAGTAATGTGCTGAACGAGCGTTCAATCGTGCATGTTTCCATGGTAGAGCAAGTGAAATTTTAACTGCTTTCTCAGTCGCAGGGAAGAAAGAACGGGTTTTAGCTAGCAGATCTTTAAGATCCAACACTTCCAAGTTCTTACGGTCTGCTCTCATACTGCTGCAATGTTAATACAAAACTTCCACCTCTCCAACAAAATTGTCAACTTCATAAAAAATTACGAAATTTTCGGTTTTGCGCTTGAACTCTTCCAACGACATGCGTATTACGCTAGCGGGATGCAGCAAGTACAACGCGTAGGCAGGTGCACTATCTTCATCGAACCGTGTTTCCAGTGAGATTACAAGAGAATCAAGGTAAGGAATTGTCACAGCTCGGTTCCAATACTCCAAGCCAGTTGATGCAGGTGGATTTGCCCCGTACTTTTGTCGCTGCAATATCCTTGGTGGATCAACTGAAAAACCTGTGCAATTACACGCAACATAGCGCAAGCATTTCAATCAATTATTTTTGATCTGGCTGATACTTTACACAGTTGTTTCTATGGGCTAAAGATGTCAATTTGTGCTACTAGAGTTATTGAAAACAAAATTTTGCACCAATGTCAACATTTAGGGGGGGGGCAACGGCCCTCCCCTGCCCTCCCCTGCCCCCCTCTGGCTACGCCTATGTACCTAACCACAGAGTTCAACTCAGAACTATCTATGATATTTGCATCATTCATTTATAGTTCTACGATCCCTTTTTTGCTCAAGATTAGCTTTAGATAAAATAAACTATTTTAAGAAAAACATTGACATAAGACAGGCTGTTTTAATTTTAGCTTGATGTTGCAGTCGTGTCTTATCTGTATATAAACTTTCCAAATTTTTCTAGTTATTTTTATCATATTCGTCATTCTGGTTAAATCATTGTTAGTAAGATTCACTCACTCTCATTATTTCTGTCATTTTTGTTATTCTTGTTATTTTTGTCTGGTCTCCCAGCTGGTTTCGAGGTACGATGCTGGTAGGTAGGTACTGGCTTGTTGGGCAGTTGTCGTAAGTTCGAGACGCGGCTCGGGAGAGACTGTTAGTGTCAGTATGATCGTAGCGCTAGCCCCGCCATTGTTCTGTACACTCAACAGTTGTCTGCAAAGTCTGTGTATAATAAACAGAAGGTCGAATTTCGAATCGGAATGTAGCCAAGGCTTTGCTTTTTGTTATTTTCGTCTGTTTCTTAGTTTTCTCTTTTTGTCATATTTATTATTTTCTCCTCTCACGAAACATATAATTGAAATGGCTTCTTACTCACTTTTGCACTTTTGTTTTACTATTTCATCTACATCTCATTTCTGTAATTTATGTCATTTATATCAATTTTTTCGTTACGAGCATTTTTACTTACTGTCATTTTGCCATTTTTTATTAAATTTTCTTGTCATTTATTCTTACGTAATTAGTCATATTTGCATTTTGGTAACTTTTGTCACTTTTAAAAACCATCATCGCATTTGCGGTTTTTAGCATGTCCATTTTCGTCAATTGGTCATTTTTTCTGCATGTTTTTTTACCCTCTTGTTACATTTCCTTCTATTTTTGCACCATTTTGATTTTTGTTTATTCTCTTTTGACGCTTTCATGAAGATATTTAAAAAAAATTCAAAATTTTTTGGCACAGTGTATACTGCCGGTACCCGGATAACTGTCCCATAATGAAAAACAACAAGTTGAGAAAACGGCGATTCAATATTATCCGTAAATTTTCGAATTTCCAGCAATTACATCCAGAACCAATGACCATAACAGTTTCATGGCAGCACAAGTTTATCGTTGAGAACAAAAAAACATGGATGAAATTGGTTTTACGTTATATAAATTGAAAAAATAGACAAATGGGACAAAATATGCGGGTACATTTAAAAAGTACTCGCATATTTTGTCCCATCACATATAAATTCAGCAAGCAACCAGCAGTACTTTCAATATGGGACAAAAACAACTAGGTATTTTTGCCATGTTTTTCCATACAAAAGTATAAATTTTATTTTTTTTCCCAGAAAATATGATAACAATTAAGTCAATTCCCGATGATAACTCAAAAGTGACCAAAATCAATATGGGACAGTTATGCGGGTACTGGCAGTATATTAGTTATTTGATTTATTTTAAATTTTTTTTTAATAATGTATTTGGCTTGTTTTTATAATTTGTGATAACTTCAACATTTTTGCATTCATGACGTATCTATCGTTTCTGACGTATATAAATTTTTGTTCATATTTCTTTACATTTTTCTTGTCATATGTTATAATCTGTACATATTTAAATTTTAAACATTTTTGACAACATTCTCAACATTTTGCCGTCTTAAAAATTTGTGTCATTTAAATCATTTGGTCATTATCACCATTTTAAGTAATTGTTTCACTATTGCATTTTTCATAAGTTTTGTTTCAGTTAAGATATCAAAAAAAATAATTATCGGTTTCCGTTAGACTCTACTAGAAATTTGAGAGATAAATATTGAAATTCAGTCCGCACAAATATATATTTCGACTGAGACATACAATTATCCTCAGTGCTTATGGGGACTGGTGACCAGTTACTGCGGCAGCTGCGTCCAATGAGTGGTTTGACGCTGAGTGCCAGCGAGTGACGGAGGAGAAGAACCGCGCCAGGGGTCACATGTTGGCCACGGCTGTGACTCGTCGGAGCATGGGTAGATATCGAGATGCTAGAGCCGCTGAAAAGAGACACCATCGCCGGAAGAAACGACAGCAGCGTATTCTTGTGGAGGCGGAAGGTTGCTTCTCCAGGCACGATGCGAGGAGCTTCTACAAGAAGGTCAACGGAATCAGGAATCGAAACGTGTCAGCCCCTGTCATGTGCAACGATAGGGAGGGGAACCTGATAACCGATAAAACAGAGGTGACCAGGCGTTGGAAGGAACACTTCAGTGTGCTGTTGAACGGTGAGGGAAACAGTGGAGTCGAAAGGAGCAGGATGACTATTGAGAATGATGGTCAAGCAGTGGATCCACCATCCATGGACGAGGTGAAGAAAGCAGTGAAAGAGCTGAAAAACTGCAAGGCAGCCGGGAAGGACGGCATTCCCGCCGAACTCTTCAAAGTCGGGAGCGAACAGCTGTATCGTGCCACCCTTCGGATTATGCTGTGAGTGTGGTCTGATGAAGAATTGCCCTCGGACTGGTTGGAGGGTCTCATAAGCCCGATCTACAAAAAAGGTCATCGCCTGGACTGTAGCAATTATCGGGGCATAACTCTTCTCAATACCGTGTACAAAATTCTCTCCCGCATCCTGTTCCACAGACTGAGGCCGTTGCAAGAGACCTTTGTTGGCGAGTACCAATGCGCTTTTCGAGGGGGACGCTCCACGACGGACCAAATGTTCACCTTGCGACAAATCCTCGATAAATTTCGAGAATTCAACTTGCAGACGCACCATCTGTTCATAGACTTCAGGGCAGCGTACGATACAGTTAAGAGAAATGAGTTATGGCAGATTATGATCAAACATGGCTTCCCAACAAAGCTGATCAGGCTGATACGTGCCACACTTGAAGATTCTACATCAAGCGTCAGGATAGCCGGTGAGATATCGGACTCGTTCGTGACGTTAGATGGTTAGTTGGCCTTCGGACCTCTCAGGAGGGAAGCTGTGAGATTAGGGCTTGTCATGAAATCTGCCAAAACGAAATACATGGTGGCTGACATAGTGCGTGGTAGTCCTTCGGAGGTTGGTGCTGCGGTGGTGCTAGATGGGGAAACATTTGAAGTTGTCGACGAATTTATTTACCTGGGAACATTAGTGACATGTGACAACGAGGTTAGCCGTGAGATAAAGAGGCGGATAGCAGCCGCAAACAGGGCCTTTTACAGACTACGTAACCAACTAAGATCCCGCAGTCTGCAAATTCGTACTAAATTTGCACTCTATAAAACACTGATTCTTCCGGTGGCTCTCTACGGCCATGAATCATGAAAGCTCTTGGTGTTTTTGTGCGTAGGCCTTTGCGTTCAATCCTTGGCGGCAAACTAGAAAATGGTGTTTGGCGCAGACGCATGAACCATGAAGTGTATCAGGCATACAAATCACTGGATATAGTCAAGCGGATAAAACACGGCAGGCTTCAGTGGGCTGGGCATGTAGCGAGAATGCCGGATGAGCGTCAAGCGAAGACTATATTTAGCAGGAATCCCGATGGAGGTCATCGACTTCGGGGTAGACCCCGCACTCGTTGGATGTGTGCTGTCGATGAGGATGCACGCGAAATTGGTGTTAAGGGCGATTGGAGGATAGCAGCCCAAGACCGTGGGACATGGCGACGTATTCTGGATTCGGCACTGGATCGATAATCGGTCTGTCGCCTTAAAAGTAAGTAAGTAAGTACCTGTAGTGTTGCCGAATCACAACCCTAAGTTTAAGATGCACATAAGTTTCACTCGATGTTTTTTTGCTTTTTCTCTTCTATTAACGATTATCTTGGCTTGTAATTTTTGTTTGGCGCATATTTTTAGAACTCACATTAGTGAACAAAGCTGAACCAAATTTATTTTAATCTTAATCTGCTCTTCGACCTGCAATAAAGGCTGTCTTTTCCAATACTCACAGTTGACAAAAGTTTCTTCAAACCTGTTTTTAGTGTTGTCAGTTTGAATCACTACCGCAAGAAAAACTGACATCTGAATTAGTTTTATTCTGGGTAACCTATCTTTCACCTGTTTTCACTCTTTCTCGAACTTTTCCAGCTGTTTTTTATTTATACTGCTTAACAGTGAAAATTCACCACTCTACGAGAGGTGGAACCATTCTGTTTCTAATATAAGGTAAATAACCGCGGTATTTTGAAATTAAAATAATATGTTAGTATTATTTCATGATTATTTTCATTTAATTTTGAAACCGTCACCGTTGCTAAAATTTTTGCCAAAACATCCGGAATGAGACATTTAAAAATCAAAAATAGCGCACCCACAGGTCACGGGAATGCGCTTCATTTCCACCGAACTGGCCGCTGCGGTACTCGAGTACATCGTAAAGATCATCAGCCCATCGCGGTGCTAATTTCATCCGCAGTATCCGTCGTCGCTTCGCTGTCAACAGACCCTGAGATATGTCCTGGTTCGGAACGTCACGTCACGCATCTCTGACGCTCGCTGCAATTGTCTTCTACTCAGTCAACGGAATCCTAGGGTAACCGGGTTTACAACTAAAATTTTCAAAAAGTTACTAAGCTTCATCTGGCCACCCTAAGTATCTTATTCTGTCTCTCTCGCAGTCACTAGCGGATTGTACAATAACACCACAGGAACGCAGTCAGATGTGTGAAGTTGTCATAAGTTTTTATGAGCAGCCGATGGCCAAGTGGTGCTATGCTGTTTGTCGCAGTGAAAATATTTCAATTCGAAACTGAACACCACGTGCCAAGGAACGCGACGCTCAAAGTGGTGGGTACTTTCTTCGTACCACGGTGGGACATTTTCGACTGCTTGTCTTCAGAACTGGGGCGAACAGCGGAGGGCAGCCTGACTGTGCTAGGGTAAACAACTTCAACCACGATGTAAAACCACAAAACTTCTGAATCCCACAGTGCGTCACGTTACAATTTTAGCATTTATGAGGTGAGCATCGAAATGATGAAAACCGCAAAAGGAGATGGCAATAACGGCGGGCGGTGGGTGGCGGATGGCGGTGACGATGGTTATGGTCTCTGGCGATGATTGCGATGAAATTCTAGACACAATATGTGCTAATGCGAACGATATGGTTCCTGTCGTTGGAAACCCGAGAGTCTAGTAAACGACGGAGCGTGAGGAGCAATATTACCTCCCAACCTCGCTCCCGGATCGGCCCAACCATTTAGCAATTTCGTAACGGTTGCTGAACTTACGGCAATTCGTCCGACCGTGTGGGGATCCGACCGAAAATTTTAACCGCATCAAAGGGCGCATATGCAAAAAAAAAAAACAACAACAACAAACCAGGCGAACGCTATCACTTAACAATGCTGCCACGCCGCTGCTGTACCTGCTGTTTACAAACCCCAAAATGAAAATTTATTTCCTCCTCTCGTTTTTCATGTTGCGCTATTCCGCTTGCGGTCGGTTTTTCCACCCCACGCAATGCCGCTCCTGTGATGGAACGCGAGCGCGTGTTTCGTCCCACCACCGTGTTCCGTGCCTTGGACCTGTACCGGAGTCATGAACATGGACATGTTGCAGTCCTGCCTGACAAGCACTTTTATTTGCCAGCACCGCTGAGGCAGCTCGCTATGAACGGTGAAGAAGCACAGAATTACAACGGAAAAAAAGAAAGAAAGAAAACATCTCTTCGTTGGCTTTCCGAGCGACACGATGATGGCGAACAGAAAAAAGAACACACTGCAAAACGATGAGCATAAATGAAAATGATAATTTTTTCGTTGGCCGTTTCAGGATGGGTCTTCGGGTGCGAAGGACTTCTTTTCCGTCCAGTTCTAGGGTAGAGTGCTGCCTGTTGGATGGTTTCGTTTTGCAGAACCGGATTAAAAACTTTCTCCGTTTCAATTGTTTTCCAGAATCTCCCCGTTAATTCCGAGCGACTGAAAAGTTTTGGAAATTTCAGTTTATTTTTGCATCAAATCCAAGTAAAGGTCAGTAACCTCCACCGTAGCCACCGCAAACGATTCGCAACATCCCCTCCCCCCTACCCCCTCTATCACTCACAGCTTGGCTATCTCGTTTCAAATTTATGACATTCGTAATGATGTACGGGAGAACAGAAGTTGCTCGACACGCCGTCTGTCCGTTTGCCTTTTATTTCAAGCCGAGCTTACAATATTGGGTGCGATGTGAAATAAAAATACTGCCAAGGGATTTTAAGAAACAACAGGCAGCAGACCATAAGAAAGTAAGTAAAAAAATGAGAAAAGTAATCTGCTCTCGCACAGGATGGATGCGATGGAAAACAGCTTCGCACAAAACCTCCCCCCCCCCACACACACACAACCCAGTCGGAAAAGGTGGGTGGCTGTTGATGGAAAATTTGAAGAATCCAACTAACCACGCCGGTTCTAGCGTTGTTGACATTCATTCCGGGGATGCTTCCTTTTTTTTCGGACAGATAAATTATAAAATATGTTCGTTTTTCTTTGCTCGTCTCCTCAGAGGTTTGGTTTGTCGTGTAAGGTGAGGAACACTCCGCAGAGCAAGGAGGGCCCGAGACTAACTAATGCTGGAAGAGTTTAGTTCAAATAGCATCTCTTGCAAATGGAATGCTGAATGTTGCGCTCGAGGAAGACCCTCCGGAGTCGGGAAAGGGGAGCGAATACACCGAGAGATGACATGTTGCCTGGCAGAGTGTGATTTATTGGAAGGTAAATTAACGTCTATAAATCTTCGGCTGCCTACGCGAGCGGAATCGTACCTACTATTGCCTTCCTCTTGCCTCATCTTTCTCGCCGTCGACGTCGTGGTCGTCATCGTTGCGATTATATGGGCCGTGAAGAGGAAAAGTGTTATCTTTATTTAGTCCGGGAATCCGGCGGGATTTCCACGAGCATCGGGAAGAACCTGAATGAGCACATTCTAGAAACGGTTTGGCTAATGAACATGCGATGCTAGCTATTTATGGTAATTTGACAACAAACACACACACGCACTTCCAGTAACCCTTGCGTTGTGATTGATTATCTAGTTCAGAGTAATTGCTTTCAACTTTGAACGCCTAATTAGGAACAAAGTGACTGTTCCTGGTAATTTTGGGTTGGATGAATAATTACTTGAACGAAAAGTTTTCCTGTAGAGAATCGAAAACCAAGAAAAATAAATTTGTTGCGAAATATATTTCAGTATTGATTCATAGTGGAATCTTGCGATTTCAATATCTAAACATATAAAAATGCAGCTCTGTTTGTCTGTCTGTCTGTCTGATTCATATAGGCTTGGAAACTACTGAACCGATCGGCGTGAAATTTTGTATATATGGGTTTTAGGGGCCGGGAAAGGTGACTAAGATAGTTCGAGACCCCTACCCCTTCTGCAAGGGAGGGGTCCCATACAAATGAAACACAAATTTCTGCACATCTCGAAAACTAACCAAGCAAATGGAACTAAATTTGGCATGTGGATGTTTTTAGGAGTAACAAATATGTCCATGTTGGTTCGACACCCTTCCCTCTTCTGGAAGGGAGGGGTCCCATACAAATGAAACACAAACTTCTGCACATCTCGAGAACTAACCAAATAAATAGAACCAAATTTGGTAGGTAGAAGTTTTTAGGGGTAACAAATATATCCATAATGGTTTGACACCCCTCCCTCTTCTACAAGGGAGGGGTCCCATACAAATAAAATACGAATTTCGCGCAGCTCGAGAACCAGTTATCCAAATACAACCAAATTTGGTATGTGAATGTTTTTAGAGGTAACAAATATGTCCATAGTGGTTCGACTCCCCTCCCTCTTCTGTGAGGGAGGAGTTCATAACAAATGAAACACAAATTTCTGCTTATCTCGAGAACAAACCAACTAAATGGAGCCAAATTTGGCAGGTGATTGTTTTTAGGGGTAACAAATATAATGGTTTGACACCCCTCTCTCTTCTATACGGGAGGGGTCCCATACAAATGAAACTCAAATTACGCACATCTCGAGAACCAATCAAGCAAATATAATCAAATTTAGCAGGTGAATGTTATTAGGTGTAACAAACATGTCCATAATGTTTCGACACCCTTCCTTCTTCTGGCATGTCTCCAAATACCATTTCGAAATCCAAGATGGCGACTTCCCGTTTCTGAAAAATAGCGGCAAATGACCTTATACCACCAAACATGAGTATTTCTGGGATTGTTATGATAAACTGAAGCCACAAATCGACCTCAAACAATAATTTGAATTGTAAGATGGCGACTTCCGGTGTCTGGAAAACAGCCGAAAATGACCAAATACCACCCAATATAAATGTTTCTTCAACTAGATTGACGCTCAGAGGCCAAAAATTGTCTCCTAATACCATTCTGAAATCCAAGATGGCGACTTCCGGTTTCTGAAAAACAGCGGCACATGACCAAATACCACCCAATATGGGTATTTCCGGAATTGTTATGATGCACTGAAGCCACAAATCGATCTCAGACAACATTTCGAATTGTAAGATGGTAACTTCCGGTGTCTGGAAAACAGCCTAAAATGATCAAATACCAGTCAATATGAGCGTTTCTTTAATCAGATTGACGCACGGAGGCCAGAAATTGTTCCCAAATGCCATTTTGAAATCCAAGATGGCGACTTCCGGTTTTCGAAAAACAGCAGCAAATGACCAAATACCACCTAATATGGGTATTTCCGGAATTGTTATGACGCACTGAAGCCAAAAATCGACCTCAGACAACATTTTGAATTGTAAGATGGCGATTTCCGGTGTCTGGAAAACAGCCGAAAATGACCAAATACCACCCAATAGGCGTCGTACACAAATTACGTAACGCATGAAGGGGGGGAGGGGGGATAAGTCTGCGTTAGTAATTGTTACATTGGGGGAGGAAGGGGTAGTTGAGCCCGTTACGTAACTGAGATGTTTGCTCAGAATTGCAAATTTGGAGGAGGGGACAGGTTGTCCAGCGTTACGTAACTTAAGGGGGGGGGAGAGTCATATCTAACGTTACTTATCGTTACATAGGGGGGAGGGGGTCTGAAATCTAGGTTTTTAGCGTGACGTAATTTGTATACGACGCCATATAGGTATTTCCGGGATTGTTATGATGCACTGAAGCCAAAAATCGACCTCAGACAATATTTTGAATTGTAAGATGGCGACTTCCGGTGTCTGGAAAACAGCCTAAAATGATCAAATACCACTCAATAGAGGCGTTTCTTTAACCAGATTGACGCACGGAGGGCCGAAATTGTTTTGAAATCCAAGATGGCGACTTCCGGTGTCCGTAAAACTGCCTAAAGTGACCAAATACTACCCAATATGAATATCTCTGGAACGAGAATTAAGCTGAAAATTGACCTCAGACACCATTATAAATTGTAATATGGCAACTTCCAGTTTCTAAAAAACAACCAAAAATGGCCGATTTCCATACAAAATGAGTATCTTCGGAACCAGAATGATACACAGGAGCTAGAATCGACCACAGACACCATTTTGAATTCGAAGATGGTGACATCCGGTTTCTGGAAAACAGCCGAAAATGACCAAATAACACCCAATATGGGTTTTTCTCAAACCAGAATGACGCTCAGGGGCCAGAAATTGTCTCGAAATGCCATTTTTAAATCCAAGATGGCGACTTACGGTTCCGGATCACCGGACCCAGAATGATGCAAGGAGCTATAAATTTACCTTAAACAACAGTTTGAATTGAAAAATGGCAACTTCTGGAAATACTTCCGCAAATAACCGAATACTACTACATATGGATAAGTCCGTAATCGAAATGATGTGAAGAAGCCAAGCATTGACCCTGGACACCATTTTGAATCAGAAGATGACAGTTTCTGGAAAACAACGAAAATAACTGAAATGCACCCAATATAAATCCGGAATAGAGGTCATGTACAAAAGCCAAAAGTTGAGGATGTTGCCATTCCGATAAAACCAACTATTTTTAAACGATATAATCCAATCGCAAGGAATCAATAAATTTGAAATGTTTAAAATTATTAAATTAAACACTAAAATAGGCGGGACGAAGTTTGCCGGGTCAGCTAGTATAAACTAATTTATTAACTGCGTTTTAATTTTGACTAGCAAGAGGATCGTGAGGAGGTCAAGCAGCTGTCTCGGCCCGCGAAACGCGGAAATTTTATAAAAAGGTTAATCAGTCTCGCAGTGGCTATGTGCCAACATGTGCAACGACGCCAATGGGAACCTTCTCACGAATACCAGCGAAGTGGTCGGGAGGTGAAAGGAGTACTTCGATGGACACCTGAATAACGATACAACAAGCAGAAACGGAACTAGGAGCACCAGCAGGAGATGACCGAGTACCAGCCCTTAGATATTCATGCAATTCGTTGTGAGATCGGAAAGCGGAGGGATCAAAGTCGCCGGCAAGGACCGCTTGCCAAGCGAGCTTTTTAAGTATGTTAAATAACCGCTGGATAGTGTGCTGCACGGATCATTTCGAAGATTTGGGAGGATAACATTCACGACAATGTATTCCCGAATAAACTGACGGGTTTGAGCAAGGCCGTCATGGCGCAATTAATGTGCTACATGCGTGTTTCAAGAATACTCTTAGCTCCCTTTGAATCTCGCAGAGGGTTAAGACAAGGTATTGGACTTTTTGTTCGCTATTCAACATCATTCGTGATCCTGAAGGTGGGCATCCACATGAGAGGCTCGATTTGTAGAAGAGCGGTTCAGCTTCTGGACTTCGGGGAAGACTTCAACACCATAATACGAAACATTTCATAGGCGGAGGAATCTTACGCCCGACTGGAAACCGAAGCCAGACAAATCGGTGGCTGAAAATGTCAACGAAAATGAAATACATGCGAGCGAGAGGCTCCAGGGAGAACCACATCAATCTCCCAACGCAAGTCTCTGTAGACGACGATGAGCCTGTGGTGGTCCACGAGCTCGTGTATTTGAAGTCATTGGTAACCACCGATAATAACACCACCATAGAGATCCAAAGACGCAAGCAGACAAGTAATCGTGCTTGCTTTTAACTTTGGAAGATGCTTCGATCAAAACTAATGCGACGACGTATGAATTTGACGCTGTACAAAATCGTGATAAGACCAGTAATCCTCTACGGAGTCGAGATAACAGCCTTCCTGGAAAACTTCAACGCGGTTTTAAAACGGAAGGTGCTGCGGACTATCTACCCAGGAATACAGATGCATGACGGAGAATGGCGAAGGCGAACGCACTGCTTGAAGATAACCCCATTTCACACCTGACAAAAGTCAATACGCTGCGGTGACCTGGTTACTTCGTGGGCATTCAGGACCACAACCCTGTGAAATCGCTACTCTTCAGCAACCATGCCGACATTAGGTATAGAGGAGCGGAGCGTGCACGATGGCTCGATCAAATTGAAGGTGACTTGCGAATGAATAGACCCTTGAGAAACTGGTAAACTCACCCCGTTTATGCAACAAACTTGCTGGAGCCATTTGGGCATTGAATAAATTTTTCACAGTTAAATCAGCCACAATCCAATTACTCACGTTGGTGCCTTTTTTTGGATGACGATAACAAAAACTAAACTACAAAATTGCGTTTGCTGAATTTCCCATGGAAGGTTATTATATTAACTTGACTTGCAAAAAATTCTACGCCTTTGTGAGCAACTTCCTGGCAGTTAACCGGAAAAAAACATTATTTTTGGAGCAGATCTTACGCTAGCCGTTCCATCTCCTCCAACGATCGCTTCGAGTAGTGGATTGACACCAGATTCGGCCAGGACATCGCGTCTTCGACCTTGTGGTATGATATTTCTTTATGAACGACGCAATTTCCGGCAGGTACTTTTAATTTAGCGATATGAGCCGTAAAGTGAAACGACGAGTTGCAACTGCGAACAGGGCCTTTTACGAACTAGGTAACCAGCTAAGGTCCCGTAGTTTGCAAGCTCGCACAAAACTAGCGCTGTATAGGACGCTGATACTCCCGGTGGCCCTTTACGTACATGAAGCATGGACGTTAAAGGAAATTGATCGACGAGTCCTCGGAGGTTTTGAGCGTAAAGTTCTGCGATCGATACTTGGGGAAAAAAGTACCGAGCGATGACACTTTTTTGATGACATCCAAGAGCGTCCCTCTATGACAGTGTTTTTTTTTTAATAGGAGGAGATGTTTAGTAATGAATTAATTATTTGCTAATATTTATTCAGAATTTATATTGTGTGTTCTGCCACAAACGGTGACATATCAACACTATTACATATATTTTATTTTAATTTCATTAAAGATTGTAATTCCTTCCACAGTTAAGTGAATATAATTGTATGAAAATTGTAAACCTACTTATCAAGAAAAAAAAAGAATTTAAAAAAAACCTTAATCTAATCTTACACCTATCCTACTGACTATAAAGTGAGCTTATCGTTGTGTTTGAGGGTTGCAACGATTTTTGTCGGAACTTGCTGATAATTTGGTTTGACATATTTTCTAATGTTACCACATTAGTAAGCCTGTGTAGTTCATTCGTGCCAAACCAGCGAGGACGCTTCAATATCATTTTCAAAGGCTTATTCTGAATTCTTTGAAGCATCTTCTTTCTGGTTGTACAATAACACGTCCAGATGGGGACTGCATATAACATTGCTGAAGAGTGCGGTCAGTCAAGTAACTTTGAATCATTTTTGTGGTGTAAAGAGTAAAACGAAAATTGGACATTTTAGCTATCAAACCTTTATGCCAAACACTGTCGAATGCTTTTTCTATGTCTAGAAGAGCAGCTCCTGTGGAATAACCTTCAGATTTATAAGGACGAATCATATTAGTTACTCTAAGTAACTGATGAGCATTCGAATGCCCGTGGCGAATTCCGAACTGCTCATTTGCAAAAATTGAATTTTCATTGATATTTGTCATCAGTCTACTAAGAATCACTCTTTCAAAAAGTTTGCTTATAGAGGAGCGTAAACTAATTGGACGATAACTTAATGCTTCAGCTGGATTTTTTCAGGTTTTGAAATTGGAGTGACTTTGGCCTTTTTCCATTTTGAGGGAAAATATGCTAATTCAAAGCATCTGTTAATAATTCTCACCAAGATATTTAAAGAGCTTTCAGGAAGTCTTTTGAGGAGGATATATGAAATCCCATCATCTCCTGGTGCTTTCATGTTTTTAAAGTTCTCGATAATAGTTCGTATTTAATCCAAATTTGTTTCTAGTACCTCTTCAGAAAGAAATTCTTGAGTGGTGATCTGATCATACTTTTGTAATACTTCATTTTCAATAGGACTTCATTACGTTCAAATTGAAACTATGAACACTCTTGAACTGCTGAGCAAGTTTTTGAGCTTTTTGTTCATCCGTGAGAAATATGTGGTCACCATCTTTGAGGACTGGATAGGGCTTTGAAGGTTTCTCAAGAACCTTCGAAAGCTTCCAGAAAGGTTTGGAATATGGTTTTAGTTGTTCAACTTCGCTCATGAAATTTTCATTTCGCAAGACTGCATGCTTGGTTTCGCTCTTTCGCTCTTTGAATGCTCATTAGCATGTACTTTGTCAAGGAGGCAGAATTCGTACATTGTATCGTTGAAATTGCCATAGGTACAGCGCAAAAGTCAGGCCAAGCTTGAAAAACCGGAAGAGCTGCTCTTTTGGTACCTACGAAAATAAAACAACTATTGCTATGGAACTATAGCAATTTTAACATGACAATGTTCAGACAAATTGTAAAGATTGAGTGTCTCTACATGTGCTTCATATATGACTTGTTCGAATTCTGTCTCCTTGACAAAATATAGCCTAATGAGCGTTCAAAGAACAAAAGAGCGAAATCAATCATGCGCAAGAATGTGAATCTATGTTCGATTTTCATTTGTAAATCTTTAAAAATAACTTTCAAAGCAGGATCACGAGTTTATTAATAATGACGTCTCCGTATGTTCTTCAAACGTATAAGAAGTTGAAACTCGTTGTCAATAATTGGTGTATTATATTTCACTCTAGTCTTAGGAACTGATAAGTTCCGGGCATTGAGAATTAAACTGCACAAATCATTTAATGCCTCGTCAATGTCAGCACTATTTTGTAAAACAATATCACAATTTTAAGCTTTCTTTGATCGTGGTACGATATCGATCCCAATCGGCCCTGTGATAATTGAACACAAACCTAGTGGAATTTAAAACAGTTTCACGGGATATGAAAAAAGTTACAAGAAGATCAGAATCAAAATCAGCATGAGTTAACAAATCACTACATGAATGACTGTGATTTATTAATACCAAATCAAAAAAGTGTGCGTAATGACGAGCATCATAGTTTGTTTATAACGTGCTGTGAAATTTTCGAATTTTTACGTGTGAAATTGTGTGTGCACATAGAATATTTAGTGTCTGAAGTGTACTATAGAAAGATCTTCATCAGGATAAGTAGAAGTGCAGTAATATCTGCTGCTTATTTTGAATAAATTTTGCAATTTTATTTGCTTTCCGCCACGGCTGGCTGCCGTCGGCATTGTTTTTTTCTTTTTCAATTGTCTCTGCCGATAGTGTTGTGTCGCCGTACAGCATCCACTGTGTAGGTAAAATGGAATGTGCAAAGTGTAGTCAAACGGTTGTGATCAACGATGTCGTTTACTGTTGTAACTGCAAACAGAGATTTCACTCTCGCTGTGTAGGCATCGGTAATGCGGCTATTAAGTTGATCAATGCGAATGACAATCTTCTGTTCAAGTGTGATAATTGTCTATCGGTTCAGTGTTGTGATGAGCAGAATGTATCGGTTTTGGATGTCAAAGTAATAAGAGACGAGATTAACAAAATTTCTGCCTCTTTTACAGATTTGCAAAACAACATGCTGCTCAGATAGACAACGCGTTCAAGATCGGGATGGAAGAAATGAGATTAAATGTAAATGGTACTCTGAAGGAAAGAGTTGCCGATTTTGAAAAATTAATACATGAAAAAATGAATTATATGACTCTGTCATTTTTTGAAAATAAACGTGATAGGGATTTAGTTGCGATGAATAGTGTGATATCTGAACCGGCTGATCTCAGCCGTAATTCAGCTAAAAAGATTAAAAAACGAAAGTTAAATGAAATTTTTAAAATCAAAATTAAATCCTAAAACACACAAGATTAGTAACTTTAAAACCGGGAAAGACGGCTCTGTTATTGTTGAGTGTGCAACAAAAGAAAATGTGGAGGTTGTGAAAAATGGCATTGAAGGTAATCTGGGTGAAAGCTATACAGCTGTTGTTCCCACACCTCCGGTGCCAAGGTTAAAAGTGTTGGGCATGAGCGATCAATATTCCTCAGATGTCTTCATTGACTTTTTGAAAAGTCTAAATGAAGACATTGCAATTGGAGATGTCAAAGTCTTGCGTACGTATGAAAATCCACGTTTCACGTATAACAAGTACAACGTTGTGATAGAAGTCGATGAAAAGATTTATGACTGTTTATTATCCGCGAAAAAAGTAAATGTTGGGTGGGATCGGTGCCCTATAGTTCCAGCGATAAATGTCCTTAGATGCTTCAAATGTGGAGAATTCGACCACAAGAGTACAGATTGCAAAACCATGAAACGTGCTCTTTGTGTAGTGAGCATCATAGAACTTCGGAATGCACATCCACTGTATTGAAATGCGTAAATTGTTCTAAATACAATAAAGATCGTAAAAAGAATCTCGACGTTAACCATGCGGCATCTAGTTCAGAGTGCCTAGTTTATAAAAAATTGTATGATCAAAAAAAGGCAGCCTGCATTTCAATAAATAGCAATCAGGTTCCAGGAATGTGTGTAGCTTAGATATTATATATTTGAATATTGCTGGTCTCTCTACAAACTACGTAGCTTTACGTCAGATTGTAGAGTTGAGTCGTCCATTTTTAGTTTTTTGTCAGAAACACACATAGTAGATATCGATGCATTTGATCAATATTCTATTCCGGGATACAATATTGCTGCCTGTTTGTCACATTCTAGACATACTGGAGGGGTTGCTATTTATGTCAAAGAATCAGTACAATTCAATGTTTGTTTCAATGAAGCAATTGAAGGAAATTGGTTTTTGGGCATAACAGTGGACCGAGGCATGAAGGTTGGTAACTATGGTGTAGTTTATCATTCCCCTAGTTCTAGTGATCAGCGATTTTTGCAAATACTAGAAAACTGGTTTGAGTTATTTGTGGATAGCCGCAAATTTAACGTGATTGCTGGTGACTTTAACATAAACTGGCGTGATAGCTTTAATTCGAGCCATTTGAAGAGATTAATAGAGTTTTGCAATTTAAAACAAGTTGTTACTGAATATACGCGTATTTCTAGACACAGTAAAACTTTATTTGATCATGTTTATACAAACTTTGATTCTGTTCGCGCTGCAGTAAATTCTGAATTGAAAATAACCGATCATGAGACTCTTGTTATTACTGTAAATCAGAGTATAAACAGTGATGATAATTTAGTTAAACTAAAGTGTTGGAAAAATTACTCGAAACGAAAGGTTTCGGATCTTGTCGCGAGAAACGTGGATTTCCCATTATCGGGGTGCCTTGGTCATAAAACCGATGTTCTCAATAAAGTCTTAAAAACGTGTACTAATCAGTTAGTGGAACAAAAGCTTGTTGTTGTGCAGAACTCCAACAAGTGGTACACTTTGGATCTTTTACGTCTTAAACGTAAGGGAGATGGATGGTATAAAAAGTTTTGTAGAACAAATAGTAATGATCACTGGCGTAACTATACGATGGCGCGTAATATATATTCTCAAACTCTGATCAAAACACGGAGCGAATATATACAGAGGAAAATTGAACATCATAAAAATAACAGCAAAGAGTTATGGAAAATATTAAAGTCATTGTTGAAACCTGGCGTTTGCAAATCGCGGTCCATAACCTTTAATGGCACAGAAGAACGATCAGAACAAGCAATCGCTTCTAAGTTCAATACTTATTTTATCGATAGTGTTTCAGATATCAATCGATCTATTCATTCTGTGCCGAACACGCATCAGTACTGGACGTGTTTGGTGATCGGTCCGATAGAGTATAAAACAAAAGACGTGTGAACAAGTGTTGGCATTGTTTGCCTGGTCGAGTGAAATAAATCCGGGTTCAAGGTCGTTCCTTTGTGCAACTGTTTCGCATCGTGACTGCCAGCTGGTGCGTAAGCCGATTTGGCTGCTGGCTGGATTGTGCTACAGCAGTGGACGAGACACAAACGAGGAAAAAGAAGAAGCCATCAGTGTCAGCGAGTCGTATCGCTGTGTGGAGTGATCTCACACCTGGCTCGCTGCTGGTGGCTGTTTGGTGCTGCTGTATTGGTGCTGCTGGCTGTAACGGCTGCTACTTCGAACGATCGGACAACCAACCTTACTGGAAGGGAGAAATAAAAAGGTACGTGTTCTTGTCAGCGCTAGTGCGCTAAACATAGCGCGATGGATGTAGATCCCTCGCCTCCCGCGCCACCATCCCCGAACCCCTCTGACCCTGACCCTTCTGTTACCCCCTCCCCTGTTCATTCTTCAGTCCCCCCTCGCCCCAGGCTTTACCCAGACGGAGCCCAGGGCAGCTATACTGTTTATTTTCGGCCAAAGGCAGGACCGAAATCGAAAAAGTTGAACCTCTTGCAGATTTCTAAAGACCTGACGAAGGAGTACAAGGGCGTGACCGAAATTTCCAAGGTCCGGCCTAACAAGCTCCGTGTCGTGGTCGGTAACCTGAAAGAGGCCAACGATATAGCTTGCTCTGAGCTCTTCACACGCGAGTATCGCGTTTACATACCCGCACGAGACGTGGAGATCGACGGTGTCATAACCGATTCGAGTCTGTCCGTCGAGTGTATACTGCAAAGTGCCAAAGGGTGCTTTAAGAACAAAACGTGTCCCGAAGTAAAGGTGCTCGACTGCAAGCAATTGCGGTCAGCATCGATCATCGGTGGCAAAACAGTATACACTCCGTCAGACTCGTTTCGAGTTACGTTCGCCGGGTCTGCACTACCAAGCCACGTCTCGATCCACCGGGTTCGTCTCCCTGTGAGGCTCTACGTGCCCCGCGTCATGAACTGCCTGAATTGCAAGCAGTTAGGCCATACAGCCGCCTACTGCTGCAATAAGGCACGTTGTGGCAAGTGTGGGGAGTCTCATGCGGAAGATTCTTGCAGTGTTAACGCTGAAAAGTGTATTCACTGCGGAGAAAATCTGCATGAGCTCTCGACATGTGCGGTGTACATGCAGCGCAGGGATAAAATAAAACGGTCTCTCAAAGAGCGTTCAAAGCGTTCCTACGCTGACATGCTGAAGAAGACCGTTACCACTTCTCCCGTTACTTCGAACCCCTTCGATCTGTTGCCCTCTGAGGAAACCGATTCTGACGATTCACCAGCGGGAGCATCTTACGCCAATCCTGGGGAGTCTAGAAAGAGGAAAAATATTTCCTCTCCTAAACTTCCCAGAAAAGGTCCTAAGATTTCTCAAAGTGAAATGAAAGTTACAAACAAACCAAACAGTGCTGCGGAAAAACCGAAGCAAACTCCTCCTGGGCTGGCAAATTTAAAGTCCCAGAAGGAGTTCCCAGCACTGCCAGGAACATCTAAAACCCCAGTTGCTCCTTTTACACTCCCAGTTGATGAAACAAACTCTGGATTAGTGAAATTTTCTGACATTGTGGACTGGATTTTTGAAACTTTCAATGTACCCGATCCAATTAAAATTTTTCTTACAGCATTCCTCCCAACAGTTAGATCATTTTTGAAGCAGTTGACTGCCCAATGGCCTCTCCTTGCAGCGATTGTATCCTTCGATGCCTAATTCAACTGCGTATATGAAGGATTCTATCTCTGTCTTACAGTGGAATTGTAGAAGTATTTTACCAAAAATTGATTCGTTTAAAGTTTTGATAAATAAAAACAAATGCGATGCATTTTCCCTTTGTGAAACTTGGCTTACTTCAAATATTGATCTCAACTTCCATGATTTTAATATTATTCGCCTTGATCGAGACACCCCATATGGAGGAGTACTTTTAGGGATTAAAAAGTGCTATTCTTTCTATCGTATTAACCTCCCCTCGATTCCAGGCATCGAAGTTGTCGCATGTCAAATGACAATACAAGGTAAAGAGCTTTGTATTGCCTCAATATATATTCCCCCCAGAGCACAGGTTGGGCAACGGCTGCTCTTTGATTTAATAGAACTTCTTCCCTCGCCACGTTTGATTTTGGGAGACTTCAACTCTCATGGCGTGGCTTGGGGTTCCCCATACAATGATAACCGCTCCTCTTTAATCTATAACCTTTGCGATGACTTCGACATGACTATTTTAAACAACGGTGAAATGACACGTATCCCGAAACCTCCAGCGCGCCCAAGCGCTTTGGATCTATCCTTATGTTCGACGTCGCTACGGTTGGATTGCACATGGAAGGTAATCCTCGATCCTCACGGTAGCGACCATCTGCCTATTCTTATTTCAATTACTAACGGGTCAACTCGCATGCGACCAATTGACATTCCGTATGACCTCACACGAAATGTCGATTGGAAGTTATACGAGGAAATGATTTCAAAAGCGGTCGAGTCGATTCAACATCATTCACCACTTGAAGAATACAACCTCCTCGCGGGCTTGATTCTCGACGCCGCGTTGCAAGCCCAAACGAAGAAATATCCCGGCGTAACGATCAAAGAACGGCCTCCCACTCCGTGGTGGGACCAAGAGTGCTCCGATGTCTACACGCAAAGATCCGACGCGTTTAAGGCCTACCAGACGGGAGGTATACCTGGCGACTATTTACGGTATTCGGAGCTTGATACCAAGCTTAAAAGCTTGGCTAAAGCAAAGAAACGTGGATATTGGCGTCGGTTCGTGAACGAGACGTCGAGGGAGACATCGATGAGCACTCTTTGGAACACAGCCCGAAGAATGCGGAATCGCGTAACGGTCAACGAAAGCGAGGAGTCTTCAAGTAGGTGGATATTTGATTTTGCCAGGAAAGTATGTCCGGACTCTGTTCCTGAGCAAAATATTGTTCGCGATGCGTCTCCGGGCCACGACGCGATAGAATCACCTTTTACGATGGCAGAACTTTCAGTTGCCCTCCTGTCCTGTAACAATAACGCGCCTGGATTAGATAGAATCAAATTCAACTTGTTGAAGAATCTACCCGGCAATGCCAAGAGGCGCTTGTTGAACTTGCTCAATAAGTTCCTGGAGCAAAACATTGTACCGCAGGATTGGAGGCAAGTGAAGGTGATCGCCATCCAAAAACCAGGGAAACCAGCTTCTAATCACAACTCTTATAGGCCGATTGCAATGCTATCCTGTATCCGGAAATTGATGGAAAAAATGATACTCCGTCGTTTAGACCACTGGGTCGAATCAAATGGTCTACTATCAGAAACTCAATTTGGCTTCCGCCGTGCCAAAGGGACGAATGATTGTCTTGCGTTGCTTTCAACAGATATTCAGCTGGCGTATGCTCGTAAAGAACAAATGGCGTCTGCGTTCTTGGACATTAAGGGGGCTTTTGATTCCGTTTCTATTGACATTATTTCGGGTAAACTTCACCGACAAGGATTTTCTCCAATTTTGAACAATATTTTGCACAATTTGTTGTCCGAAAAGCACATGCATTTTACGCACGGCGATTTGGCAACTTTTCGCATTAGCTACATGGGTCTTCCCCAGGGCTCATGTTTAAGCCCCCTTCTTTACAACTTTTATGTAAATGACATCGACGAATGTCTGGCAAACTCATGCACGATAAGACAACTTGCAGACGACAGTGTAATCTCTGTTACAGGAGCCAAAGCTGCCGATTTGCAAGGACCATTGCAAGATACCTTGGACAATTTGTCTGCTTGGGCTTTACAGCTAGGTATCGAATTCTCTCCGGAGAAGACTGAGATAGTAGTTTTTTCTAGGAAGCATGAACCTGCTCAGCTTCAAACACAATTAATGGGTAAAACGATTTCTCAGGTTTTGGTACACAAATATCTTGGTGTCTGGTTCGACTCTAAAGGCACCTGGGGTTGTCACGTGAGGTATCTGATGAAAAAATGTCAACAAAGAGTGAATTTTCTTCGTACAATAACCGGACAATGGTGGGGAGCCCATCCAGGAGACCTTATAAGGCTTTACCAAACAACGATATTGTCTGTTATTGAATACGGGTGTTTCTGCTTCCGCTCCGCAGCAAACACACATTTGATCAAACTGGAGCGAATACAATATCGTTGTTTGCGTATCGCCTTAGGTTGCATGCAGTCGACCCATACGATGAGTTTTGAGGTTTTAGCTGGAGTACTACCATTGAAAAACCGCTTCTGGAGCCTGTCTTCTCGTATTCTAATCAAATGTGAGGTCTTGAACCGTCCCGTGATTGAAAATTTTGAAAGGTTAATCGAACTTAATTCTCAAACCCGTTTTATGACATTGTATTTCAATCACATGTCCCAAAATATTAACCCTTCTTCGAATATTCCAAATCGTGTCGACTTATCAAATACTTCTGATTCTACTGTGTTTATCGATACATCCATGATAGAAGAAACTCGTGGAATCCCGGATCATTTACGCGTGCAGCAGATCCCTAAAATTTTTTCCAATAAATATCGAAACATCAACTGCGACAATATGTACTACACTGACGGATCACTTCTTGATGGGTCCACTGGCTTCGGTATCTTCAATAACAATTTAACCGTCTCCCATAAGCTCGATAATCCTGCTTCTGTTTACGTCGCAGAATTAGCTGCAATTCAGTACACCCTAGGGATTATCGAAAAAATGCCCACGGACCATTATTTCATCTTTACGGACAGTCTCAGTTCCATTGAGGCTCTCCGATCGATGAAAGATGTTAAGCACTCTCCGTATTTCCTGGGGAAAATACGGGAACATCTGAGTGCTTTATCCGAAAAATCTACTCAGATTACCTTAGCGTGGGTCCCTTCTCACTGCTCGATACCGGGTAATGAGAAAGCGGACTCTTTGGCTAAGGTGGGCGCAACAAACGGTGATATTTATGAAAGACCAATTGCCTTTAATGAATTTTTCGCACTTGTACGTCAGAATACGATCATCAGTTGGCAAAATGCTTGGACCAGAGGGGAATTGGGAAGGTGGTTACATTCCATAATCCCCAAAGTATCGACGAACCCGTGGTTCAAGGGGTTGGATGTAGGTCGGGATTTCATTTGCGTGATGTCCCGGCTTATGTCCAATCACTATAGATTTGACGCGCTCCTCCGTCGTGTTGGGCTCGGGGAAAGTGGTATCTGTGCCTGTGGTGAAGGTTATCACGACATAGAGCATGTGGTTTGGTCATGCCCTGTACACCGTGACGCCAGGTCTAAATTAATAGCTTCCCTGCAGGCCGAGGGTAGACAGCCGGCTGTTCCTGTTCGTGATGTCTTGGCGAGCCGTGACCTATCCTACATGTCCCTTATATACGTTTTCCTGAAATCCATCCACGCCCCAGTCTAGTCCCGTTCCCCTCCGTCTACACCCAACAAAACGACAAGAACACGTTTGAACCTTAAGCACAAAACCAGCAACCAGACCCCGCACAATAGAACCAGGACCCAAGGACTACGAGCCTCTGTCCCAACTCACGACATCGTGGCTCAGCAGAACGAATCCATACATGCCATTCGACGATTATCAGACGACCATTGAACAACAAAACACTGATTGGAAATCCCATGCTAGTTTTAAGTTAGACTTAATTTCAGCTCGTAGTCGGCAGCGAGGATAAAAAATTTGCTTTAGTTTTTAAGTCATCAGATATAATTGGCGCCGTTAAACATTAAATTGTATTTGTGCCGTGTCAAATAAATGTTATGTGAAGAAAAAAAAAAAATCAATCGATCTATTGAATTGGTGGATGAACCTGATGAAATGAAACAGCCAATTAATGTTAACTGTATTTTGACCGGTTTTCACCCTATTTCATACATAGAACTGAAAAACATTTGTTTTTCAATGCAAAAAACGGCTGGAATCGATAACGTTAATGCAAAAGTGATTCAAGATTGCTTTCATGTCATCGGACACGACCTCCTTGGCCTAATCAATGAATCGTTACAAACTGGGCACGTGCCACGAGTTTGGAAGGAATCTTTGGTGGTTCCTATTTAAAAGGTTGCTGGTACGAGTAAAGCCGAAGAGTTTCGTCCCATCAACATGTTGCACACATTAGAAAAAAATTTAGAACTTGTTATCAAAGGCCAACTTTTAAATTATCTTAATCTGAACAGTTTGTTAATACCAGAACAATCAGGCTATCGAGAAGGTCATTCTTGTGAAACTGCGTTGAATTTGGTGTTAGCAAAATGGAAAGAAAATATTGAGCGTAAAGAAACTATTGTTGCAGTGTTCTTGGATTTAAAACGCGCTTCCGAAACAATTTCTAGGCCCTTATTGTTACGAACAATAAAGCGCTTTGGTATTACAGGTACTGCATACAAGTGGTTTGAGAGCTACTTGTGTGACAGAACTCAACGGACTATTTTCAATGAATTTACATCTTTTCCCATGGGAAACATTCTTGGAGTACCTCAAGGAAGAGTATTAGGGCCCATTTTAGTCATAATGTACATTAATGACATGAGACAAGTTTTACGTTTCTGTGATATTAACCTTTTACCTGATGATACTGTACTGTTCATTGCAGCTAAAGATCTCGATTTTGCTATTATTCGCTTGAATGAGGACTTGCGTTCGCTGAGTAGATGGTTGAAATTCAAACAACTAAAACTGAATATAAGTAGAACTAAATTTATGGTTATTTCGCGCAACCGTGTTACTGAAAATGTCTCTGTGGAAATTGACAGCGAGACACTTGAACGCGTACGTGAGATGAAATATCTTGGCGTGACTATTGATGACAAACTTAAGTTCAATATTCATATTGACAATGTCATCAAGAAAATTGCCAAAAAATATGGAATTCTCTGTCGTTTGAATAAAGAGTTGAGTACTTTTAGCAAGATTCATCTCTATAAATCAATCATCTCTCCCCACTTGGACTTTTGCTCTTCCATTTTATTTTTGGCAAATGAAACTCAAATATCGAGGTTACAGCGTTTGCAGAATAAAATTATGCGGTTAATTTTGAGATGTAGTAGATTCACTTCCTCGGCCTTGATGTTGGATGCCTTGCAATGGTTATCTGTGAAGCAGCGAATTGTGTTCATGACGATGGTGTTCATTTTTAAAATAGTTAACGGATTGCTGCCTCGATATTTGTGTGATTGAATTGTGAGAGGAAGTGATATTCATAGATACAATACTAGAAACGCGACAGAAATTCGAACACCAAATTTTATTTTTGGAGCTTCGCAGAATTCATTATTTTTTAAAGGAATTAAAGTGTTCAATTCGATGCCTACACAGGCAGCTAAACAGAAATGTTTTACAATTCACGCACTAAATTGACGAAGTTTTCATAACGGATGATTTTATGTGGACTTTTGCTGTAATAGATTTTTAGTATTTATTTAAGCATTGTAAAAACTATTATGTTCGTCCCGATGATAATGATGGATTTTGAATTTAATGTAGTAGTAAAAAAATAAATGAGAAGTCTACAAAGGTTTGAGAATTGCACGCGTTACACAGATATAATTGACTACCTTTCTTAAATTAATATATGACATTTTGAAAAATAAAGGTTTTTTTTTTATTTACATACATACAGATGTATTATGCTGATGTATGTTATGAAAATTGAGTTTTTGTGACACAATAAACTTTAAAGTAGTTCTGGACATACGTCGGATTTCTCGGGAAAGTTATGACACTTTTGATTGTCTTTGGACGTTGAAATTCCTAGCTGTTCTAGGACTTTTTCGGGTTGGAAATTTTTAGACTTCCCTAGGTGGGGACATCCCCATGAGTCTCATGTTAAGTTCACGGTTTACCTGTGCTTTGCTTGCTGAGTTCTGCGGGAATGGCCTTGTTGGGACTGTAGCAATTTAGCTGTGGGCAAGATTGGGTGTTGGCTTAATTCAGATGTGAATAATGTCCAATTGATTGAAAGAAGAAAAATAATTAGAACTTGGTAATCTTGGTCGTAGAACGGCTTAGAAATTTGTGTTTAAATTTTTTTTTTATTCAGTAATACTGCCGTTTAAGCATTGGAATATTATGGAGGATTTTATATCTGTATTGACAAAACCAGTCCGTTTTTTTTTTGCTTTCTGGTTTAATTGAAGTAATAACTAATTATCTAGTAATAACTAATTATCTATTATTAACTAATTATAATAGATAAATCGTCTACCTCAGTTTTTTGTAGGGGTAAGAGGCGGGACCACCATCATCATCATTAAATAATCAATTGTGGATTAGGGTGTCTCAAAAAAAATCGATGTTGAAAAAGTCAAGGTGCTCAGCCCTAAATTGAAAGATTATGTTAATTATAGCATTTTTGTAGAACATTTCGACTTTCTAAAAAATTGTTTTCAGGTTGCCCAAACGTGATTTATGAAAAAATAACTTTTCTAAGCTACAAACCCACTTTTTTGCACTTTTTTCAATTCTGTTCGATTCCTACATTTTTTCGTACATTTTTTTATTTTTGTGGGGTTGTTTTTGAATATTTTGCCTGGTTTGGTTCAGCATTGTATTCAGGTTTTTGACTCCCAGAGCCCATTGAACATCACAAAAAAAAAATTTTTTTTCTAATGATTTTTAGATAAAACCCTTCAAAACACAAATAAAAAAAAATTTTGAGCAAGAACTGAAATTTTCATTGCAAAGCGGGATTTACCACGAAAATTTACATGAAAAAAGATACTTAATATCTTATCGGGGAGCTGAAATATTGGCAATTTTCTATGTGATGGAAAACTGTGCATTTTAACAAATATGTTAAATAACTGTTTTATTTTGGGAGATAAGAAATAACAATGTTCAGAAAATGGCTGATAACTTAGTAGAACAACATTTGAATTACTATTTAGGAAATTATACGCACAAACGGCAAAATAAAACACTGTGCAATGGAGATATTGAGCTTTAGTGCCATTTTTGACAAAATGCATAGTTTTCAATCACATGTAGAAACGCCGATATCTCAGCCCCCCGATAAGATATCAAAGATCTTTTTTTATGTAAATTTTTGTCTTGATTTCCGCTTTGCAGTAAAAATTTCAGTTCTTGATCAAAAAAATTTTTTATATGTATTTTGAAGGGTTTAATCTGAAAATTATAAGAAAAATTCTCTTTTTTGAGATGTTCAGTGGGCTCTGTGAGTCAAATAAATAAATGCGATGCTGAACCAAACCATGCAAAATATTCAAAAACTACCCCACAAAATAAAAAAATATGGGGAAAAATTTAGGAATCGAAAAAATTTGAAAAAAGTGCAAAAGAATGGTTTTGTAGCTTGAAAAAGTCATTTTTTCATAAATCACGTTTGGGCAACCTGAAAACGACCTTTTAGAAAGTCGAAATGTTCTACAAAAATGCTATAAATAACATTATCTTTCAATTTAGGGCTGAGCACCTTGACTTTTTCAACATCGATTTTTTTTGGGACAGCCTATTGTGGATGGATTTCTAACAGAAGAAAAACATGTAGGCCCATTTGAAAATAAAACTGAATAAAATCCAGCCGAGCAATCGTTAAACAATATTTTTCCATTGGAATTGCTTTGTGAATTATTCCTCGCTCGATGTTTTGCATTAAAATCATCGATGATAAAAAACTTAGATTTATTCCTCGTGAGTTTTTGTAAATCTCCTTTGATATGATTTTTCTGCTCACCAGTGCATTGAAAAGGTAAATATACAGCGGCTATAAATAAAATGCCAATATCAGTTTCGATTTCAATTCCCAAACTTTCAATAACCTTCGTTTCAAGATGGGGCATAACACGAAGTTTTATTCTACGGTGGTATTGCAACTCCGCCTCCGGCAACATCAACGCTATCAAACCTGTGAACCATATAAATGGGGTTTCTTTCTAGTTTTATATTAGGCTTTAAAAGCGTTTCAGTCACAACTGCAATATGCACAATGGTCGCAGTGGTCCAAATCGTACAAAAAAATACACACCATGGACTGTTAAATAGTTAAAAAATTCATCTTCTTACGCTTTTAAAGAGCGAGCATTCCAATTTAGAAAATTGACAGCATTATTTAAAGTCATTGCCGAATTTCAATTTCATAACAATATCAATTGTAAATTTTATACCTACTTGAACAGCGTCGTACATCGAGTTATAGTTCAACAGAGCGGACATTAACTGCAGCATGGATGGATCAATCTTCTCGGGAGTTGGACTACCTAAATCAATACTGGCTGACATTTGAGCACCAAAGGTTTGTTGCTGTTTGAATTCGAAATTTGACCTGAAAGGACACCAGGCATTTCATTTTGTTTTTAATTTCTTGTTTTCTAAATTTGGAATATTACCTACAGACACACTAGCTACAGGAAATGCTGGTGATGCCTGAACAGGATTGAAAGTTTTTTGATTACCCACATGAATATTATTGACAACAGGTTGTTTTGAATACCTACGTTGTCTGGAAGAAATAATTTTTGACCTAACAGGACAATCAAAGAAATTTGATTTGTGTTTACTTCCACAACTTACACATTTGAAATTATCAATGGTCTCTTTCACAGGACAGATGTGAGAAGAGTCACCACAAATCATGCATTTCTTTATCATATGACAGTTGCGAGTTCCATGGCCATAGGCTTGATAATTCCGGCATTGCGTTAGATTATGGATACCTCCATGTCTTTTGAAATATCCCCACTTTATTCGCACATTGCATAAAACACGTGCTTTTTCTAAACATTTTAAATTTCTTACTTGGGTACGACCAAAATGTACCAAGTAATTTTCCTGGTTTATTCCAGTATTATAAATTTTCGCATTTGATTTTCGTTTAATCAAAATTATTTGGTTGGGGGAAATACCAAGTAATTCTGTCAAACAATCTTCAATTTCATCATTTGAAACACCTTTTGAAACAGCCTTAAACGGTCACTCGTTTGGCATCATAAGTTTAAAATTTGTACATCTTTGCAGTCAAATACTGTAATAGATGTTTATGGCCTTCGGAAGATTCGGTCAAAATACGAATTTCACCTTGAAGGCCAATTTGAAAATCAACTTACACATCAAAAAGAAATGATGAAAGTTCTAAACGAAAAGCTTTAAAATTTGCAACTATCACCACAATAGGTTGAACTTTAGCTTCCTTCATAGCGGCATTTTACTCAGAATGAGTAGCTTCAAATTCTTGATCACCTATAGAAGCAAGAATTTCATTCCTATTGCTTTCTGAATCCCTCGGAGGAGAAGCCTCACGTTTTCTTGTAGCCGCATCAAGACGAGCTGTTTTGGTTTGTCCTGGCATTTCAGGACGAATTGCACTTCACTTTCACTTTACACGAATTTTTGTCAACAGGTTGAAAACAAATTCAACACTTTGCGATTCAATAGATACTCTTTACAAAAAGATTACCGGAAAAGCGGAAAATTTCCAATATCTCTCGGTAGTCTGAAACTAAGTCTTGAGCTGTTGGTAAAATGCGACCGTGTTGCAAGGCAATTCAAGTCGTACTGATTCATGTTTAATACAAACCTCTTCTTATTTACGTTTCAGCTTGGTGTAAAGTGCTTAACTGTACCATAAGATCATAGTTGGTTCGATGGCAGCGGAAATTCCACGAATTCCAAAAGGAGCAGATGGACACACCAACTCATTTTGATGATATCCGGATGAATCGAGAGGCGCCGGCGTCGTGAGGAAATAAGTAATCACCTGATACACATCCTGTCAAGCTCTGACACGTGGGACCCCCACTCGTGTTATTGTCAGCGGTTACCAGAGATCCCAAGTATTCGAACTTATTTACCACTTCGGATTCATCGCCGTCCCCGATCCATCCATGGAAGGTAATGTTGGCATCCCACCAGGAAGCGGTAACTGGATATCTAACAAGTCCGGTAAAGCGGTCATATGGACGACAGGCAGGTTTCCCATGCAGGAAATTGTGTACTCATCAAACGAGGGGTACGTAGTTGCTACAGTGGACGGAGTATTTTATTTACTGTAGTTGCTATGTCAGCCACATTGGTCTATCGAAAGGTTCATCCAGATGGTCGCCAAGTGTCAATGGAATTGACGGGCTGAACGCCGTCGGATGTCGCAGGTGACTTTAACGCTTGGGCTGTCGAGTGGGGAAGTCGCTGTACGAACCCCAGGAGCCGGATCCTGTTGGGAGCTTTGGCGAAGCTCAACTTAGATCTGGCAAACACCGGCGATAAGTACACCTACACTGCCCCTGTTTACATAGTTGACGTAAGAGCCAAAATGACCAAAATGCACTTTTTCGTTGATTCAGCTTCCTTTCCCTAAGATACATACACTACAAATGAAAAGAAAACTATTTTGTTCTAAAACTTTGAGAAATATTGGAAAAACGTTTTGGCGTAACTGCCGATTGGTTGCAAAAACTGGCGTCACTCCATACAAGGTGCAATTGTCTATGTTAAGTCGTTTTACTCGACTGCCTAACTGTTTGTCTAAGTTGAGTCGTTTAATTCGACAAATATCCCATGGAAAGGGGAGAAGGGGAGAGGGGGATTAAATTCTTGTATTGTATAATAATATTTTTACAAACACTCAGCCTCAGGAAGGTCTAGAGTCACCGAATCCTTTTCTCCTACAAGTGGATGTTTGCATCAGATGAAATAATTAAAAAGGGGTGTGTATATTATGGTGGGTAAATTTAATCGATTTGCCAGAACGATTTTATGGTTCTATTTGGGGCCCTCAACAATCCTGACACTACCGGAAGTGGATTGATCGATAGCTCTTTAGGAAGAAACACGCGAAAAAGTTTTCCTATACAAATTTTCATACAAATTCATGTACATGTATACGAATGCACCAATCAGAGGCACGAGTAATCCATATTCGGCTGGTTTAGCATTGTCTGGGGGCCTCAATTGAACAAAAAAAGTTTGTTCTGGCTCTGTGCTGTCAAGTTTGCATTTTCCTTGTAACGATTACCCGCCTTAGCGTAAATGTAAGTTTTTGTGCATATGTTTGTGTGTGTATGTGTGTGGGTTTGTATGTGTGTTTGTGCGTATTTGTCTAATTGAAACTGCCGATGGACAATAACTGACGTTTGACCGAAACACGATCGATAAAACTAATTCAACTGCGAGGCAGAGTAGGAAGGAGTAGAGTTTTTACGCCAAGCTATGCGAACAATCTGCGAGAAAAATGCATGTTTATTTGCATAAACTGGCGTAGCGGTTTTTCTGGATTAATTACCATGGGCAGACTCGTATAATCCATGGGGCCTCTTTTCAAACATCAATCTTCATAAAATTGACAGACTATTCAGTTGAAATTGTATCTCAATATAATTATTTGGGTTAAAATAACAAAAACGCGTTTTTCTCGCAATGATGGTGTTGGTTGTTACGTCAACTATGTAAACAGGGGCAGTACAGCAGAAACAGTGGGAAGTCGATTATTGATGTGACGTTCTGCAACCCGGGACACGCGTGTTTGGTTTTCGCAGAGTTAGCAGCCGCTATTGCGCAATCATTACGTTTGACATAAAAAACGCGCTTCCCTTACTAACACGTAGAGAACCCTAAGTAAGAATTCCCAGAATACCGATAAACACGGTGACGGAATCGTGAAAGGTATCGCAAACACGATCATCAAGAATTATTTATTCAAGAATCCTAGAGCCATATACAGGGCATTCCTGAGGATTCTTTTTTCAGGAATCCTATTCAAGGACACTCACGAATCCAATGTGAGGAATCCTAGAGAATCTATGCGAATCATATGTGTTCGTCCGGGTAATAGCGCCGATCGGAACTCTATAGCTCTTGCGCTACGGAGTCTTAACGTGTTGATGTCACTGTATAAGATCCTGGAAAACTACTTCCAGAATCGTATACTCGTTTACACAGACAGGGTCAAAAACGCGTCCTAGTCACCGAAGGAGTACCGCAAGGTTCCATCCTGGGCCCGGTGCAGTGGAATGACGGAGTGTTGAAACTTAAGCCCACTCCCTCCCGGAGCAGTGATTGTTGGCTTTTCGGGCGACATAACTCTAGAAGTGTATGGCGAAGCAATAAAAATAGTCGAGTTGAAAACTATACTCTCAATTAAAATTATAGAAGACTGGATACGCTCCATAAAGCTGGAGCTAGCGTAACACAAAACGAAGGTCATTATGGTAAACAACCGAAAATCGAAGCAGGAGGCCAAAATTAGTGCCGGTAGATGCACTTTAACTTCAAAGCGGTCTTTAAAACTCTTAGGAGTGATGATCGACGACAACCTCACTTTTGGGAGCCATGTTGATTACACCTGCAAGAGGGTTTCAACGGCCATCGCATCATTATCACGAATGATCACGGCCCAATTTCCCACTAAACTAATGCCGCTGTGCTCGCAACTTGAAATATAGCATTTCTTATGTAAAATTGGTCAATAAATCGATTGGTGATGGTTTCATCTTATGCAGGGCACGGGAAGTTTTCTATTTCGCCCTTTTTACCCTATATTTGCGTGTTTTTGGGTTTACTCTGTCGTAGCTACAGTTGGCGCTGATTATATTTGTGCAAAAATGAACAAAATCCCACGATACATTAGCGGAAGACTCAATAGAGATGATTTCAATTGGTTCCCGGCCCTTGAAATGGTATATTTCTCCCCATTTCACCTTAGATATGTGATTATCGTACTGAAACGTGTACAACATTAAACGCTGCTCAGCTTACTGTTCAAAAGTGAACTTATCATATGTGAAAAGTTTCAGGAAATTGTATGGTAATGGTTTCATTTAGATCCAGGTCTTGTTAGTGGTATAATTTACCACAATTCACCTTTTTCTTGTAACCTAAATAATAAAAATAAGTTGGACTTCGTAAACTACGATTTAACTTAAGAACGGATCAGCAGATCGGCGTGAAAATTTGTATGTGGAGGTTTTTGGGGCCAAGGAAGGTTATTATACTGATTTGAGACCACTCCCTCCTCTGGAAGGGAGGGCTCCCATACAAATGAAACACAAATTTATGCGTAACTCAAGAACTCATCAAGCAAATGGAAACAAATTTGGCATGTGAAAGTTTTTGGAAGCAAAAAATATTTCTGTGGTGGTTTGACACCCCTCAAGCAAATGGAAACAAATTTTCAATGTGAAGATTTCAGAGTATAAGGAATGTTTTTATGACGATTTGACACCCCTGCCTACTCTGGGAGGGGAGGGGCCCTACACAAATGAAACACATATTTCTGCATAACTCGAGAACTAATCAATCAAACGGAACAAAATTTGGAATGTGTCTTCTCGTGAATGTGCTGATACACCTTGCAGGAGTTATATTCTGCCTGCCCATGTCACTTTATTTGAGATTTTCATATCAATTTTCTAACGTATAGTTCCGGGTCTTGTATGTACATTTCTTTGTTATTTTCACACTAATATCAATTCAATAATAATCCTCATCGAACATCATTTCTTAGTTTATCAAGCACCTTCGCTTTCCTTCGAAACGATCTATTGCTCTTATAATTGACACTGTCCTCATCTTTGCTGTCTTCCTCCTAGCTGTCCTGTGTGGGGCCCCTCCCCTTCCAGGGTAAGAAGGGTTGTCAAATCGTCATTAAAACATTCCTTATACTCTGGAGTCCCCACATTGAAAATTTGATTTTTATTTGCTTGATTAGTTCTTGAGTTACGCATAAATTTGTGTTTCATTTATATGGGAGCCCTTTCTTCCAGAGAAGGGAGGGGTCTCAAACCAGCATAATAACCTTCCTTGGCCCCAAAAACCTCTACATTTAAATTTTCACGACGATCTGCTGATCCGTTCTTGAGTTAAATCGTAATTTACGAAGTCCAACTTATTTTTATTATTTGGGTTACAAGAAAAAGGTGAATTGTGGTAAATTATACCACTAACAAGATCTGGATCCAAATGAAACCATTACCATACAATTCCTTGAAACTTTTCACATATGATAAGTTCACTTTTGAACAGTAAGCTGAGCAGCGTTCAATGTTGTACACGTTTCAGTACGATAATCACATATCTAAGGTTAGACTTACTGGTGTTGAACCGTTAGAAGCTATGTCAAATAAAATTATTACCAATTTTCGATAAAAATCGTTGCAATCCTCAATTGCTACGATAAGCTCTCTTTATAGCCAATAAGTTAACATTTAAGTTAGTTGTAAGTTTACTTTCCTTTTTTGACAAGTAGGTTTAAATCCCTACGAATGATAAGTCCTAATTGCGAAAGCAAACAAATCCTAACAATTAAAATTACAAATTACTAACAGTGTTGAGAAGTCACCACCACTAATATTTATCATAAATACTTAAGCTACTAACAAATACCGGTTTACCTACAAACGGCCGAAACACGAACGGCCGAATCACAAACGGCTGAATTTCAAACGGTCGAAATAACAAACGGCCGAATGTATCAAACGGCCGAACCACAAAAGGCCGAATCATTCGAAAGGCCGAAAAATCATTGATAATTGATGATAATTTAAATGAAACCCGAAATTATCCACCTAGCGGTGAACCCAGCCTCTTTCATTCTAACTTATTATTTGTTAAAATAGATTTACACGATTTCTATAATTTCTTATGCATTTTGTTTTTCACTCTAAGTAACAAATTTTTGGTAGCCAACATCACTACTGTACCAATCATTGAAAACTTTATATTCACACACATATGAACATATATTAACACATACACACGAAAATTACATGAAATAAATAAGAAATTGATCTTGGTATAATCGAAACGTCACTGTACTTATTTATAGGTCAGAATCGATTATATATAGACTCGATAATATATGGACTCGATTATAAATCATTTTAGGTTCGATTATTTATAGCAGGAATTTTTTTCCTTATTTTAAATATGACTTACCTAGAGCTGAAATTTTGTCAGGAAACGTCCATAAAATACGTAATGATTGAGGAGAATTTTGGCTTTTTGATTCGGTAAATTGTTACCACCCATGCGAAAAATTCTTAGAATTTATACAAAAAAAAGAGGGTTTCGAAAATGTTTATTTTATTTCCTTGTCTTTGTTTCCGTTTCCTAATTGTTTCATAGAATGAAAAAAAAATTGAAAATTGATTTTGTTAAAATTTAATGCAACACACTCGTGGCCTCCGGCCAACTCGATTTTCCGGGGCGCATGCTGTCCTCACTCGCTACCGCTCGTTCGGACGTTAACTAGGGGATTGCCCCTATGTTTCAGTAATCCGGGCAATCCGGTAGATCAGTTGTTTGCATGCGAGAGGCCGCCTTGGTTCCTTGCCCTCGATTATGCGACAGAGCCGCATTGATATCATTTGCAAACAAAATTTTCAACGAAAAAACTAGTTTTTTTACACATTTAAGGCAAGTTTTCAATTTTCCACCTTTTTTTTATTGACCAATTTTACGTGAGAAATGCTATATTTTAGGTTGCCAGCTCGGTGGCATTAATTTAGGGGGAATTTGGGTCCGTTTTTTCCCTGTGTGCAATGGTAGATGGGCGCATAGAATCATACCATACCGACATGGGGAAGTCAGCTTCCATCTGACACATATTCTTTCAGATCATGGTTGATTCAGCGCGACTGCTTCCCGGATAGTCCAAGCACTACAAAGCACTTATCGTCGAGGTGACCATCGAAGTGCCGGAGCAAGCTTACTTCTTGTCTTCAAGTAGTTAGTTAAATCTATAAAAAGGGTGCCCAAGCATAAAAACCGGTTTCCTGGAGTAATACCTCGCGGTAGTTCCAGGAAGCATACAATACGAGGGCTGGGGACTGAGGGTTTCAGTAGGTCGGTTCGAGCAAACTCAACCCCACTTCCTGAGTCATCTTGTGAGGTGTCCGATAGCAGATTTTCCACCACCTCAAAAAAATCACCTTCATGTTTATAGAGCAGACATCGGCCTCCAATACAATCCAGACGATGAAGTCCATAGGGCTCAGATTGTGAGTTTGGTTTTCTTCGTTTTGTGAGCTGGCACGATGACATGTCAACGGTTCGACGACGTTCTGTGGAACTAGTACAATAATCAGTGGTGTCCAGTCACCACGGAAGATCCCGACCCAAATCATCGAAATAGGTTCGTGTTGAACAGTGAAGAGTTTCCCACTATATACTCCAGCTTTCCTTCCGTGCCTACGCTCTTGTTTCTGCCTCACAGAAAGTTTATCTTTCAGAATCCAACGGAGTTTTCGGATAAAATACGTTGAGATCCACCACCAATTTAGTGGCTCTGCGTCGAAAATTTCGCTTGAAGCGACTCTTGACGATTTTGACCATGGTCGGTGTCACCACAGTAGCTCGACGTCCCCTTCGATTACAAAAACAACGCCTACATTCACTGATAGCTAAGACACAATGTAAATAGAACGCCGAGGGGTCATGCAATGCAGGCGACGCCACCAAGTACCAATTATTACAGACGGTGTTATAAACAGATACGCAAAGAGTGTGGTCGAAAACTCCAAGTGAACCGTCAAATCAAGGCTCCAAGTGTGCAAAGTAAACAAACTCAGGCGTGTTACTTTTCGTACAGAATGTGTGTTGCAATCAGTATAAATGTTGTGAATCACGTACAATTCTGGTATGAACCGAAAATGTGCTCGTTATGCTCGTATTATGAGTGATGTATTGAAAATTAAAAAATTTTATGAACAAGCTTTGAAACTCAGTAATATATACTTACAAACTTTCGGAATGTCATTACACTTTCTAGTGCGTATGAAAAGTCACGCGAAAGCAAACGTGGTTGCCAGAATTGTTTGAAATAAAATATTAGTATAGGGTTGCCATATTTACTGTTTTTCTCTTTGTGTATCCCTTTATAATACAGTCTCTTCCAATTATCTGCGGTCTCTTACTTACACTTTCAATGTTGGAAAATAATGTTGTTTATTAAAAAAGTTCGCATCGCTGGACAATTTAATGTCAATCCGCTTACACAAATTAGTGAAAAGTTGTGACATTTTCGAACGAAATTCATTCTGCTCTGCTCCATTCAAGCTTTTTTGTCACTTTGCTGCGATATTACAACAGCAGTGAATACACTCCATCCATTATATTCGATTCCAATCAGTGCCACGCCCATCCCTTTTTTGCCTAACTGGAACTCCGAGCTCGAAACAAAAGATTAATAGGCAAATCGACGCCCGTGTTTCGATCCGTCAGTAGATTTTCGACAAACATTATTTACACAGTGAAATCATTAATAAGACAGCGCACTGGCCGTTGATTGATCACACCGCCGCTCATCAGTCTGGATATCCGCCGTAGTTCGTCACCACTGGAGGTTGCCGGCAGTATTTAGCTCCACACCGGCTTCGGTTCATAGATCTACGTGGGACCCAGCTAACCCACCCAAAAACTAGTTATCCCCAGTCGTAAATCATTCCTGGCTGGCCGGCAGCTCACTTTACTGTGATTCCGAGATTAGATTGGATTACGCGGCGAACGAAAACGACGACAACGGCAATGATTGGCCATCGATCGCAGCTGTCTCCTTCTGCGACCATGTTTGCTCACGTAAACCAAGATTAGATACTGTCATCGCGGGTCCATAAACTAGTAGTTCCTGACGTAGTGAGAAATATCACATTTTATGGGAAATTCGATAGTTTTTTTTTTCGTCTCATTCTCACACCATCCGATTTCGACTAAACGTAAATAAAACACTTTTATTGCGCAATTTTGTTTACATTCCCCGGATCTGTCACAGCCGCTGCTTTGACAGTCGCGTAATCGACCTTGAAAGCCGATACATTTCGCCGCAATTTTATGCACCGTAAGCGTCATTATTTTATGTGGTCACGGGGCCGCCCGTCGTTGGCCGCCTCGGGATCGATAAATTCAGGAAAATTTATTGCTAATCACTAAAGTTGGTCCTCGTTGTCGTTGTCGTCGTTGCTGCTTGCAGGCCAAAGTCGTTCCTTTTCTCGTTGACTCAGAGGTTTAAAAGAGGTTGCGGCAATTTTCGTCGTTCTGCGCTCCGCACCCCGGAGCGTGGCCCGGGTCTTTGTTGTTTCCGTGCTCGTAAGCGAATTATTCGGACAAAAATTCCGCTGAAACATGTAACCAACGACGATGTACCTTCCTGCACGAGAGGCTTCCACTCTGTTTGGGCCCGAAATGCAACGAGGCCCAACCCGTTGCGATATGCCACGATCTGAAGGTCAAATCCCCCTCGGTAGGGTTATCTGATTGGGGGTCTTTTGTTTCATCTTCCTGGTAATCGATTCGATGAGTTTGAACCGTCTTTGCTACTTCGACATTTTGTTTGCCAGCGTTTTTATGAGTTTGTTTTGTGCAATAATAATGAGGGTTTTCAAGCAAGCTCAGGCACTGAGTTGGTTGTTTTTCAAAACTGAGAAGCAATATGTCTTTGAAAGTGCATTTTGATTTTTAAACTCAAGCTCTCTCTAATTTACACGTTTACACATTTTCTTTCATCACGTTTGCGACCAAAGTATTGTAGATCTTATAGTTTTCAAGTAAAAAGTTATGAAAACTATGCTAGAAAAAATTAGGCATTTTTCAAAAAGACAAGTAGGTTTTTTTTTCATTTTAAGAAATCAAGTATGAAAAGTTATCAATCTCACAAAGTTTCAAAGAAGTGGGACAAAATGCTACAAACGACGGTTGGATTCGTTAACGTTAAATAAGGTGACACGTCGCTAAATCTCCCCACAATTCCAGTATCTCCGAAGAAATAGCATAGAAAAACTTCACCTACCATAACGTTGGTAGGAAATATAACTGTATCTGTCAGAAGAGAAATAAATACGATTGAAAATTTCGCAAACGACAAGCCCAGATATAATTCGATCCACCTGTGATAATATCTGGTGCACAGGTTTTTTTTTGCACAACATAATCTAAACCCGAACGTATTCGTGATTGGAATTATGTCAACCGAATGCAAATGTTTTCCATTTCAGCAAGAACGCCGAGCAGCAACCATCCGGAGCGGCAAGTTACTACAGTGTGTACTGCCATGCTCTCCAAACATTTATCTTCTTTAGTAGAGTAACTCTGAAGTGATGCATGAGCACGAATTGCACCGGCCACAGTAACTGGTGCATGTGGTGCGAGCTAACTTCCAGCAGCACCAGCAGCAGCAGCAGTAGTAGGTATCTTTCCCATCGGGGCTAAGTTGTTTTCAGTGGCAACAGCAACAGCTGCTGCAGTCTTTTTAGAGTGGTTTGATACGGAAACTATACGCTAGAGCAACGTTTATCCTCTATCCCATAGCGTCTAAGCGCTCTTGCTGCAGAGCGTACAGCTTCTCATCGGCCCTTTGATATGATAAGCTTTTACATTGATTAACCGATATGTCTCTGTGGTCAGCGAAAGGGCTCGGTGGTCCATTTTAAAATGATGTCCTTTGGAATTGCAACATGATCATATTTTATACGAGAATGTAACACTGTAGATCATTCAAATAAACTCGTTTCGTTTAGTAATTTTCTACCCGCTACTGAAAACATTCGATCGACAGTGAGTAGCACTTTGAGTAAAATCAGATGGAAGTGGTGCGGACGGGAGTATTACTTTTAGTCCTGTGCGCCGCCACGCTGCGCCGCCGCCGCCGCCGATGATTTGGACTCGGCGCGCCGCCGAGGAAATTTTTAGCGCGCCGCTGAGGAAATTTTTACCGCGCCGATAGTGATTGTGTATGCTGGATTTTTTCCTGATTACACAGAGCAACAAAAATTGACTTTTTTTTCTGCCTTGGCTTCTATATATATTTTTTTTGTATATTTTTATGCAAAACTAAATTTCCCCGAGTTTGAACATATTTCAACTTAAGGGGTAACAATGGCATCATTTTGAATTTTTGAGAAACCGGTAATTTTTTTTTTGTTTTTTCGACGCCATTTTGTTTTAAGACCAAATATCAAAATTCTAAGAGTTTGTCCACATATTAGCATCTTTTTACCCATCTTTTGAAAAAAAAAACAGATCTTAAATCGGACAAAAACTGAGCTCAAAACGGTGATTCTACGAAACCGGTTTTGGCATAGTTTAAGTGTATTTCACAAAGCAAAATAATATCGATTATTTCTGAACATTAATGGTAATGCGCTAATATCTCAAAGTGGTAGTCAAATATTATTTTATCTTGAGTTGTTATAGAAAAACCGCAAATCACGCTCGAATATTAAGTAACGCGGAATTTGGCAATTCTCAATCCCGACCCCGGCGAAACCCAATTTTGCGTGGTGGCCTCATGCAGTGTAACACTTCGCTTAGTACCTCCCCTGTATTTACGTATTTACGAAGGGGACGGGACGCGAGGCATATGGACGCTAGGCATATGAATGTTAAGCATAGTATGCTAAGCATACAGACGCGAAGCATAATGGATACGAAGCATACTGCCATATGGCATAACGGACGCGAGGCGAATGGACGCAAGGCCGAATACGATATTGTATGATCGCATGAAATCCAATTATCTTGACAATGTGTTCCGGATTTGCAACATCCATTCCGCAGCAGAATCTATTGAAAAATATGTTGCACCTTTGATGATTGACAAAAAGCGTCATTCAATGAATTGTATATTTAACTCTGATATTTTTTACTCTACGTATGTAGTTCAAGTGTAAATATATTCCCAAAGAGTTTTGGTTGGGCATAATATTTTTTTAAATTATATGGCGCAGACGCATAATCGAGGGCAAGCAAACGAAAAGGCACTAAGCCGCCGTTGTTTCCACAGTACGAGCCGGTCGCCGACCCGCTGTCGGAAGCGGCGGCCTCTTGCACACAAATAACTGATCTTCTGGTTTGCTACATCTACTCAAACAGAGTTTCTTTCCCTTAGCATTTGCTCGAACCGCGAGTCGGCCGAAGGCCGCGAGTGTATTGCTTTTTTTAAATGACACCCTGAAGCGAAATACAAGTTATTGAAAGAGGGCTGTGATGATGATGACGATAATACCGTATTTCGCTTCACTTCCCCTCGGCCTCGCGTCCATTCGACCTCGCGTTCATTCGGCCTCGCGTCTATATGCCTCGTGTCCGTATGCCTGCCTAGCATACTATGCCTTGCAGCCGTATATCTCCCGTCTGTATGCTTAACGAGGTGTCATCATTTACGAATGTTCCCTAATTGTAAATTATTTTAATTTGTGGAAATTTGATACAATATTTGAAATTAAATATTTAGACTTTAGTCTTTGTTATCGAAAGATATCAAAAATTTCGAAGTCATTATCAATAATTTGCACGGGGCCAGTTTGCTTCGAAAATATTGTTTCAGTCATTATAACATAAGTTTATATGTTTATCTTTATTTTCAATTTTTATGTAAACGTATGAGCAGTCCGGATATGTTCAAAAAAATTAGAAAAAATGATTAGTGGTTTTTCATCAATTTTTTGGTAGAGACTTTAGTTTTCTCTAGAATACTAAGTTTTTTTAGATCAATATGCGAGAATTCACTGAAAATCTTGCGTAAAATAAATATTTGAATATATTGCGCTGAAATAGAGATTTTTTGCAGATAGTTTTTTTTTTCAACATCGATTATAAACTTTTCGCGAAAATTCACGATGAATTTCATACCCATCAAAATTATCGAAAAGAACATTTTTAAACACGACTATATTTTTGCTGAATTTATCGTTACTTTGTTGCTTGAATGTTAAGGCATCGAAAAAAACACTTTCAGTTATTTTCCACTTCAATGGTGATATTTGCGGATTTTTTGGTCAGAATGGATCGCTTTCGACCCATCATATTTAAAGGTAATTTTCATAGTAATGACATCACATAGTTCATGTAATTTTGTTGCTGTTTACAACGCTATTTCGAACAAACAAAAATTTTCCGGATGGTTAAGAAAAATCTGTGGAGTTTAACGAAGAACTCTATTTGAATGAAAAGAGTTTCCCATATTTTCAATTTTTTCATGGGTAACCTAACAAAATACATGAAAGTTGAAAACGACCCTCTAACGTAAGATCTATCGAATTTTCCCAAAGTCGGTCTACGGTTAATCAAAATGAACTAATCGAAAAACTATCTATCTTTGTTTTTCAAAACTGAAAGTCTTTGGGAATACTATTCCTTGTAATTTTTTTGGGATTTACACTTGTTTTACTTTCTCTGCTTGGTTCATTATTTGCTGGTTGTTCAATTGTTTGTTTACTTGATTTCTTACAATTTTTATATCTTTTTTTGACATCATGTCAACCCTGGTGCAATAATTTTTTTATTCACGTTGAATTAACAAAAAACCGAAAATGAGAGTTCAAAGCACACATTATGCGCAATGTTCTATAAGTGGTAATTAGTGTCACGCCGATACACGCCGCCGCCGCCGCCGCTGATATCAGCCAACGGCGTCACGCCGGCGCGCCGGTCCCCGCCGAGGTAATATGTTTTTTACGCCGCCGCCGCCGATGATATGGTCGGCGCACAGGTCTAATTACTTTCCGGCACATACAGTGCCTCCACAGTTATGGGTCAGCTACAATTATTGGTCACTTTTATGCAAATACGTCTATTCTCACGAAACTGAACAATTTTCATTAGCAATGGTATTTTTTGTTATTCACTTGTAACCTCATTTATACGGTTAAAATGATATAAAGTTGAAAATTTCACTAAAAACTATAGTTTTGCTCGGTGCAAAAAGTGAAGTAACCCATAATTGTAGTAATGTTACATTTTGCGGAGCACAATTGTGGGTCAGTCCATATTTTGGCTATTTTTATTACTTTTACATGATAATGCATCAAGAATGACTAAAATAACTTATCATCAAGCTTTTACAACAATAAAATAACTTGCGTTATGTATTTTGACGATTAAATAGACTAAAAGATTTTGAATGCCAAAAGTGACCCATAATTGTGTCTTTTGCTATGTAAGTGATATTTTTCTTCCCAACTGATTTACACGCATCACTGAAACTAATCAGTGAAACTAATTTTAAATCGAAAGTACACATCAGAACACAAAGATAGATAGTAAAACATTCATAGTTGATAACTTTTCCGATTTTATATCCATTTTGGACCATTCATACAACACGTTGACTGACCCATAATTATAGAGGGACAGTACAAGCTTCAGTTAGAATAGCTGGCGAGTTTGTTTCGTGGGTCGCAACAAAGATGACTTGTGATTGGATCTCTTTCTGTCCAACGTCTCAATCCCTAAGGTGCTTATAAGGAGGCAGATTCGTAGTATAGTGCCAGAAAACCCAGATAACCAGAAATCGTATCTAAATGGCAATACAAAATCGTACAAACATCCAGTTTTAATTGAAATTGTACAAAGTTCATGTTATAACTATTTCAAGTTATTTTTCATCATATATGGGTCGTATAGCCCGTGATATATGGCTGCATATTGTTCCTTGTATAAATGCACACAAAAAATCAGGTTTCATCGCAGTAGAGTTGTCTACAATGCTAAGCTTAATTGCAGTGCAAAATTGTAGGATTTTTAATTTATGTGATCCACGTTGACATTGATATTACTTGGAAACTCCTATAGCAGTTGTAAGAGGATTGCATAATAAATTTTATACAATTTACTATTTCGTGACATATGTTGTATAGTAAAGAATGATACCATTTTTATGTTAAATTAAATCTAAGTTAAAATGTTCCTTTCAGCAACTCTGGTTTTTAAAATCTAGTCCCGGAGAGGTTTACAGAATTGGGTATTAAACAAGAACGCACTTTTGACTGAATGAAAATATTTAAAAAATTATATGGCACATACAGTTGGGTTGAACAAAAACATGGGCAACACGCCTTGATGATTTTTTGAGCCTTGAGATTTTTTAATGTTAATTGATTGCAATTGCTTGAATCGCTCAACAGTTGAAAAGAAGGTCAATGCAGATCGCATGTTATTATTCCTTCGTATGTGAGGCAATATTGAGTTACATATTGCACCAGAATCTATAAATAGATTTGGGTCAACATTGAAGGCAATAAGTGACATTATATGGGTCATTCCATACGAAGTGTCCATGTCACTTGGACACGACCATCACAGATTTTGCTCAAAGTTGGGGGAATCATTCACCTTCTGTCACTTTGGAAAAATCCCAATTTTGGTGTCGATTGGATTACCCCCCGCTCTGTAGGACCCCCCTCTTTATTGCAAAGTCACGCGTTTTTTGTTCAAAATCTCTTTTCTCTTTTTCTAACAATTCATAGACGTAAGATGTCCAAAAAAACTGATAGATAAATATAACTTTTGACCGCAAGTGTTACCAGATAAATTATTTTTGTATTTGAAAACTAAATTTACATTTTTCGGCAAATGCAGCCATTTTTATTTTAAATTTGATAATTTTGTCGTGTTCCTTGAAAAATTTCACGTAAGAAACAACTATCATCCCGAGGTAATATGAGCCAATCTCGAGATATAGCATTTTTACGAAAATAGTTGTAAATTTCGTAATTAATTTGTTTTATAATTTATTGATGTAAGACACCCGAAAAATAGTGATAGGTGAATTTTTAAGAAAATAAACCAAGGAATCCAGAAAAAATATTGTTTTCGACCGGTAGTGTTGCCAGATAGTTTATTTTAGTATTTTAAAATTAAATTTGCATTTTTCGGCCAATGCAGCTAATTTTAGTTTAAATTTGATGGTTCCATCGTGTTTCTCAGAAAATTTTACGTAAGAATCACTTACCACTCCGTGGTAATATGAACCAATCTTGAGATATAACATTTTTACAAAAAATTAATTACGAAATTCAGAACTATTTTCGTAAAAATGCTATATCTCGAGATTGGCTCATATTACCTCGGAATGATAATGAAACACGGCAAAAATATCAAAATTAAAATCAAAATGGCTGCATTTGCCGAAAAATGTAAATTTAGTTTTCAAATACAAAAAATAATTTATCTGGCAACACTTCCGGTCGAAAATAATATTTTCTCTGGATTCCTTGGTTAATTTGTGTGTGTGTGTGTGTGTTTTTACAATTCATCTCCCACTGGCCGGCAGTGCTTTTATGGAAAGAACCAATCTATTTCTATTTAAAGCCAATTTATTTTTTTATTGATTTTTTAATATATTACATAATACAGAGATGCAAATATTTTTAGCCCTGGAGATGAAAGGTGACAGCTCTAGTGTTCATCCAAAGACCCATTTCAAGAAAGCCTGGTAATACACGTACATTCCGAGATCGTCTTCATAAACACTAAGCCCCGCATGAATACGTTGTTATATCTATTGGACATAACATTGTATTCACACTTCCAGACTAATTTACATTAGTGGCACGTATTTAATATTACTTGATAATACAGTTATAGTTCAGAACGATCTTACCAACGTCTTCTTAAAGAAATTCTTCGCTATTAGTGTACAGATTCGAATCTACCCACGTTTTCCATGGCAGCTAATTAGTTTACCTGCCACCGAACGGCAGTGGCGCTGCGAGCGTATCAAATTTTACTTCCTGGTCGTTGAGTTTTGTGGCTGATTCAAGTGCTCCTCAAAAACAAAATACTTCGAAAATATAGTGATACTTATCCTTCCCAGAACGGTCCGTTAATGCTCTTCTCCACTTTTCTAGATATCAGAGGAACCCGAACTTCGCGATTTCATCAATTACTTCATTTTTATTCCGCGGGAAACTGCCTTTATCACTAAAATTTTACGTTGAGGTAGAACGCGCACAACACTCAGTTGGCCTTGTTGCCAGTCCTCCTTTTCTGGATTCCTTGGTTGATTTTCTTCAAAAATCATCTATCAGTATTTTTTTGACATCTTACGTCTATGAATTGTAAGAAAAAGAAAAAAGAGATTTTTGACAAAAATTTCACGACTTTGCAATAAACAGGGGGGTCCTGGAGAGCGGGGGGTATTCCAATCGACACCAAAATTGGGATTTTTCCAAACAGACAGTAGAGCAAGATCGCGCGAAATGACCTATGGTCGAATATCGACCATTTTTGATTTGAATGAAACTTTGCACACGTATTTGGCTTAGCAAACTGAGCATTTTTCACAGGAGGAGCGATTTTTTACACCCATGAGTTACATTCTAAAAGGGCGTATGCCTTTTGGCATAGGTTTTATTCGAAGCATTGTAGCCCAGAAACCGTTGGTTGTATAGAAAAACTGTCTGAGAATGAGTTGTAGGGAATTAAAAATGCACCATAAAAAAAATATACACTGTACAAAAAAATAAATTAAAAATAAACATTGAATTTCAATTTAAAAAAGAAGAGTTGAATTTTTTTTAATTTTTTTTAAAGAAACTTGGCGTTAACACGCAACTTTTAAAAAAAAGTCCAGGATGGAGAAATGAAAAATAATTTTTTTATGGTAGATTACTTTTTTTATAAAAATTCTAATTTAAACACTTTTCAAAATATTTGCATTCTGATGATTTTAAAAGATGGAGAGAGTTATTTTGAATCAAAAAGCTCATCGGTTTTCGAGTTATTTTAAATTTAAGCTCGAAAAATTATTAATATTTCGGAAAATACACGTTTTTCTTAATTTGTCCATGGTTCTCCAGCAAAAACCATACGTTCATTGGAATGCTTGATCAAAAATTTACAATACAAAACGATTGGATAAATAACTCAAGCGCTAAACCTTAGCCTACCTACACGTTCCCCCTTGCCGAATGTTTTATAAAAAAATATGTTTGTCGTGCAACACTATCTACTTGTTTACTAATAATAACTGTTTGTTAAGTACGCAACCAATAACTACTGGGTTACCTATAATATCTGTTTTCGTATATAAATACGTATATAGATTAATGTCTGATATTCGTATATAGATTAATGTCTGATGGAGCTGCCTCACAATATAAAAATAGAAAAAACTTTGCAAGTCTTTGCAAGTTCAAAACAAAATATAACGTCGATGCAGAGTGGTATTTTTTGCGACTTCTCTTGGTAAAGGCCCATGCGATGCAATTGGTGGCATATTAAAACGAATGGCAGGAAATGCAAGTTTAGCTAAAGAACATGAACATCCCATTACAAGCGCAAAAGAATTGTATGATTGGTCTAATAAGAAAAGTAATAAAAATTCATCACAAATGTCATTTAGTTGGGTATCATATGAAGAATATGAACAAGGAGTAACAGAATGGAGCAATATTTTCAAAAAATCTATAATAATAGCTGCCACACAAAAGTATTACTCTTTTGTTCCGATTTCAGAAAATAAGATACAAACAGAGCTGTTTTCAAAAGATGACGAATCATTTACTTATGACGTATATAAAATATAAGGTGAAACTAGTTCTGTAAAGTATCTATGTCATAAAAGAATATGTTCCTAAGATACAGTGATAGGCATAAATAAAAGCCCACCTTGAGTATTTAGAAACATTTTTCGGTTTCTGGACTTTTATATAAGAACCTGCAGCCGTCATTCCATACGACTGTTCGTTTTTTATCACTTTCTTAGGTAATTAACAAGTTTTGTCATTTTTGTTGGATTTTGTTTACTCACTTGCATGACTTCTTGAATGTGTGCAAAATTGTGTTGACAAAAATAAAAGCCCACCCCCAAAAAGTTTTTTTGAAATCATTGAAACCTTTGAGTAACTTGTCGTTTTCACATGTTATGACAGCTGGGGCTGTGCGATGTTATTTACAATCACTTAGTTGTTCAGTTGACGCGATACAAACAAAATGTTGTTTACATTGGCATATAAAATCCAATTTTTGTTGCTTACACAAAGAGTTTTCATCAAAATTCAAATGGGTGGGAAAAAATCAGCATGCAAGTCCGAAATCTAGTTGTTCAAGATCATTTGAAGCAGATTTCGCAGCGGAAGATTGCAGGGAAGTTCGGAATAAGCCGGGGAGCAGTCCGTGGAAGTGTGCAGAAGCATAATACTTATGATTCGCTTGCTGACAGATTCGGAAGAGACCGTCGTCGGAAGACCGATAGCCGGACGGATCAACGAATCTTCAGGGAAGTGGAAAAATCTCCCAAAATATCGGTCAAAGTGATTCAGAAAAACTTATCGTTGGTGGTTTCGACTAGAACAATACGCCGCAGATTAGCTGAGCATGGACTCAAGGGCAGATTCACAAAAAAACGTTCATTCAGCAGCAAGAAAAATAAACTGAAACGGTTGGAATTTGCCCGGAAACATGTAAACAAGCCCGAAGACTTTTGGAAAAAAGTACTTTGGACTGATGAATCGAAATTTGAGCTTATCAACAAGAAGCGGCGTGAAAGAGTGTGTCGAAATGATGATGAAGGATTGCAGGAACGTTATTTGCAGGCTACAGGCTCTTGAGACCATGCTCAGCTAATCTGCGGCGTACTGTTCTAGTCGAAACCACCAACGATAAGTTTTTCTGAATCACTTTGACCGATATTTTGGGAGATTTTTCCACTTCCCTGATGATTCGCTGATCCGTCCGGCTATCGGTCTTCCGACGACGGCCTCTTACGGATCTGTCAGTAAGCGAATCATAGGTATTATGCTTCTGCACACTTCCACGGACTGCTCCCCGGCTCATTCCGAACTTCTCTGCAATCTTCCGCTGCGAAATCTGCTTCAAATGATCTTGAACAACTAGGTTTTGGACTTGCATGCTGATTTTTTCACACCCATTTGAATTTTGATTAAAACTCTTTGTGTAAACAACAAAAATCGAATTTTATATACCAATGTGAACAACACTTTGTTTATATCGCGTCAACTGAACAACTAAGTGATTGTAAATAACATCACACAGCCCCAGCTGTCATAACATGTGAAAGGACAAGTTACTCAAAGGTTTCAATGATTTCAAAAAAACTTTTTGGGGGTGGGCTTTTATCTTTGTCAACACAATTTTGCACACATTCAAGAAGTCATGCAAGTGAGTAAACAAAATCAACAAAAATGACAAAACTTGTTAATTACCTGAGAAAGTGATAAATAACGAACAATCGTATGGAATGACGGCTGCAGATTCTTATAAAAAAGTCCAGAAACCGAGAAATGTTTCTTAATACTCAAGGTGGGCTTTTATTTATGCCTATCACTGTAATTAAACTCAAAAATAAATATTTGATTCTTATATATATTTATATCACTTAGAACATTTAACTCTTTTCTTGAGAATCGTTTGTTGTTAAAGAATAAATTGTATATTTTTGATCAAGCATTCCAATGAACGTATGGTTTTTGCTGGAGAACCATGGACAAATTAAGAAAAACGTGTATTTTCCTAAATAATTATAATTTTTCGAGTTTAAATTAGAAATAACTCGAAAACCGATGCCTTTAAAATGTTGACTACCAAGAGCTTTTTGATTCAAAATGACTCTCTGAATTTTTTGAAATCATCAGAATACAAATATTTTGAAAAATGTTTGAATTAGAATTTTCATAAAAAAATTAATCTACCATTAATTTTTTTTTTTTTTCATTTCTCCATCCTGGACTTTTTTTTTAAAGTTGCGTGTTAACGTCAAGTTTCTTTAAAAAAAAAATAAAATAAAATTCAACTCGTTTTTTTTAATTGAAATTCAATGTTTATTTTTAATTTTTTTTTGTCAAAAAAAAATTTTTTTGTACAGTGTATATTTTTTTTATGGTGCATTTTTAATTCCCTACAACTCATTCTCAGACAGTTTTTCTATAAAACCAACGGTTTCTGGGCTACAATGCTTCGAATAAAACCTATGCCAAAAGGCATACGCCCTTTTAGAATGTAACTCATGGGTGTAAAAAATCGCTCCACCTGTGAAAAATGCACAGTTTGTTAAGCCAAATACGTGTGCAAAGTTTCATTCAAATCAAAAATGGTCGATTAAATTTTCGCGTATTTCCAGGCGATTTGAAATAATTCTGCTCAGTAGATGAACAATTCCCCCAACTTTGAACAAAATCTGTGATGCTCGTGTCCAAGTGGCATGCACACTTCGTATGGAATGACCCATATACAATTTACAGGTTCATACGATTCAGGGCGTTCAACAGTACTAGATAAAATTCGTTGACAAGCAGCATCGTAAAATGACTCTGAGGATAGAGAATATAAGCAGAGATCGGAACGTTGGGGGTTTGAGGCTAAACACAGCCTTGTAAAATATAATAAAAAAAAATGCCGCGTCCAACTGTACTAAGTAAGTAAATGATACGCGTACTTGTCATTGAAAAAAATAATATAAATGAAATATTTGCTAAACAATTTTATGCGACGGAAAATTTAGGTTGTATATAATGCAATTTTTTTCGCTATACAGGTTACACACTGCTGCGTTTCAGTTCGTAGAGCATCGTAGTAGAATCGTTATACCGGTATATTGCCTCCACTTTGGTACTTATAAGCTCATATACGATCTCTAACTTGACTTACGCACTGAAAAGCTTAACCAGACAAGCTGTATAGGAAGCTGATTGGTTGTAGCCTTCTACTGGAAGTAAAAACATTACATACATCAACCCACAGAGTGAGAAGATTTCGACTTTATGCTACAGGCAACCAGTTATCATGATGTTTACATCGTTCAAAAAGTAGCCTCGCGGTAGTATAGAAGCAACATCGTTGATCAAGAGTACGAACAAAAGTGGGCTCAGATTACTTCACTGCGGCACTCCAAAAAAAGTTGTGAATGGCTCAGCATATGACTACCCGACCGCTCTGCTTATCACGTAACATCGAAACCATCTCACCAGCAGTTGGTTCAGCTTTCTACCTTAAAGTCCGTGTACACAGTATTCACTTGCAATTCAATATCCATTGAGCTAGTACACAATGAGGACAACTGCGACAAATTGGTTAAGATGGATCTTTTGGGGTAAAATCCATGTTGGCATAAGAAAGATCCTACACGAGTCAGATAAACTACTTTCTCAAAAACTTTGGAACTGTTGGTTTTGTGTTATTTGTCTCCTTTTCCATGAATCGGTGTGAGCATTGGATTATTCTATCGTGCAGGAAATAATCCTTGCTCCATATAAAGGTCAACCAGTTTAACAAGAGATTTTTGGCGTAAACCTCATAAAGTTCGCTCAATGTAACGAGAATACAGGAATCGTTTGTAGAGTTTGTACCTTTTTTTAGCGAGTCTAAACTCTAATTTCATTGAACAGCTCGTCTTTCATGCCTGAGCTCACGGAGATGTCGATCACCCAAGAAGGTTTCTTCAGTAATCGTTGAAGTGGGAAGTGAGCTTCGATTACTGTTTGTATCTCTGCGTTGAACATGTTGACAATATCTGTCATATTCCGTTGTGAGTTCAAAAACTTCTAACCTAACTAACCTGCCGAAAATCGAATACAAGACGTTCTGATGCTGTTTCAAGGGTCACATTCAGAGCACGATGACCTTTTTGCACCATAGGTTCGTCGGTCTCCATCACAGAACGGTTTTGAAATGCTGGTTCGGTCACAAGTACTTGGTCAAGAGTTCTAGAGCGAGAATTCTAAACTTTATTCGTCTGCACCGAACCATGGAGACAGAATGCATCATACAGAGCACTTTCAGCTGCGGTCGAAGGTGATCTGCTAATATCAACGATAAGTCCACTCCTTTCCGATGGTACCCAGTGCAGTTCTCAATAGTTTTAATCAAAAAATAGAAGGAAAACATTTTCTGGTTTCAAGTGTAATAAGACGGAGCCAACCGAGTTTGCATGTTTCTGAATAGCAATAAGACCAAGATCAAGATCATTTCGCCGGTTAGCTTCGCCACCTGAAACAATAACACTCTAATGCAACCAAACGAACTTTCTCGTTTGATTTTCACTCACAGTTGCTCGAGGGTGCTGCTTCTCAGGGCAAGATCGATGCAACAACAGCATCTGGAGGAAAGGGCTAGCAATACTCCATCACCACGCGATTTCCGACTGTTTACTGTACTGCGATCCGTTCGAAAAACGGTAAATGTGCTCCCAAAAAACCGGGAGGAGATTCAATGTTTTCGTTCAGCCCTGTTTCCATGAGAACGATGACATCGTCCTCAAAGTCTGAAGCACCAAAAAAGAAAGTATCGATTTTTGTCCGGAGTCAACATACGTTTTGGTAGAAGATGCCTAGCTCTCGTGCATTAACAATAGGTTTAACTCGTTCGATTGAAACGGCGCACAGTGCGTTGAGCCATAGACAAAAATCGTTTTTCTTTTTTTTTTTTATTTGGATGCACCAAGTACCCAGAAGTGTTCACAGATATCTCCCAGGTTGTGAACAAGTATTGGTGAGATTTGGGAAGCATCACAAATACTAATACAAGCATAGCAAGCGTCAGCGTCCAGAGCAATCATTAGTTTCACATTTCGTGCTAAATTGTAGCGCGTTTTCTAAACGTTGGTAAAACTTAATTACTTCGTGTATTCCAATAAAATGAAATGGAAAATAACAATCCAGGTTAGTGCAATATATTTCATTGGTAGAGAGACTTGGTTTCGATTGCGTGTATGATTAGTCGGTATGATGAGTTGGTGAAGGTATTAATCCTGGAAAAAACGCGAACTCAAACTTTCGTTAGCGTTTTAAAAAAAGTTCCACCGAGTTCCTCTCTGAAACATATATCAAAAGTTTGCTTGAAGTGTCCTCTACAAAATATATAAAAATTAGCTGCAACTTCCTGCAACTCTGCGAACTTTTTTATTTTTCGTATGTCAATGCCAATCGCTCGTGAACCGGCAGATTTTTTAGAAGTGGTTTAACTGCAATGCAAGCGAAAGAACATCATGTGTATTTTAATATTTGACATCGTCTCTACCAGAAAACACAGTTGAGCATGTTAATAAAAATAATGCACAAGTTTTCTGCTGTATATTATTCGAAATTGAACTCGAAATGGGAAAAATGTAATAGAATAAAAAAGTATTTCATGGAAAGTCACCGCTTGCTCTTCCTCGATTCCGTGAATAACAAGAAGAATAATTATTATGAATAAAACCATATTTCTTCTCGTGGGCATCCTCAGAAACTTTTTTAAAAGGTGCTCACCAAAATTGAAGATCTCCGAGTTGCAGAGCTCGTTGAAAATAACTCCCCAGAAGAACTAGTATTTGCTGCTACCGTTTCGAACAGCTATTCCAATTCGTCTGAAGATGACCTAAAATTTGACTTGATAATATTATATGCATCATGAAAAATTTTAGAATTGTTTATAACTATGGTAATTAAATATATAAAAAATAACAAAAGTAGTACATAGAAAAATATCTAAAAGAATACCTAAAATAACTTTTTTTTGTTATAATTGCGCTTAAGTCACTTTTACAATTATGTAGAAGTAAGTAAAACATAGAAACCGCAGTTTCCGTTACAATGTACAACTTTTACAAAGAGATACCCGGTTTCTGGTATACGATGAGTGCGTTGGCTTTTGGGACAGTTTTGTGATTTAGTGAATCACATAAGACCAATATGCATTAAGTAGCTCTGAAGGTAACGAACAACTTTCCTTGTTACATCAACATGTTTTATCGACGAAATCGTGTAGTTTTGATTTTTGTCCCGTCTTACCCTACATTCAACGCACTGTGCGGCGGTTTGAATAGGACAAGCGGTGAAGGAACAGAATCGTACTTGCCTTGGCTAGGATGTCGGAAGACCCTTTCTCCATCACACGCAGATTCAGGACAAGTCGCTGACAAAAGGGAAACGACTGTGGTGCACAGTGGAACCAAATTGAAAAAAAAAACGGACAAAAGTCTTTTTCAACGTTTTAGCATATAGGTTAGGGTGCCAATCATCGTATGAGAAAAAAGTGACCAGAAAATTTCAGAAAGAAACCACATACAAAACGTTCACCTGCTCGAAAAAACACCCTGTGCAAAATTTTAGCTCAATCGGACGCTCAAATGGGGTGGCGCAAAGCGATTGAAGTTTGGCCTTTTTGAAAACCGAAAAATCACCCAAGGTGGGGGTACGTGAAATTTCGGTTTTCGAAAAAAAAAATTTTGATGCCAAATGACTTAAAAACGCATGAAACTCCGAAAACTGGTGTCATCAGAAAATTTTTTTTTTTTTAAAAAATCGACTCTCTGGGACTTAGTCGTTTTTTCAATTGTGGAAGGTGGAGTTTAGAACATTAAGAATTTTTTCAATAAAATTGGTCACTAGTCCCTCAAAATAGCCTGTATAATGATATACACTATAACTAGCATCGAATACTTTATGTTTCATTAGGGTGGTTCATTTATTTTACATAGGGTGGTTCATAATATTGTGTAAAAACGAGTATAAAATGAGAAAAATCATATTTCACTGAATACCACTAGAAAAATTCCTGAAAATATATTATTTGTTGTATCATTGTCGGTAGGGTGGCAATGTTGAATTCGAAAAAATACCATGCAAAATGGCCAAAAGATATCACAAAACAAATTTACAATATGTTTCAATTAGCTACTCTGTGCAAAAAAATTATCTCAACCAAAACAAGATTGTGTCTTGCGGAAAATGATGAATGCTTTCATGTCATTTGGGAAATCACACAAGGGAGGTATGTACATGAAACGGTGGAAACTGATGGAATATGTTTTTTTTATTTCGTTTGAAAAATTTACTCTCTAGGACACTTGTACTTGTTCTTTCGAATATTGTACCAGACAATTTATTCGTTTTATTTACCTTTGCCAACACTTGATCGAGCACGCAGTGGCTCTGGCTTATATAATCGGACAATAGACTGTATCGATGTTATTCAGCGATATTGAGAGTATAGGGATCTCAATCAGATACGCAACACAATTGACACGTTGTTTCTGGGTTTGCGTCGTTTTGACAGTTCGATCATACATCATGTTTACATCATCGGAACGTGAACTAAATTGGCTGAAACTTTGCATAGACGTTTTTATAGGAAAAAGATGCCATTTTGTGCTATTGGTTTAATTTTTTGAAACACAACTCATTTTTGAAAAGCTATTGAAAAATGCTATTTCGGATAGGTATTGATGATTACAAATATTTCTAGAGCCAACACGGTTTGTTTGAGCGGTGTTTCGTCTTCGGCAAAGTTGAAGATAAGAGTTTTGTCTTTCAAAAAAAAATATACACACTCTAAAAACAAATTATTAATTCAAAAAAAATTAAAAAGAAAGTTAAAAATTAATTATCCAAAACAGTCCTTTTAAAAAAACTGATTTTTTTTAAAACTACGAAAGATTACCTAAAAAACGAAACCGGTCATAGAGAAATCAGAAAAAAAAAGTTATAATTTTTAAAACAAATTTTCACAGGGTACATTTTTTTGGAAGGACAAAGTTATTACTCACAACTTTGCCAAATACACTATGCCAATCAAATAAACCGTTTTGACTGTAACGATATTCTTAATTCCTCATAGAGTGCTCTATTGGAAATTAAAAATATGCCTACAGACGAAACGGTTTGTTTTGATGCCATTGGCATAGTGTTTTCGGCAAAGTTTTAGATACTTTTTTGTCTTTCCAAAAGAAAAATATGCCTTTTAAAAAAATAATTGAAAAAAAAATTTTTTTTTAATATAACTTTTTTTCTTGATTTCTAAATGATCGGACTAGTTTCATTGTTTTGATAATCTTTTGTAGGTTCTATTTAAGAAATCAGATTTTTAAAAAATGAAATCTTTTGAATAATTAATCTTTAATTTTTCTTCTAACTTTTTTTTTGAATAAACAATTTTTCAAGTGTAATTTTTTTTGGAAAGACAGAATTATTATCAACAACTTTGTCGAAGACCTCACACTAATCAAACGAACCGAAGTACTTTTGTTTTCATTTTATACTCATTTTTTTCACAATATTCTGAACCACCCTATGCCGAATAAATGAACCACCCTAATGAAACATAATGTGTTCGATGCTAGTTATAGTGTATATCATTGTACAGGCCTTTTCGAGAGATCAATTTCAAAAGATAAATTCAAAACATTTTGAGCTCAGCGATTTCAAATATTTTAAGATATTCGTTGAAAATGTTTTAAGGGGGTATTCAGGCAAAATAAAAGCAACAACATCTAGTTACCAAATATCAAATTAGGTCTTCGGCAAAGTTGTAGAACTATAAAATTTATGAATTTTTCTCGAAGACACTGAGTGTTAAAATTGCAAGACCATTGAGATATAGTTAAATTTTTGTCAACGCCCCCTTAAAATCAAATTAATGAGTTTCTTGACTTTGAATAGCATTTAATCGAGTTGACATATTCTACAAAGTTGTTGATTTCATCAAGATACTCAACTTTTCTCAAGACTTCAATATCGTATATCGAATTGTTTGCTCAGAAAATTAATTTTGAGTCAAAATTATACTTATTTTTCAATTAATATATCTCAATGAGTGGCAGCCAAAATTAGCATCATTTAACCAGTCGTTGTATACACTATCTAGAAGTCGGGTATTATGGGTTTCCCAGCAATATTTTCGATTATACCAATCCAATTTCTAATGACCTTGTGTACGGATTTCACACGAACTCGACCAGATGTTGGCAGCAATCTCTCATGCAGGTCTGGGACGGCTGCTGGTGGCTGGCTGGAATTACACGTCTGCGAAAGGGGGGCTTAAGGGCTCTCATATTACTAACCTTGTTGCGTTCCACTGTGGAGCACTAAGAACACCAAACCTGATCAGTGACGCAATTGTACGTCGGAGGCATTTTCCACGGTAGTGAAATCTTTTTCGGCAGCTCCGGGTTTCCAATATTTTTCCCACATCTGACACACATCACATAATTAGCTGCTATTAATGTTTTAGCGTGAGCCCTATTCTTTTCTTCCGTCGTTTTTAGGCATTCAAACGTCGAACCACTCATAACGCGTGGTTCCCACTGTCATGCCCATCACCTCTTATGCTGTTTTACCGACCGCGTCGTGGATGTGCTTCCTCTGTTCGTTCAGGTTCACTACAACTGGTTCATCGATCCGTCCATCAATCGTCCATCGGGTGTACTCTGCAGCGAGTCGTCCACTGGTAGTTTGTGAATGTTCAGAAGTATCTTCCTCGCCTAGCTCGATTTAAATACGTCGGGAAAACCGGACGCAAATCTTTTGCCTGCCACAAGATAGAAATCTGAATAGAAGCTTAGCCCGATCTCATGATGACGTTCAAAAAGTGTCGGCCGTTGATCAGCATGTGGTCGATCTGGAAGCTGGCATCTGGTTATGCTCCCGAGTGTTCTGACGTGCGAAATGAGTACTACAGGGTGCCTTTCCCTTGGCCGCGGCAAAGTTCACTAACCTCAAACTATTGTCCTTGGTGGTTGGGTTCCTTACCAATAACGGGGCGACGGGGTACTCATCTCGTCCTACTTACGATTTCATAGCTTCGATGACAATCATAATGATCGTGTTGTGGACACTCTTCATTATCTTTTCAAGGAGCTCGCTACTGCTTGTCATGCTGTGAACCAAGCGTGAGAGCTACCTACATTCGAGTAAAATCAGACGATAGTGAGTCCGCACGAAAGTTTAGCTGCTGCCACTTTGGCATATGAAGATTAGAATAATGTAATGTTGCCCACTTTCATCACCACACTACCGATTTGTTTCCCTCCTGGCAAAATAATTGCCTTGGAGAAAGAACGAGTACCGGAGGAGTGGATGGAGGGTATTGTGAGTCCCATCTACAAAAAGGGTGACAAACTGGAGTGCTGCAATTACCAACAATCACTCTGCTGAACGCTGCCTACAAGGTACTCTCCCATATACTCTGCTCTCGACTATCACCTTTTGTGAAGCAGTTCGTGGGCACTACCAGGCGGGATTCATGGGTGCCCGCGCCACCACGGATCAGATATTCGCGGTCTGGCAGGTTAAGCAGAAATTCCGCGAATACAACGTGCCCACACACCACTTATTCATCGATTTAGAATCGGCATACGACACAATTGATAGAGACTAGCTATGGCCAATTATGCACGACTACGGCTTTCCGGACAAACTAACGCGGTTGGTCAGAGCGACGATGGATTGAGTTATGTGTGTAGTTCGAGTATCGGGTGCTCTCTCGAATCCCTTTGAAACCCGAAGAGGTTTAAGACAAGGTGATGGTCTCTCTTGCCTACTGTTTAACATTGCCCTGGAAGGTGTCATTAGAAGAGCGGGGAATCACACGAGTGGCACGATATTCCGAAAATCAGTTCAACTGTTTGGTTTCGCCGACGATATCGACATTGTGGCTCGGATCTTTGTGAAGATGGCGGATACTTACATCGTACTAAAGGCCGAAGCCCAACGGATTGGACTGGTCATCAATGCATCAAAGACGAAGTACATGTAAGGAAGGGGTTCACGAGAGGACAGTGCTAACCTCTCACCACGAGTTCAAGTTGGCGGTGATGAAATCGTGGTAGTCGATGAGTTCGTTTACCTCACAGGTAACTGCCGACAACAATACTAGCAGAGAATTTCATCTGCGCAATATGGCAGAAAATCATGCATACTAGGGTCTCCGGAGGACGCTCCGATCGAGTAGAATTCGTCGCCGCAACAAGGTAACCATCTACAAGACGCTGATCGGACCGGTAGTCCTCTGCGCTCTTGCGATCTTCGAGAGGAAGGTGCTGCAGATAGAGAACGGAACATGGAGAAGGCAAATGAACCACGAATTTTAGGAGCTGCTTGGGGAGCCATCTATCATCCACATCGCTAAGATTGGCAGGTTATGGTGAGCTGGGCACGTCGTAAGGATGTCGCACGACAGCTCGGTGAAGATGGTTCTTGAGACCAATCCGCCAGGGACGAGGCGGAGAGGTACACAGCGGCAAGGTGGATCGATCAGGTGGAAGACGACCTCCGGACCCTACGCCGACTGCAGAGATGGCGATCTGCAGCCATGGACCGAATGGAATGGAGACGACTCTCACGTACAGCAAAGGTCACACCACGGCTTGGGCTTTTTGGTAAAGTGAGGTAAATATGATTACTCACAAAATTATAAACGTTTTGAACATTCAAGGTAAATATTTCCGAATATTTTCGTTGATAAGAGAAAATGTTTGTCACGTTTTGCTCTTCTTAGCTTTTATACTATTTTAAGCCAATATGGTGTTGTTTACTAGTTAAAGTATCTTTCGAGTACCAACTATTGTGGATTTCATTAAGAATCTTTTTTTTTTTACTTCACGAACTAATTTCAACACTCTACAAAGACCACGGAAGGGATGTTTTATTAGTCGGGTGTGTTTTCGATCAGGATTGACTGATAAGCGGTATAACTATGATGCAATTAAACTAATGTTACAATACATATATGCTTACGTACATATAATGTAAGATCATATGTTCGTTAGGTTGTGCTGAAATAAACTAGATGAACGACATGTCAGTAGTGGTTCTTGTGCTGCCTCGTGCGGCTGATAACATGAATTAAAACAAATTATTAACGCATTACCACAAAAAGAAATTAACATATGGGTCATTCCATACGAAGTGACCACGAAAGAGCACAAACTTGGACACGACCATCACAGATTTTACTCAAAACTGGGAGAATTATTCATCTACTGTCTCTTTGGAAAAATCCCAAATTTCGTGTCGATTGGAATACCCCCCGCTCTGTGGGACCCCCCTCTTTATTGCAAAGTCACGCATTTTTTGTTCAAAATCTCTTTTTTCTTTTTCATACAATTCATAGACGTAAGATGTCCGAAAAGTACTGATAGATGATTTTTGAAGAAAATAAACCAAGGAATCCAGAAAAAAATATAAGTTTTGAGCAGAAGTGTTGCCAGAAGCATTATTTTTGTATTTGAATACTAAATTTACATTTTTCGGCAAATGCAGCCATTTTTATTTTGAATATGATAATTTCATCGTGTTCCTTGGAAAATTTCACATAAGAAACAACTATAATCTCGAGGTAATATGAGCCAATCTCGAGAACATTTTTACGAAAAAAGTTGTAAACTTCGTAATTAATTTTTTTCACAATTTATAGACGTAAGACACCCGAAAAATAGTGATAGGTGAATTTTTAAGAAAATAAACCAAGGAATCCAGGAAAAATATTATTTTTGACCAGAAGTGTTGCCAGATAGATTATTTTTGTATTTTTAAAACTAAATTTGCATTCGGCAAATTCAGCAAATTTTATTTCAAATTTGATGGTTTCATCGTATATTTTGGAAAACTTTACGTAAAAAAAACTTATCACCCCGTGGTAATATGAGCCAATCTCGAGATATAGCATTTTTACGAAAATAGTTCTGAATTTCGTAATTAATTTTTCGTAAAAAATGTTATATCTCAAGATTGGCTCACCACGGAGTGGTAAGTGCTTCTTACGTAAAATTTTCTGAGAAACACGATGAAATCATCAAATTTAAAATAAAATTAGCTGCATTGGCCGCAAAATGCAAATTTTATTTTAAAATACAAAAATAATCTTTCTATCTATCTATTCCTTGGTTTATTTTTTCTTAAAATTCACCTATCACTATTTTTCGGGTGTCTTACGTCTTTAAATTATAAAATAAAATAATTACGAAATTTACAACTTTTTTCGTAAAAATGTTATATCTCGAGATTGGCTCATATTACCTCGGGATGACAGTTGTTTCTTATGTGAAATTTTCCAAGAAACACGATGGAATAATCAAATTTAAAATAAAAATGGCTACATTTGTCGAAAAATGTAAATTTAGTTTTCAAATACAAAAATAATTTACCTCGCAACACTTCCGGTCAAAGCTTATATTTTTTCTGGATTCCTTGGTTCATTCTCTTCAAAAATCATCTATCAGTATTTTTCGGACATCTTACGTCTATGAATTGTATGAAAAAGAAAAAAGAGATTTTTGACAAAAATTGCGCGACTTTGCAATGAAGAGGGGGGTCCCACAAAGCGGGGGTATTCCAATCGACACCAAATTTGGGATTTTTCCAAAGAGACAGAAGATGAATAATTCCCCCAACTTTGAACAAAATCTGTGATGGTCGTGTCCAAGTGGCATGTACATTTCGTATGGAATGACCCATATGTAAGAGCCATAAGTAACAAGTAAGGCAAGCTCAGACACCCTCTACCTCTTTCATGTATTACGTTATTTGTGCACGACGCCTAAGCAAACGAATTAAGAATGCATGAAATTCAATGAAAAAACAAAAAAAAATCTCGATATTGCAATCCACACTGCGACATCCACTCCTACACTGTCAGTGCGGCGGTAAAATAGGGCTTCGAATGTTATTTCACTGGTTATGTGTCCGAATGTCAACACTAGTGAAGGGAAATATCGACCAAAATCGTTAACGATAACATCGATAGTTTACAATCTCTAATCAATATTATCGATAAATTATCGATAATTTTTGCAGGGGGTGCGAGGTCGCAAAAGCAAGGATAATGTCTGTTCACTTGTGAATTTTACCGAAGTCTATTCGGCCAGTAGAAAATTGGGAAAAATAAATGGCTATTTTGGATAACTACTATATGATATTTTGCAAGTGCAAGTAATAATTCGCATGCTTCAACCCGACTTGATATCAACTTCGTTTTGTTTCGCTTTCCCTCTCAATGATCACAAAACAATCGTCTTTCCTTCGGTACCTTTAGTTTCGTCGTTTTATTTTCGGCGTATTCGTATCGTCGGTTCAGATTGAACTGCTAGAACTGAGACTTCAAGGCAGCAACGAAGAAAGCAGGTTCGAGCAGATTTTGCTTCAATTGACGAATTAAAATTTACCGTCAACTGCTTGATGACGATGACCCGAAGCAAGTTATTTTCTTCGCTTCGACCTGTGAGGTAAGGACAAGCATGTTGGGTGCTGTGAATAATAAATTTGGTTGCAGGCTTGGCAAATCGTTGCATGGAACATGTTACACGCTACATGTTACACATTATATGTTACACATTACATGTTACACGTTACATATTACATGTATCATTGCACGTGTTATTTACATTACGTCCCGCCCCGTTTACATTCAAATCTTATGTAATACAATATGTAAAAATCGTCAAAAATCTGTCCACGTGGTAAGTGGATGGCCCCTTACCACTATTTCGAGGTGTTTTTTTTGTCCTTAAATCGACATTCCACAAACTTAATTACACACTACTCACACACTGGATGAGAGATTTATTTAAATACGACTTTGAGAATATTTGAGTTAGGGTGAGGAACCAATTAATCAAGGGTATTTTCATTAGTCATAGAAAACGGGCGTCAAACTGAGTGTTTCAATTTTAAATTGGACAGTTCATTTTCTAGTAACCCCAACTAATCTTTTACCACAAGAAAATGTGGGATACCTGGTCAATATGGTTGGATCAATTGCATCATCGTCCTTCAGAAATGTAGCATATGTATAATATATATTTGTTTTACTGAGTTACTTATGAAAGTAAAAAACAGTTGGAGCTCTTGTACGGAAAAGTACGAGAGATATTCACCAACCTTCAGTTATGTATGTTTGTATTTCAAGGCATGTTTTGGGTTTTTTACTTTTCAACTACAAGGTACCATAAAATGCACAATTTACCGTTTATTCAGTAAGCGCACAGAATTTCGCAAGGCAAAACGCACCGCTGTCATTCCGATCATCTGACCCCCTCCTCTCCCCTCCTATAATTTGCGGATTGAAACGCACAAGACTTGCGCAAAACCTAAAACAATCTCATTCGAAGTTCAATTTACCAGTTTGACTCGTTTATCGCTTCATTTTACTACCACAGATGTTTCCCGCGCAGTAAAAACCTCGGCAGAAGGTTATAAAAATTAAAACTGGTACATTTAGAACTGCGTTCATCCTTCAAACCCGCCACCCCTTTCGGCAACAAAAAAAAACGGCGCACACTGTTTGGCGCAAAATTTGCATGTCGTTTCTGTGTTCTGTTACGTGTCCTTCCGCCGCATCGGAACCTACCCCAGACCAGAGCAGAGGAGAGAGCCTCACGCCAGGCACTAAACGACAACTTTATTTCTGCTAATTTAGCGAGCGCAACACGCAACAATAACAACAGCAATAACAACAACTGCACGACATGTTTTCCGCTCTGCAATAAACGATGATAAAATATGACCACAAGAGTGCAGCGAACGAACGAACGGACGAACAACGGATCGGTTCCCCATTTGGACCGAGACAGCAGATCTCTCGGAACGTTACGAAATAGACATCAAATGAAATTGATTCCGATTCGGACGCATCCTGCCCCGAAGTGGTCTGAAGCTGCTGCAAGTTGCAAGCCGCGGAACCTGATATCTTAATGCAGCCAAGTGTATCCCCCCGACTGACCCACGTCAACGCACCAACTTTTGCGGTTACACCAAATTGCAGGTGACAGCGGCTTCTCTGCCTCTGGACGCTTGGGTGGAGGGATGAAACAGGGGAAACCATTACAACCAGCAACTACTCGTGTGGGGCTCAGTTGGATGGAACTCACAACGCATTTCGTTATGACATGAGAAATAAAAAAAATAATATACTGGAAACAGAAAACAAAAATAATTTTACGAGTGCGGTCAGTCGCCGTCTCATTTGGTAGCTGATGCTGAAACGTCGAAAACCCTATCCGATGGGTGGATTTCCGCTCGGGCTGATACTCGTATGCGGCACCCCGTTATTGACGCGTTACGGGACGAAAGATCGAGATATCTATGTTGTTCATTTTACTCCGACTGTGGTGAGATCCTGCCGATGCCATAATACGTATTTCCTGCTGGTGCTGCTGCTGTTGCGGTTGCGCTGCCTCGAAGCTCGGACGGAACGGTTCGTTTATGAGATTGCCCCGAATCTGCTCAGCCGTGAGACGAAAATGTTTTGACTATCTGGTTCGGTGCATCGAGCGTCAAAAACCGCAAATGTTCAAATAGAAGGCACCTTCTGCACGTGGTTAGGTTAACGTTTCGGAGTTGTTGGACGGAAATGGTTATGTCCTTTTTGTTTCGAAAACCGTAGCTTTTCAGGCTAGGAACCAACCTAGTCTTCGGTTTGGCGTGGCTGTCTGTTTCTTTGATAACAGAAAATTAAGAATGAAAACAAGTTAATTTTCAAGTATTGTTCAACTGAACTGGAAAAATATCAAACAGAAAACTGGCCATCATTAGTCGACGTAGCAGTGCACTGCATTTTTGTTTGAAGGGATGAATATTTTTTGCCCAATAATTGCCAATATTTGTATGGCTTGCAAGATGACTTTTGACCTCACGAATTTTTAAAAGGTGTGTAGTGTCTTGCACAATTAGTGAAAACTATGAGAAAGCATTTTACTAGCTAAGGAACCATTCAAATATTACATAACGCGGAATTTGGCAGTTTTCAATACCCACCCATCCCCACGTAACGCAATTTTACATGTTTTACACACGCAAAATAACGCTTCGCTGAATACCCCCCCACCCTGAGCGCGTTATGTATTACATGAATGATCCCTAAGGGAATACAAACACCCACTGGACTAAACCAAACCACGATGCGCACTAAAAAACCCTTTAAAAGCCTTTGCTCAGGACGAAACATGCAGCCAGTGTTCATCACAGCCGTCGCAAACCTGTTGTCCAAGTTCTACAGCCTGTTTATGACGTAGAACTACAAATTTGTTTTTATTCTGTTATACTTTATGTAAAAGTGAAAATGACACCGGCTACGTGTGATGTCAGATTTCAAACGGTGATTAATGTATAAACACACAATGCAATGAAAGCACAATAGTACTAAAAACGGTATGTGCTTTACCAAACCGAACCGGAGGCGAGCATCGAGCAATCGATGTTTGATGCTCGACTTAGACTCGGCACGCAACATATTAAGAACCTCATTTTAATCTGTATTTTGTATTTCAAAAAATCTTTTACAGTACAGTTTTACCTATTTTGTATGGCTGAAGGGTATTGGGACTAAAAGAGGCACTGCGACCATCATATTGATTATCTTTTGTTGCAGGCCCTAATTGCTGTACACAGATTACGAGGTATCCGTACTCATTGATGGAGTAGGGTTGGTTGGTAGTAATTCTGTGCCCCAATTTGGTAAGGCATAGTCAAATAGACTAACGACCTTTCTGGGATTAGAATTCCGTACCTGATATGGTGTTAAAAGTTAGCGTCCGAAGAAATAGTTTCTTGCAAATCCAAGGGCTTCACAATGACGAAGCAGGTGAGCGGACGTTTCAACTGCAAGGTTGCAGAAGCGGCAGTTATCACATCCGACAATTCCGATGTTCTTTAGGTGATAATGATCAGGACAGTGTCCGCTAACAACTCCCGTGTAGAGAATGAGCTCACCACGCTTGAGATCGAGAAGCCTCTTGGTTATAGCAGGGCTTGGAGAGATTAACTGTTTAGCTTGTCTGCAACCCTGTGTATTGTTCCATCGGTTAGCTATTTCTAGCGTTTCCCATGGTTTATGTTCGCGCTTGACGGTGGATTTCAAGGTGCCTGGAAAAGGCTCAGGTCCAATGAATTGCTGTGCTGATCCTTGCTTTGTGAGGCAGTCGGCGATTTCATTGCCCTCGATGCCACAGTGTCCAGGTACCCAGTACAGTAGAACTTGATTCTGCCGGGATACCTCTCGTAAAGCTGAGCTGCACTCCCAAACTAATTTGGACGCGCATTTGGTGGACCTCAGTGCCAATAGTGCAGCTTGACTGTCCGAGAATATGCCGATTTTTGCGTGCCTGTAGTTACGTTTAAGACATATCTTAGCGCAGACGAGTATCGCATATACTTCTGCTTGAAAAACACGGTGTGCCATACACCCATTGGAATAGTTTCCTTAACACCGGGCCCGTAGACTCCGGAGCCAGTGTTGGATTCTATTTTTGAATAATCTGTATAGAAACAGATGATGCCTGATGGTAGTGCAGGACCATCTTTATTCCAAATGTGGCGATTGGTTTCGATCACCTCAACGTCAAGATTGTTCTGAAGCGCCATTGAGTCTGATGCTGTGGTGACAAAAGGTGTAAGTTCAAACTCCCTTAAAATGTGAAGATGAACAACCTGGTCGCCTTCGAATATTGTTTTATCTCGTTGCAACCTTGGTGCAGAGGCGGGGGAGAGAACACACCCTTGTGGGCAGCCTTTCGTCGCTGTGACCGTAATCGAAGCATCTCCCTATTGGGCTGTGATTTCTCTGCTCGAGAGCATATTCTGAATCCAGCTCATTGTAGTGTTGTCAACTCTTCTATTCAGAAGTGTTGTATTGATTGAAGCATAGGATGTATTGTCGAAAGCGCCTTCAATATCAGAAATGCGGTCTCTTGATACTTCAGCGACTTTTCGATAAAAGTAACTATCCCATGAACAGCAGTTTTCGTCGATTTATCAGGTTGGTAAGCGTGCTGATCTTTATGTAGTGGTGAGTTCTTGAGAAACTCATTGCGTATACATTCTCCATCAACTTCAGGAGTGTAGATGTGAGGTTTATGAGCCTGAAGGTTTAGGTGATGTTCTGTTTTTTTTCCTACCTTCGGTATAAAGACCACTTTGACTTTCCGCCAGCTATCTGGGATGTAACCCAGGGTGAAGCTTGCACAGAACAGATGTATTCAAGCATTACGACACCATCTGATTTTTGTAAAAAGATGGGTAGAATGCCATTTGGTCCAGGAGACTTCATTAGTTCAACCTTAACCTCAAAGCCTTAAAGACCTTAATGCGCATTTGATTAAAGCCTCCGTGTACAGCCTTCGAGAGAGCAGAATCGAGTCGTTGGGCGCTGTACACCTTGTCCTCCCTTGGACGCTGCTGCTCCGGTGTCTGCTGTTCGTTAATGACAGTTGACCCAGGGGAGTGCGTGTTCGTAAGGACTTGCAGTGATTCCCTAGGTGTTGCGGTAAGACTACCGTCCCCACTCTTCAACTGCCCTAGACCATTGGTGTGGTCTACTGACATCGTTATCTGGAGTCGTGAGGCTTCGCGCAACATTTGAATGCCCTCGCAGAACTTGATCCTACAAATTCCTACAAAAAGATTAGCTTCGATGTCAAAAATGATATGTCGGTGATTTGACAAGCTTGGTTCGTCAGAGACATGCCAGTTTTTGACTTTCTCAGTGATGTTTGCGCTGCAGAGAGTGAGGTCGAGAACCTCGTCTCTTGCGGCTATTGTAAAGGTAGGGCTGTTCCCTACATTGCATATATTGATCTCGTTGGAAGTAAGATATTCAAGAAGGTAATCACCCCTATTATTGGTATCCGAGCTGGCCTAAATCGTGTGATGAGCGTTCGCATCGCAACCGATGATGAACGGTTTGTTGGTTGCTTTGCAGTACCTCACTCACGCGTGCGCCGACCGCGGGAGGCGGAATATCGTCAAGGTCCCTGGGAAAGTAAGCGGATGCGATGGCCATGTCCTGCTTCCCGTTGGACGTCGGAGATTTCGCTTTTATGGCACCGACGTCACGTTGAATGAATTCTGTAATTGGAGTGAATTTGATTACTCTGCTTAACAGAATTGCTGTCCTAGGGTTGGGCTGGGTGTTAGAGTAGATAAGCCTACCTTTTGAATCCGTAAGGCCAAGAACCTTTGTGTTGTTAACCCATGGTTACTTAACCAGAGCACCAGTTAGTTGCTCTTTGATAAATCTTCTAGTAAGGACGCTGGAGGCTCCCTTAGCTTGGTGAAGATTCACCTGGATGCAGCGAAAGCTGCTGATTGGGTGTTGGATCCGTCTGTGGTTGATCGGAGTATCCGGTACCTTGCAGACGGTTTCCATCAGCAGAACTTTTCTCCGACACTGGTTTGTCTTGCCTTCTGCAAGTGGTGGGCAACAGATACATGACCAACATTTGAAGGTCGTTTCTGGGACCCAGGTTTTCGAGTCGAGGATGGTTGATGCAGTGAGCTCCCAGGAGTTTTCTGCGAAACTCTCTCTCGATTGCGGGTTTGCGAATGGGAAGTAGTTGAGCTATTGCTAGCCGTCTGCTAAACCTTATCTTCCATAGCAGAGTTGCATTGAGCAGGTAGTGATGACGTTTCGTTTGTACTTTCCTGTTCGTTGCGAGGTTGCGTTGCCACCCGGCGTATGCGAGCTTTACCAAACATATAGGGGAACTGCTCCATTATTCATCTCAACATCCAGCTGCACCTTTATTCATCTTATTTCTCTCATTTGTCCAATTTATCGTCGAATTTCTTCAAATGTGTGAAAGTAAATCTATTTGCTTCTCGATCAAGTGGTTGAAAGTTGTACGTTGAAAATATGGTAAAATTTGAAGATAAATTGATCCAAAAGGCGTGTTGAGATGAATATAGGTACTGAGATGAATATAGGAGCGGTTACCCTAGTCTAATAAAAAACGTTGCTCGACGATAAAGATGGCGTATTGTTCGTCGATCTCCAGAAACAGTTTTACCTTAGTAATCTGTTGATAAACAATATCAACATTGGCGTAAATAAGGAAAAATCGTAGGGGAGACTAATCCTCTATATTTTCTATGCAAAAACGGTATAGCAAGTTTTTTTTTATTTTTTGTATTTCTCTTGGGTGAAGAAAAAGCATGTAGAGATGGTTGTAGCTTTGCTTGTTTTCTTTTTAGTCTATTCCTGCTGATATAATTCTACTCTCGGGAGGGCTACAGAATTCCTAGGGGGGAGATAGACCCCCCTAACCCACCCCTAGTTACGCCAATACATATTGTACGGTTACATGGAGCGTCCGATGTATTTTTTTCTTGTTCATGTTTTCTGACCGTGATTTCCGTATTGTAACCAGGCCAATGGAAAGACGCCTTCTTTTATGATTCAAATTGTCACCATGGTGTTGTAACCATGGTGGGATTATGGTGGGTTAAAATTGAAACGGGACCAATAAATACGTCTCATACCGATGCAGTTCAATAGCTAAGGTGCGCCTAAGACCTGGTTGTAGCTCTATGTTAAAAAACGACTATATATGTTGCGTTGTTTTTGAAATTTCAAGAATTCAATGCAATGAGATTTCATGAATTTAGGCTGCACAAATATGTCTTATTCAACAACGGGTTCTAGCACATATATTGGGTTTTCATCAATAAATGAATCTTAATTATTTAGCAACATAAACTAAAACTCAACCAAACGTATTACAAATGCATATAACTTCAAAATCTGATGTTGTCTCAAAAAAAAAAAGTTTTTCTGTGAAAAATCGATTTTCTGGGAAAATTTTCACCTCGAAAACTTTCTGACTCCCAGGAAAGCCGATCTTTAAACAAACCCCGGAATCAAACAGTTTTCTTTTCTGATTTTCCTCCCTGTTCTTCTATAACTTCTCCCGGTCACCTATAGTTGCCAAGAAAGGAAAATTTAATGCAACTTTTTTGTCATTACCTACTTTTTTCGCTTCTATGCAGACATTGTTGTTTCTCTCGCGAGAAACAAGGTGTCTAGTAACAGCACTCTATGGGTGCTCTGTAGCCGCAAGGTTACAAAGTTAGCTCTGACAAGCGAGTGGTTATGGGTTTGAATCACAATAGAATCAAGCCAATCAATAATAAAATACTGGAACTTTTAAAACTAGTATAAAAAAAATTATCCGGAAATGCTGCACGAAATTAGATTTGAATTAGATTGAATTAGATTTTTGATGGTTAATTTTTGCTGCTAGTGACAACTGTCAGACATTCGTAAAAGTTTGGTCCCATGAATTGCTGGGAATTCCCTATAGTCTAAAATCTTTTTGTTTGTGTCTTTTCGAAAAAGTAGACTGCGGCGTTTTGCCCGGGGAGTGCGTTTTATGCCTTTTTACCCTGAAAAAATCACTACTTTAGGCTCTCATACCAGTTTCGAAATACCATCCTGGGAATACCAGTAATTGGGAATTTTCAAATATTTTTTACAACTTTATACAGCAATCCAAGATCCAGCAGTTGCTATCTAATATGTTAATTGCAAGTGTTATTGCTCATTTACATTTCAACTATTTCAGTGCTCTAAAATTATTTCGAAGTGTCTGATTGTTCGTGCTGTTATGAAATTTTGAAATTTTTGCTGAACATTTAATATTTAATTGTTTCATAATATACTCGTCAAACGTCCTTGGCTATGTTAGGTTTAGAAGGTTTCAAAATTTGGTATCAATTCTTCTTCAATTCCACTGCTTATCATGTTAACAAAATAAAAACCGCTATCTTTTATCAGTAGCAGCGAAGGAAAAAAATCACCTCTAGCGATTAATGAATAGACATAAAACAAGCCTAAGATGCGTTGAAATCGTCGTCAGTATGCGAAAAACAAAGTATCAGTGCTGGTGCACTCTCTTTGCTTTCCTCTTTACGATATATTTCTATTCATTAGTGTACGCCACAACACGTGGTTCTCAATGTGCACAACTCGGTATATGAAGTTATTCGTCTCTGTTACACAGAGGGATCAGAACTTGTTATATCCTTATTCATTTGACTCATGAATATGATTTTTTATCAGAAAAAGAAAGAAAATGACAGTGTATGCCCTCCTACTCTCGCTTAAACTCAACCGCTGCCAAAGTAGTCCCTTCCCCAACACATTCCTTCTCACCGCACCCAACCTCTGCTGCTGTTCAGGCGACATGATATTCTCCTGTTGCTATCCTTTCTTCCCCTAACTACAGGCCTATGGAGAGACAAACGCAACGATCGAATCGCTTCTCAGAGCTGATGTAGTCTAGTCATGTGTTTGTTTCCTCCCAGAAACCTATGCACCATATCACCATTTCATTATGGGTTGAGAGGATTCAAGTTTAGTCATGGCCTGTACACTTCCTGAAGTGTACATGTGATGAATAAACGACGATTGCATCATATTCGTTTCGTTTCCATCACTGATCAGTAGTGCTAGTATTGACAATTGGTAGAAAAATTACATCATAAACATCTTATCGTATACTTAGGCATTAGTCAAAACTGCAAATCATCACACTAGTCAATTCTCGGTTGTTCAAAGAACATATCAAGAAAAGCTTCAACGCTACGATAATTACGGTTTTGACGTAGAGGACAAATAGCGTCTTGGTGCTATGACAAAAATCGTGGACGTAGAATTGGAGGTTAAACCATAACAGCAGCTCTCTACTGATGAAAAATTAAGTATTTGAGCCAAACGTAAGAGGAAAAACGGTCACATCACAATAAAAGACATGACAAATTGATTCTTTTGCATGACAGTGGTTGACCACATATTGTTAACGTCTTCAAAACATATCCGGAGTCGCTGAAATAGGACATCCTAGCTCCCCCACTGTATTCTTTTGACATCGCTCCATAGGATTGCCATCTCTTCTGATTATCGACGCATAGTCTAGCTGACCAACTCTTCCGTTCGTTCGAAGAGCCGAAAAATTATCTAATGTATAAATAGTTTGAAAATAAACGAGCAATTTTTCCGACACTCAATTTGTATGCTGCCGGAAAAATTGGGAAAAGATGTGTCTGTGCTGTATCAAGAAGTTGTCGTCATGTTGCTCGGTTTTGGGCAGTGTTTCGCCAGTTCCCTAACTGATCAGAAGAGCATAACTAAAAAATTACAAAATTCTATCAACGCGAGATAGAAATAACATATTTTGATACAATTTTGTATTTTTCCATATAGTTTTGATAACAAAATTGAATCTGAATAAGTTATTATAACAAAACCTGGAATGAAGTAGTTCTGAAACAAGTCTAACTAATTTTGATATGTGTTTGATACTAGTTGAATCATTTCTGTTTTAATTTCTGTTGTTTAAACACCTAACGGGATCAAATTGAAAAGACAGCCTGTAAGATTTTTCCTGTAACAAACTAACAGCTTCTGTTACATTTTTGTTTTTTCTTTCTGATCGGGTAGGCATCACCCACAAGTTCTCTTCGATCTTGTCGAGCCATCGTGCACGCTGCGCCCCTCTATTTCTGATGCGGGCAGAGTTGCTGAAGAGAAGTAATTTAACAGGGTTGCCGTACGGCATCCTGACGGCATGACCGACCCACCTATTGACCAAGTTCCAAGTAGCGCTTGAAATTCGGGGTTCATGGGCCGTCATTCTCCGTCGAACTCCACCGTAGATAATTCGCAACACAATGGCGTTAAGGTCCTCCGCGAGAAACGTTGTTGTCTCGATCCCGTAGAGGACTACCGGTCTCATCAGGGTTTTGTACAGCGTCAACTTCGTGCGTCGTCGCACTCAATTCGATCGAAGTGTCTTCTGAAGTGAAAAGTAGGCACGACTTCCTGCCTGGATGCGTCTCTGGATCTCTTGGCTGGTGTTATTATCGGCAGTCTCCAGTGACCCCAAATACACGAACTCGTCGACCACCTCAAGCTCATCGCCGTCTACAGAGACTTGAGTTGGGAGGCTGATGTTGTTCTCCTTGGAGCCTCTCGCTCGCATGTATTTTGTTTTGACGCGTTTATCCGCAGTCCGATCCGTCCGGCTTTCAGTCGGGCGTAAGTTTCCTCCGCCGTCGCAAAGTTACGTGATATGATGCGAAGTCATCCGCGAAGCCCAGAAGCTGAACATACGTTGTGAAAATCGTGCCCTTCGTGTCGATGCCCGCTCTTCGGTTCATACCCTCAAAGGCGATGTTGAACAGCAAACAGGAAAGTCCATCACCTTGTCTCAATCCTCTCTCCTTCAAAGGGACTCGAGAGTATCCCCGAAACACGCACGTAGCACATCACTTGCGCCATGGTGGCTCTGATCAATCGAGGACTGATCTGTTGAAAATCGTGCCCCACATGTTACACCCCGCCCGTCTCATAACACCATCTAGCGTGACGTTATATATGAAGTAGAAGGGGCCATTACCTTGTCGAAATCCTCTATTGGACTCGAAGAAGTCCATCGATCTTTCCCCAATCAATCTTGTCAACTTCACCGAAAAACCAATTTCGTCAATAATTTTCCGTAACTCTTGTCGGTTCATTACGTCGTATGCGGCTTTGAAATTGATTCAAAGATGATGAGTAGTGACTCCAAACTCGCGGCACTTTTGGAGGATCTGCCGCAGTGCAAAGATTTGGTCAGTCGTAGACCGTTCTTCCATACAACCGGTCTGGTAACTTCCTACAAATCTGCTGGCTAATGGTGACAGGCGTTGGAAGAAGACGTTGGGAGAACACTTCGAAGGCGGCACTTAGGATTGTGATCGCTCGATAGTTTTCGCAGTCTAGTTTGTCGCTCTACTTGTAGTTGGGGCAGATAACCCCTTCTTTCCACTTCTCCGGTAGCTGTTCTGTCTCCCAGATTTCGACGATCAGCCGATGCAGCGAGCTGACCAATTTGTCAAAACCCATTTTTATAAGTTCCACTCCGATACCATCCTTTCCGGCAAATTTGTTGCTCTTGAGCTGCCGGATCGCAACCAGTACTTCACTTATTGTTGGGTGTTGCACATCTTTGTCGTTTGTTGTACCGACCACTTCTGTGTGGCCCCCTCTTGTACGCCGTTAAGGCCGCCATGGTAGTGCAGCTTCCACCTTTCGATCATTTCACGATCATCCGTCAAAATCCTCCATATCCCTACACAGTTCGACTTGTGGGACAAAGCTTCTGCGTGATACGTTGAGTTTTTAGTATAATTTTCATGTTTCTTGTGTTCGATGCATGTGCTCGAGCTCTTCGCATTCCTCCTCTTCCTGGCGGTGCTTTTCCCTTCAAGAGTTGGACTTGCTGCCTCCGTTTCAGTGTACATCACTCCACATTCTGACGGGTGGTTCTACGTAGCATTGTAGCTCGCGCTGCGTTCTTCTCGTTCAAAATCTGCTGGCATTCTTGGTCAAACCACTCGTTATGACCTTTCGGTTGCACGTGTTCCAGGACTTCCTCGGCAGCACTACTGATAGCTGTTTTAACGACGTTCTGACGCTGTTTTAACGACGCGTACTGTGCTGCGTTGTCGTGTTGCTTCAGTAGTACGGCCAGCGACCAACCTCACTATGTCGCAGGAGGATCATAGTAGTGCCATTGTTTAATGCCCCGGGCACTATCAGGACTTGGGATGAACTCTGCGTTACTTGGAACGCTCACGTCGGTGTCGATCCCAAGAAACTCTCATCCGAGGAAGGAAGCCCCTCCCCCTGTCAGCATGTGACCAGCAGTCCTACCGGGGTTAGTTAACTGGTCTTTCCACTAGTTACTCACACATCAGTTGGTACCGCGAAAAGGTTCGGTAGTGAGAATGCTCAGGTTCTCTAGTGGGAACTGTGTAAATCTAAATAGTCGTATTTTCGCCAAAAGTAATTGATCGGAGCAGCACGCTTCAATTCTTCAGCATCACAACTACTTTCGAATGCTATCATTATAGCAGTGCACTCATGACCTCTTGAACAGATAAAACAACGTTTTACCTTAATCACTTTATTGATGACGAAACTTAATGGCAATTGTAATGAGAAAAGCAGTACATTGACCCCGTTTGGCATAGAATTAATGTGGGATTTAAGCATTTTCGAGGTAATCTTAGTCCCAAGCATTCTCAATCCGCCATGGAATGGAGCGAAATTGTTCTATATTAAACAAGTTTTCCAACTCGGGATCGAAACGATCACCCATGAAATTCATGTATTCTATTGGCAAACGTACTATTACGCAACCCGCATTGAGAGTGAGTGACGTAAGTACGCCAAACCACTGTTTTGCCAATCCTAAAGTTATGTTCATTATAACCGAAAACCAATTTTTTGAAAAACCTCCAATAATAGCACCCCTAGTATAAAATCAGGTCTTTATTTCTAGGTTAGTTTTGTTTTGTTTTGTTTTTGTTTTTGTCTCGTCTGAAGGCGGTATGTTTTTCCAACTGATGCCTTAATGAACTTTGCTTCGATTTGAGAACATCTAATATACTATATACACCATTCTCACAATTGCTAGTTTCCAACCCAAACGGGCTCCGCTAGATGCCACCCGAAGATAGAGGTTATTTTGTTTTGCTCTCCGCTAATTAAAAATTATGCAATAAACCCTATAAGCTCCCCCTCAGCACGCACTCATTCATCATGAGCGAAACCGTAAGCTACGGAAAAAAAATTTTTCGTCTGTCTGTGCGACTCCGGGAAAGCCTCTTATCGGGCCAAAATCTTTCGCGGCAGAGGACATCCACCGCATAATCAGTTTACAGTAAACCGAATTTATTGCGCCAAATCGAACCAGCAGGTAGTTGTTTATGTCTTCTTCCCACCACTAGCGCACACGCACCACGAATGCCTCAAACCGATGCCGATGTCGATGCCGATATCATGCAATCTGATTCCGATCTCGTAGCGCGGATCGGTTTGACCGGAGGCCTGTTCTCGTTCGAGCAAGCCGGATTTTTCCAATTAATTCAAAATCTTTTCTTCCTGGCTGTCAGCAGTAAGTCATAGAATAAAGTTTATAACCCCTTTGGTCCGGCCAGTGAACCAAGAGCGATCGGTTTTTTTTTCTTTCGATAAACCATTTTTCACTTTTTGTCCCTCCATGTTTTGTGGCCTTTTGGGTAGTGCCTCCACTATTCCGCTACCCTCTCGCGGCGGACGAAGCTTTCTGTGTCGCTGTCGTCGCCCATTCAGCGGAATTGACAAAACAAGCAAAATGTATATATTCAACTGACTGCACACGGGAGATTTGTGGAGCTGCTCTGCCGGTCGAACTGGTGAACCACCGGCGATAACAGGGTTGGTTACCAGCGGGACACCAGATTGAATGGAAAAAAGGGCTAACATTGGTATCGGGCCGCCTCTATTGTCCTACGGGCTGGCAGCCGAGCTTCGAAATTCCAGCGATATTGATTTATGTATCACATTTCAAAAGTAAACAAAAATTAATGAATTATTGCAATCGTTTGCCCCGCGGCTAACCTAAACGTGAATAGGACCCGGAAAAAAGGCATTGAAGAGAGAGAGAGAGATGAACGTACCGCCGCGCGTAGCCGGTAGGATGGAAGCCGGTCGGTTTTAACGGTTAGTAACGGTGGTCAACTTCTCCGGTTGTGGGTAAAAATTCAATCAAAGTAACCGGTAGTTTCAGACTGTGTTCTTTTTTGGCTTGTTCCATGCGGTATGCTATCTAAGCTGGCAAAGCGATAAAAAAAAGAATCCTGGCTACCGGAGTACCTAATCATTTCGCAAGAAATCTTTTCGAAGGCTTTCGGATGCTGCGGCTTTTTTTCTTCGAATCATAACTCTTTCACTCTCTCTTTTGGGAAATTCGTAATTTTTTATTTTGCTATTAATTGATGTTTGGCAGTCATGGAATTTGAGACAAGCAATTTTCTATATCAATGCATTCTACAAGTCCCAATTACCACAACTAGAAGCATCGAATGAGGGAGAGGATTAAACTAAAGTTTCTTAACCATACATATAAGAGCTTTCTGCGTAAACATAGTTTATTAACGCTGTTTTATACTTTGTATGCCAACAATATGACAGCAGTTATCATCAGGCTAATCCAGCTTCCACATCCTCCGCAGAAAAAGAATTTTCCCCGAAAAATGCTGTGCCGCACAAATTGCCTGGGTAGCTGCTGGGCATCCCAGCAACAGAAATAAACCGACTTTCGTTTTCACAGCAACAATAAACACACGATATATTTTCATTTCAAGCTTCATTTCCCTGCCCATATCGCTTTCGGGTTTTCCTGCGTTTCGTTGCGGTGGCAGCCAGCTTAAAATAGCAAGTTTCTACCGCACCGAAACGAACGCTCGTGCGAACATCCGTCCCATCCGCCCATCTGGGTTCACCGTGATATCAAACTGAAGCAAACGAGGCCGGGAATTCATCTCAAACAGGATCCAGCGCTCAGCCCGGAAGCCAGCATACATATTTATATTTAATGAATACTTCATATGTTTTATGTCGTGCTGTCCAATGTGGAAGTAGCGAACAAAAATATCCTAAAACCGTAGCGCAGTCAACGTCACAAGAGACGCAATGGAAGCTGTTGATGAAAATTTTCGTTTCTCTCTAATGATTGTTTCTTAATGATTTCTCAAGATAAATGAATAATCAGCTTCCTTTGCATACAAAGGGTAAGAATGGTTCAGGATGTGAGCAATCTAGAATTGAAAAAAATATTAGTAACAGCTCACTGCTGACATAGAGAATCTCACAACAATTAAAGGATTTAATAAATTTTCAGTTTAAACACAGTACTCCATGTTACCATGACTCATTTGTAAGTTAATTAAACTAATATTAATAAATTTTGCTGCATACTACACAAAAACAGCTTCGACTTTAGTGGAACAGTGAAAGTAGACCCATATAGGGGAACTGCTCCATTATTCATCTCATAAGGCCGATATTCACGAAGAATGCACGGAACAAACACCAAACTTTCACGAAATCATTGAACAAGTAAACAAAATACGCTTACGTGCTCTTATGGAATCGTTCAGCATTGTATGTTTAGTAAACTTAGCTAGATTTATCCTGAATTTTGTAAAACAAACCGTTTTTCATATCCATCCCAAAACTTGAATCACTGCTCAATTATTCATCTCACGACGCCCCCATATTCATCACACTGTTGAATGAATCACATTATCATGAATGAACGGAGCCGCAGACCGTCGTAGTAGATTACCTAGATATCCGCTGCAGTTGTTTACGTGCAAAATTGGTAACCTAGGTAACCACTACAGTGCCGTCGATTTATGTCAATTATGTCGGAATAATTCAACATTTTCAGTGTGATTTTTTCGTATTAACAGAAACTGGTTTGGCAACTTTTGATTTTTTTCAACGCAGTGAAAACAGATGAAAAAATAAATACAGTTGAAATTTGGGATTTGTAGAAATTCATCTCATATATTTCTTCTAATTCAAGCTTATTTTTGAAAATTTGAGGTGAACATTTCAAGGATTGAAGTATTCTTAGTATAGTGATTTGTTTAGTGATTGAAATAAAAAGTGGTCCGCTTGTGATGAAAAAAAACTTTGGTTGGCTGCTGAACAAGTCCCGTTGTAGCCGTGTAGAGCAATGCGCGAATTTTGTTTTCTGTGGTAGGTGATTGAAATAAATGAGGTTGCGAGTACAGTTGCCTGACTTTAATATCAAATTTATAGATTTAAGTGAGTTTTTGAGGATTCTACTTTATGAAAAATCTGGAGTGCACTAAGAAGAATCCATTCCATCGATGAACAGATTGGTTTAGTTTGAAAATATAAGTTTTTTCTAGGTTTTCAATTGTGTCCTTATGTTATATGAGATGAATATATAGGCTGAGATGATTAATGGAGCGGTTCCCCTACTACCATTCCTAGAAATGTGCCATATACACAACACAGTCAACAAACGAGTTGATCTCGACGGACTTAACACAGCTTACGCAGCAGTTATGTCAAGTATCGTGCCCAACACAAACACTCCAGCCTTTCTCTGTTCTTTCAATCTCTCCACCAGCAACATCGATGTCCTACCCCTATCATATCCAAACCCATCAGTTCCCATCCGCCATCGCAATAGGTCCACAGCAAACAGAGTCCTATTTGAAATATTAGTTTTTCGAAAATAATTTCATATAAAAAAATTGTTACCACCAAAACTATAGAATGTACCCAAAATCGCCCCAAGCAGTGTTGACGATAAGCTTTAAAAAGCATCTTGACAAGGAACGAAAGGAAATAATATGTAAGTCACAGACACAATAACCATAGACAATCAGCTAGACTATAACTATTTGTTTAACTATGTTAAAAGTCTCTAATCATGTAATAAATCCCCGCAGTTTCCCCTGAAGATGTCACTGACCAGTGACGAAACGTCGGATAGTATAAAATAAGTTGTTCTAAATTTTTTGTGACTGCTCAGCCGAAAGTATGCTATAAGTACACTAATATAAATGTTGCAAGCTTTTTCAAGGCCCCTTCCCTGTTAGGCAACCAAAACTGCGTACCCCAGTCGGCACTACGTGGAGGTAGGGATAGGGATTAGCGACCAGAGGAGGTGATAGGATTGCACATGTTCACTCTAGGGATGGGAAACCTATCGATAATTATCGATAGTATCGATAGTCGCCAGCTATCGATAGAATCGTTAAGCTTTCAGCGTTAACGATAGTTATTGATATTTCCCTCGCACTGGCATTTATACTCCACAATGATACCAGAACTGAAAAAAAAATTGGCCATGCCAGTGTTGGAGAAGACTTCGATGCTTGTGCGCTCTCACACGAAATCCTTTTAAAAATTGTAAGAAAATTGAGAGATAATCATTTTCGCTCACTCTAACTCGTGCGAACAACGGCGAGATTTCGCATAAGTGCGAACGTTGTGTGCTAATGACCCTTTTTTTTAATGTTGTTTTTGCCCACAACGGAAGCAACATTTTGTTGTTTTTCTGCTCCATAGAAAACTGTCAAACTATCGATATTTATCGATAGTAATAATGATATAAATGAATAGGAAATTATCGATAATTATCGATAGCGATTTTAGTCGATATTTCCCATCCCTAGTTCACTCTCTGTCAGCCAATAAGGCATGTACTAGAAAAAAATTCATCATTTTTATCCATGTGTAACTATTTTTGTCTGTGGGTTGAAAATGATGAAAAGCTGAGTATAACTAGTTTGGATCGTATTATTGATACACTGAATTCTATTTGTACGCGATTTTTTCAACGTGATTTTATTTTACGCGATTTTTTCTACGCGATTTTCTCGAAATTACGCGATGTTTGACATGGTAAATGTTGTTTATGAGCCAATATGTAACACACACACACACACACACACACACACACACATACACATACATAGACATACATACACACTTACACACACACTTACCACATAGCGAAAGGTTTTGTAACGACGCGATCTTTTTGTACGCGATCTGCTCCAAATTAAGGAAATTAAAAGAAAATCGCCTTCATGAAAAATCCGACTGCGACCAGAAGATGGATCGGAAGACAACTCGGATTCACGCATACAACTGGAGGTCTCGGAAGGTGAAATCGTTTAAGGGGTCCCGAAAATCTAAGAGCGCTGACCCTGTGAAGACCCGGAAGGTGTTAGATTATTACTAGCGTAATCGGAACCATTCGATGAGCGACGCGGTTCTAAAGGCATAGTGTTCCGCCTGGTTCGTTCATTAAAACATGAAACGAGCTAGGCTTCGTGTATTAAAGGCCCGGAAGGCACCGAACCGGCGTGATAAACACGGTAGCCAAATTCCGCGCAAGGAAGCAGTATCGAGAGTGGTTAACGAAACCGATGCTATTACGCGCGATCGACGTTGAATTGGTGCAGCGTAAATAACGTTGTTTTTGTACCAAAAACCGCCCACTTCCAACCAGAGATAGAGATTCGTCCGGTAACAAGATTTTGGGCCATGATAAAAGCCAAAGTTCGAAAATTGTCTAAGGTGTTTAAAAGAAACTCAGAGAGGGAAAAAGCTGCAACCCGTTGAACAACCAAAAAGTAGTAAAAAACAGGAATGCCAGATTTAAAGATTTGTCTGTGAAATGCAGATTTTCAGAGTCCGTGGGCGATTTTGTTTTTTTTAAATTTGCAAACATTCATTGTTATTTTTGCTTAGCTTGCGAACTTTTTTGTGAATCTATTCACATTCACGCGATTTTTTTTCAAAATGTTTGCAAATTTTTGCTTGTTTAAACGAAATTTTTCGACATCGACCAATATACATCGGTGAACAAATCTTCGATGAAAATAAAACCAACGAACAAAGGTATATTGAGTTGACAATGACAATAGCAAGCAACATTTTGTTAAACTATGGAAAATCTATTTTACTGTCAACACTTGAGACTCAGGAAGAAAGGGCACTGAAATAATCTCACATATTCAGATTATATGGGAGTGTTATAAATTTGCACTATTAGAACTTCCAATCAAAACGATGTGATCGAAAATGTGTCATGCATTCTTCATAGGATCATCTGATAGACTCACATTACTACCAAGATTTTAAATAGATAGGCAAATCATTTAAAAACTAAAGAACATATAATCGTTTAAACTTATTGGAAATGCCATAATTTATATCTTGACATACAATAACAATAGTATAGGAAAATCTCATGCATTCCTTGTTATTATCCTATAGAAATAACTTCACTAAAGGGACTGTTTCTTTCATATGATATGTTCATGAAAACAAATCGAAATGTTTGTCTTTGTTTTCTATACTAGAATTCATTTTGTAAAATTGGAATTGAAACAGGTAAATTTTACGTCAGAATTCAAACGATAATAACGGCATAACCACGTGATGGTTTTAAATAACTAATATGTTGTTGGATAGATAAAATTTTGAACAATTTTGTAATACGCTAGTTATCATTATTATTTCATTGCTAAACGGAAAATGTTGATGAAAAGTTTCAAGGACAAATTTACGCGAAAAATGAACTGCAATGATGCTCATGATGATGAATAAAAGTTTATCCAATGAACATGATAACCATAACCATAACCATAAAAACCATATATTACTCAACAAGAATTGAACACTTTGCAACGGTTTTATGTTATAAGTTACTTTAATTTCATTTCTTGTAAATGTAACCCATCTAAATATATTTACTAAAAATAATCGTTACCGGCATAATATCGAAAGAGTAAACTCCTAAAAAGACAAATTTATAGGAGAGTAACAGCCGGCGAAACCTTGTGAATGTTTTGTCCATTTAGGGGCCGTTCAATAATTACGTAAGAATATTGTTCCACTTTTTCTTCAACAACTACGATAAGCTTGTGCCTTGTCAAATAGATGTTGTTTGCACAAACAACAAAATACTACAGACACAATATCTCCAAGTGTAAACGTAGTTCTTTCGAGTGTTGTTGAATATATTCCAAAAAAATATAAGGAGAGCCTGGGAATAAAAATACGTAAGCCACTGAGCATTTCTCATTCTGTGTGCGGACTTTTCAACTTAGTAACTAAAAATCCCTATAAATACAATTTGGTCCCACGTCACCATTTCATACAACCCTAGGGCTGTATACCTTGTAGTACTTTAAATTTTTTTTTTTTTCCTAGTTGTGGGGTTAGTATATAAGGCTCTTTTATTTTCCTGCCTTATGGAAATATTTGAGAAGATTTTAGTTATTTTATATTGGGTTTGAGTTGTCTTGAATATTTCATAACAAATTCACAAACAATCTTCTTCGATGGCTGGTTTATGAGTTATGAAGTTTCGGAGTAGATGAAATAGGCGAGGTTTAGGTTTTGTCGTGAAAATTGCCTACTCAGTTTTTTGGCAATCTTTTAGTTTCTTTTACTGATCGATATACACGAAAAAAAATTGTTTTAAACTGTCGAAAAGTTGTATAAAATATTGTGCAGAATCAAACAATCTGACAGTCAAATTTTCTTCGAAAAATTTTGACATATTTTCATAAATTCATTCTCGAAAACGGCTTTTTCTAATAACTGAAATGTTTTGCTCCCAGATTTCCGGAGCGGTTTCGGAGTAGAACCGAAAACGGACTTTGGTGGCTTTCGTTCCGCTGCCGAAACCTAATTTCCATTGAACTAGCCATACTGTTACAAGTTCATCACCCGATACAAAATCTTGGCGAAAAGGAGAGAAGAGAAAAAACAATTACACTAAACATTTCGTGCCTGCGAGTCGTTGGCAGACGAAAATCAATTAGACCCTAATGAAAGGCAAAGTGCAAAATAAACACCTAATCGTGAAAGTATATCAATAAAATTTGGCTCCATTGTGTGTTGGCCCTGTGTTTTCCGAGGGCTGGGCCGTCAGTGTATAAAACATGAACTAACCTTCGAAACTGCGCTGAACAACGCAACGCAGAGCAGCCAGGCAAACAGGAAGAAAGAAATATCGGGCTTCGTCTAAGTTCGGACATAAATTTGGTACTATATATCAGCGGAACAAGATATACAGTTTGACACTTTTGTCTCCTTCTGCGGTGCTTCTCCTTGAGCCTGACACCGTCGCAAGCTTTGCCGCAGTGCGTTTATCTTCCGGTCCATCTAAATACACGTCTTAAATGAGAACCCTCCCGTGCGGGAATCCGAAAGGAATAAAAGGCGCCCGTTCGGGGTTCGGAAATCGGCAGTGGTCTTATGGGTCGTGTGACGACGCCCAGTATTTCAGTCCCGGTGCGGCGCACGCTAATAAACGTCGAGCTCGTGAAAGGAGACGAGTGTGCAATCGAGATTTATTAGGTTATAAATAAACAAGACTCCGGGCCGGGACCCCGCGTTGCTGCACCCCTTCCCACGATACCGTAACCACGCGAGCGAGCAAACGAGCGGAAAGATTTGGATTTAGCTGAACGGGAGGGAAAAATCCAATTTGCAGCAGGAAGTATCTCCTGTTACAAACCGTGGTCCTGAATCGGATCGAAAAACCGACCTGAGATACACGCACGTGGGAGAGCAGCGAATGCCTCCGTACTAGCGGGGGTAAATATGAAAGTAGGTTTTATATTTTATCGGAAATTGCTACATTTTCTGATGTTGCATTGTATGACCTCATTAGAAACACCGCGCAGACGATCGTATTTCATCCGAGCTGTTGAATGTCGTTACACTAGAGAAGAGAGACTCAGTGGATTCTGCTAAATCACGAACACTGTTGGAAGATACAGAAGAAAGTGATCTCTTTGAGCGATTTGTTTAAGACATTGCTTACCGTCTTATAATACGAATCAATATAAACAAACAATAATAATTGTGCAGTTGTATCGAGTTTATTTCAGATAACTTTTGTCTTTCAAAGATGCTTTGATGTAAGGTTAATGCTGGATTGTAGCAAATAAGCGAATTTTGCGTTGTAGTATGTTTTCATGATATCATGATATCGATCTCTTCAGAAAGCTCGACAGCGCGGTTCACGGAACTCGTCGTCGATTTGCTGCAATTCAGCGTTTGGTAGAATTTTCTACTTCTACTTCATTACTTTTAAGGAACACATCTCTGACCTCTGTAAAATTTGATCACCATTTTCCTTAAAATTGTACAGTTCCGGACTACTAGGAATAGGAATAGGATAGGAAAACATGGTAACGATTCACCCTTTTATCACGAAGTAGTCCGGAATCGTTCATCTTCAAATAACCCTAGTTTCGTCGCACTGAGAGTAGCACTTTTGTGTTGTAGAACACATGTTAACCTTGCTTTTTTCGAAGTTTGGCATGTGAAGCCATTGTTTCTGTGTGATTGTTTGATGAAAGTCGTCTGCATTCTTTGAGGTTCAGATAACGGACAATAAAAACTTGTTTATTGGCTCTCTACTGGCGTGTGAATGATCCTGACCAGTGATGGTATATGATTCAGTTGTCGGTTTATTTTAAATTGACATGCTGGATTCGTGCATTGGTTTCTCGGCTTTTACGATATTTTGTGCATCCCCATACAGTTAAGCAAAAACCGAGCAACGAAACCTGCATAAGATGAATTATTATCATGGCCACTCTCCGAAGCTGATTGAAACGTTTGTCCCTTCTAGTACCTTCATTGCTTGACCAATGCCGCCTTTAGACGGGCTTCAGTCAAACCTCTTAAAAGCTTCAATAAATACTCAAAAAGGTTTGCAAAGATTTTGAGTGCAAAGACGAAACTTTTGAGCCCTACCGCTAATCGATATTCGAGGGTGAATTGTTTTTTCATTCATCTCACTGGCACTCTAATAGACACCAACCATTCCCTGGGATTTCCTTTATAAATATAGAAAAAGAAATTGTCATAATTTCCCCGTCTCAATAGGTCAATTAATGTTTGCTTCCATGAACTTAGACTAATTTGAGGTCTCGAAGGTAAAGGTTTTTCGAAAAGTTTGAAACAACCCTTTTCTTGAACAACCGAACAAATCGGTTTACTTTGATTATCGTTCTTCGCGTATTTAACATCAGGTTTGATTTTATTTTGTCAGAACATTTGAGAAACGGAGGAAATTTTTAAGCTTTTGGAATCATCATCGTCCGAATCCGATGATGATTTATTTTTTATTTTTGACGCTGGCTGTGGAAATGACCCTACTCCTCGCGAAGAAAATTTCATCACGGAGGTGGTTGGTAAAAACACAGATGAAGAGGTAAGTTGGATTTGGAAAACTGCTTCTCATAAAATCTTAGAAGTTGTAGATAAAATAGGAATTATGCTAACAGTTTTTTAATATTTCAAAGTTCAGGAAAAACTTTAGACTAACGCGTAATACAGCAAACTATTCAATTGAGCGGTATAGAAAGTCGGATTTTTACAGCAAGAATATAAACCGGGGACGGGAGACCATAGATGCCAGGAAACTGATATTAGCATTCTTGTGGTGAGTATGAAATAATTTTTTAACGTAAACTTTTTAAAAGTCTTTGATTTACTACGATTATTTGTTATTTTATGTATTGTCTATTATTATTATAACTAGGTCGTAAATGTGAAAAATCATAGACTCTCCGTCTGATAAGGTTGATCGCTTTTCTTCGACCCGCTACAGTTGTTTTCATTCCAATTTCAACCAACCTCGATTCACCTGAACCACGCAGGAAATGGTTATCATTATTTTGATACTGTGCAGCGCCACAATTCCGTGCACTTCGTAGCAAAATTTTAATGCCATTTGGCAAAAAAAAACAAGCAAAAGGATGGCTGGTAATTTGACAATGGCGACAATGACCAAAACAAAACAAAGTGACAGCTACCTCTGGTATTACGCACACCTTTGCAACTGAACGGAAAGTGTTTTTTTTTTTTTCAGCTGCAAAGTATAGTCCGGGACGGTATAGTCCCGCCGTGAAAACGAATTCGACATAAGAATATCAGAGAGAATGATTAGTGTTTATTCATGTCGTCTGTGCTAGAAATGCTCGCATGTGATTGGTTCTTGTTCGCCTAAATTTGTTCTTGAAACTTTTCATCAATCTCCAGCGCTGAGCATTGAAATAATAGTAAAAATTAGCGTATTACAAAATTGTCCAACATTTTATTCTGCATTAAATACCATACATTCAACTCGCTGAGCCACGTTGCCTTTTGGGAGGGAGAAAAATCTGGCCAATGTCTACGCTACGAAATTGTATGAACTAACTAAGAAGCGAAAGGGCATCCAAACAATACAAATAAGGACTATAAGGGAGACGCCACAGTGAATTTGTTACGTAGTTATGGAGTACTCATAAACTAAGTGAATAAAAAAGAAATAAAAGAGTATTGAATTAATTTTTGACTGTTTCCTATGAAAATATAGAAGAAATGCGCGATGAATAATGGATATCGACTTATTTATATATTCGTGACGTTAAAACAGAGTGAGCATCCCATTTGCTGACAAATAAGCGCTGTAACGTCATGAAAATAGATTATACCAGTTATCGCCATTGACGGATTTCGTTCCCAATGGACCCGCGGTTGGCAGCACCCTCTCCGAATTGGTTGAAACTTTTTGGGTGTGAAGACATCACCTAATTAAGAAGTACCGATTATCGTGTTAAAAAATTTACGGAGATCACGCAGGCAGTGCGACGAAACATATTCGGCATAGATTCAACGGACATGGCTAAGCAGGAAGCATATGATATGATTATGCAATTATTGGAGAAATTTAAAGCTCCTACTACAAGCCCAGGTGAAAATATTGTCAGTACTACCAAAATAAAACATTTGAATTATAAAGTAAAAAAATCGATTTTTTCTTCCACATCAACACCATTTTCATAGGTAAATTTATCAGGTATGATCATAAGATGTGAGAAGCATTCACATCTGTAATAAAATGAAATTTAGGTACATTCATACACATAATATATTGAAATTAGGCATTGAGTTTTACTTGTTTTAAATTGTTTAAAACTGAAATAATCAAAACATAACAAGTATTTCATTCTATCAGGTTGTTTTACACTCAAAAAATAATATACCTTAGTTTTAGTTTGCATTTATTTTTTTATTTTTAAGAATAACTTTTTTTCCTTCAATATGCTCAAGTTGCGATGTATGAACGAAATGTAGCCAACAATGTTGTCTTTCACCAAAAGAATTTTTAGCCAATTCGGAGATGACCATTTTTTTAAATCGATGTTTTGTGTTTAAATTGCATTTTTTTTAGTGTAGAACTTGATATATAATTTTTCCCATATTTTTTTAAGGAAATTCAGACAATTTCCTAAAAGTTACTTACAAAACACTTTTTTGTAGAATTTACGGTTTTTGAATTATATTGATTTACAAAAAATCGGCAAAAAAAGATTCGCCCTTTTCAGAAGACAGTCTAGACTAATTTTAGAAAAAGTAAGTATGCAGAGGTGCTTAATTAGGTGATGTCTTCACACCCAAAAAGATTCAACCAATTCGGAAAGGGTGCTGCCAATCCTTGAGACGATTTGGGATGAAATCCGTCTATTCGTAACGCGGCACCCTGTTCGATTATTATTTCCTAGACAAGTTTCATGTTAGAAAAAAAAAATTATGTCAGAGTAGACAAAACATTATTATTCGCTCACCTTTAAATTGAAGATTGCTTATTAGTGGATCACAGTGTTTAATGTAGATTAATTAAAAACAAACAAACTCCAGTGTCGTCATATCCATGAGAAGAATGTTTTTAAAATGATGTGGATAAGGCATAACAAACAATAGTGATTACATTTAGGTACCACTAGTAAAGCCACTGCAGATTGCTACGTGGTCATGTTCGTATTTTACATCACATTAAATTGCTTCTTGTGGATTTTTTTTTTCCTGTTGGGTACATTTTCCACTGCGACCAGAGATTTGATCTTTTGTGGCGGGCCCCTATTTGATGTAAGCCTTATCAGGGTGTCGTACCACTATTAGGTTGAATGGTTTCCACTTGCTGAATATAGGCATCGTCCCAATAAGGTATTATTGAACGAATAAAGTTCACTGCCTTATTGGGAGAAGTCATCCAGATATCTAATGGTTGTATTAAGTGTTTATCAAAGAATTGCTTCCTCTTTTGAGAGAGTGCTTCACAGTCACATAATAAATGTTCCGAGGTTTCTTTATCTAGGTTACAAAAGCGACAGGCATCATTTTGCAATTTACCTATCTGTTTAAAGTGATATTTACTTGGGCAGTGTCCCGTTACAAGGCCACTGTAGGTACATAAGTCTTTTTTGAGATACTGAGCAATCGCTGGGTTACTGTTTTTAGGGGTGCAATAAATTTTTTCGATTGTCGAGCTGAATTATTGTTTTTCCAAATGTTTTCTATCATTGATTGTTCCCACTTCTTAAGTTCCATTTTGAGGGCACATTCTGAGATCCCACGAAACGGTTCTGGCCCTATGAACAACTGCATTGATCCATTTCTCGCCAACAGATCAGCTTTTTCATTCCTTTCAATGCCGCAATGCCCAGGTACCCAGAATAAGTTTACTTTACTATTTCTAGCCACCTGCTGTAGCAATTGAATACAATACCATACAAATTTCGAAGAACAGGAAACGGATTTCAGTGCTTTTAGTGAAGCTTGACTATCCGAAAAAATGCATATATTTGTATGTCTATAGTTACGTCGTAAGCAAATTGTAGCGCATTCAATTATTGCCTGTATTTCTGCTTGAAATACTGTTGGCCACTCTCCCATAGGTATTGATAGACTGACTCCAGGGCCTGCCACCCCAGCGCCAACCCTATTGTTTAACCTGGAGCCATCCGTGTAGAACACTATTGAGCCTGGTTGAATGCTAGGCCCACCTGATTCCCATTCAGTGCGACTTGGCTCAGTCACTTGGAATAGTCGTTCAAAGTTGTACTGCCTATCCATCCAGTCTTCCTGAGATAACATTGCACTGATTTTGAAATTTTTAAGTATACTGAGGTGTCCCCTAAGGTCTCCTTCAAGGAACTTTTTTGTTCTTTGTAGCCTTAGTGCGCTTTTTTCTGCTTCTAATTGTACAAATAGATGCACTGGAAGTAAGCTTAACATAGCATCTAGTGCCTTTAAAGGAGTACTTCGAATTGCTCCAGTGATGGAAATTGTGGCAAGTCTTTGCAACTTTTCCAGCTTCTTTTGAGCATACTTGACATTTGTTTTTGGCCACCATACTAAGGACGCATATGTTATTCTGGGTCTAACGATAGCTGTATAGATCCAATAGATCATCTTTGGCCTCAATCCCCATTTGTTACCAAAGGTTTTTTTACTGATCCATAAGGCACTTGTAGCCTTATTTATTACTAGTTGAACGTTCCCGGCGATGCTCGGGATCAAAAGTTTCAAAATTAGCAATCATTTTTTATAATTCATTGCATTATTAGCACAACTCACTTTGAAAATATTTCACATCTTATACGTCCAACATCATATAGAGTACTTTAACATTCTGAGAACGCACAGCACGGAAATACCCATATTGGATTGAATTTTGTGATTTGGGGATGTTTTACAGAAATTGGAAGTCGCCATTTCAGATTTCAAAATGACGTATGAAGTTCGGAAGTATTGAAATGGTTGGCCAAATACCACTTTAGATTATTTTACTGAAACCAGAAGTCATTATTTTGAAAAATGTTATGTGGGGTCATCCCAGTTCCGAATATACCACACTCGAGTGATAACCGGATATTCGTCAATCGTTCACAGTAAAACCTCTTTTTATGTAACTTTTAGAAGAAATAAATCAAAGTAAGAAGAATTTAGCGTGACCATTCATGCTTAGTTCTCCTCTAAAATCACATCTAAAGAGATAACATGTGAATTTTTATAACGAAAATGTTTGTTGGTGTCCAAGGAACACGTCTGAGAAGCAGTTAACGTTTTAATTCACATAACTACGTAGAAATTAGAAAAAAAAAAGATTAAACCATTGAAATGCGGTCTTTCCTTCAGCCAAATGTCCCAAGATCTAGTAAAAGTAAAAGAGTATCTCGGATCCCGTAATGTGTTACTATTCACAAAACTACGAAAACATCAGAAATGTAATTTTTTTCTGCTCTACTCCCAGCAAATTAAAACATAAATTCTTATGCAAGAAAGTATTTGCAGATGTTGCAGGAACAAACGAACTTTTTTTCGAAAAAAAAAATTTAATTTACAGGCGAATTGAGCTCATGCTCGAAAAGTCAAAATTTTTCATGTATTATATGTATAATATTTATAAATTTCAAAAAGAGTATTTGATTGTGTTTTTGTGTATGCAGAAAATCATCTGCAAACATACGTAGTTTTAAAAGTAATGTCTCAACTTTTAGCAATGAGATATCTATTATTTTTCCTGAAATGTTGTTCCTGAACATTAACAAACATTTCAATGAAGAACAATTACATATCATAGCTTTGAATTTGGATTTAGAGACAAATTGCATGTTTTACTTAGTTTTGTGAATAATATCTTTATTTTTAGTTATTAACAACTATTTTAGTGAAATAAGAATTATATGTCATCGCTTTGAATTTTGATTTAGAGGCAAATTTAGCACAGAAAGTCATAGTTTTGCATGTTTTACGTAGTATTGTGAATATTATCTCAAGTTTAAGTAATTAGATACCTATTATTTTTTCTCAAATGTCTTTCTCAAACATCAACGAACATTTTAATGAAAAAAGAATCACATGTCATCGCTTTGAATTTGGATTTAGATGAAATTTAGCACAGAAAGTCATAGTTTTGCATGTTTTACGTAGTTTTGTGAATAATATCTCAAGTTTTAGTAATTAGATACCTATTATTTTTTCTCAAATGTCTTTCCTGATCATCAGCGAACATTTTCATGTTAAAAAACCTACATGTCACCGCTTATTATTTTTGATTTAAGACGATTCAAAATGACGATGAGTACTGTACACCTCAGGGAATAATATCAATAAGATCAAGCGTTACGGAATTCCATTTTTATATAGTAGATTTTTTCCATATGTAAGCTCCAGTTTAATTTGCTGTCTAGAGTTACTCCTAAGTAGTTGACTTCTTGCGAAAGTTCTAATTTCGTTCCATTGAGACTTAAGTCAGGAATTTTGATTTTTTTCCTGCGTGTAAATAGAATAACGTTAGTTTTCTTTGGATGTATCGTAAGTCCCTCTTTTTTGCACCACATTGTAGTTAAATTTAGAGCATCTTGGAGTCTATCTTTGATTACATGCTCATATTTTCCACGAACTATAACTACTATATCGTCCGCAAAACCTATTACTTCGTAACCCTGTGATTCTAGTTGTGTCAACAGTTCATCAACCACTAATGACCACAACAGGGGTGAGAGAACCCCTCCCTGTGGGCATCCTTTTGCAGTCCTTACTGTGACTGTTGAGCCTCCATGATTGCAAGTTATTTCTCTTTTTTGTAACATTTCAAATATCCAGTCAACGATAGTTTTGTCGAAGTTACGTTTTATCATAACACCTTTCATTATAGGATGCATTATCAAAAGCGCCTTCGATGTCTAGAAATGCTGCTAGCATAATTTCTTTGGCTTCGAATGTTTTTTCAATTTTTGTTACTAGTGCATGAAGTGCTGTTACTGTGGATTTGTTATGCTGATAAGCAAATTGATATTTATTCAAAGGTTTTGGCTTCAGATATTCTGATTTTATATAGTCATCGATGAGTTTTTCCATCAATTTCAACATGAATGACGAAAGGCTAATTGGTCTAAACGATTTTGGACTCGTTTTGACCTTTTTATTAGCTTTCGGAATAAAGACAACACGAACTTGGCGTCAGCTTTTTGGAATATATTTTAACCTTAAGCTTGCTTTGAACATCTCAGTTAAGCAAGAGGTTAAGCTTCCTTTGCTCTCCTGAATCATGATAGGACGGATTTCGTCAGAACCTGGTGATTTATATGGTGCAAACGAATTTATTGCCCATTCAACTCTCGCGTGAGTAAAAATACGACTTGCTAGATCTTGCGAATGCTCTCTGGTCATATTTTGCCCAGCTGCACCTACAATTTCATTGGGTTCATTGGAATTAATTATGCTGGTCGTTTCTGATCCAGTGTATGATTCCAACGAAGTCGCATTTTCGCTCACGACTGGTGAGGTTCCTGGGAAGTGTACCTCCATCATTAGGTTCAAAGTTTCTGTGGCGGTGGAAGTGAAAGCTCCGCTGTTATATTTCAAAGTGCCTAAGCCATTAGAATGATCTTGTGAAAGAACTTTTTGTAACCTAGCAACCACTGGAGTACTCTCGATATTTTCGCATGTGTGCCTCCAGTTTTTACGTTTAGATTTCCTTATTTCTTTGTTGTACGTAGTAAGAGCTCTTCTATATGCATCCCACTGTGAGGTGCGCTTTGCGCGATTAAACTCTTTTCGTGCCTGCTTCCTTAGATTATCTAGTCTGGTGTTCCACCATGGAACATCCCTGTTTGTTGATCGAATCCTGATCGGACAACTGTTGTTATACGCTTGGAAGATTCTATTTGTTACTTGAACAGAGACATTTTCAAGTTCTCTGTTTGTGGTTATAATATCATTTGGGAAGTTGCCTCCCGCTAATAGATAAGAATAGTATAGCCCCCAGTTCGTTTTTCTGGGGTCTCTAAAAGTTTCTTTGATAATGTCATTTGTTTTGTATTCGAATAAAATATGTCTGTGATCGGATAAGGATACTTCATTGGAGACATGCCAATTATGTATTCTTTCCGAAAGGGTGTTACTGCAGAGTGTTAAATCTAAGACTTCTTGTCTTATGGAGTTCATGAAAGTGAAGTCAGTCCCTTTATTACAAATATCTATATTATTTTGAGTTATGTATTCTAGTAGGCACTCACCTCTTTTGTTTATATCGTTGCTGCTCCATACTGTATGATGTGCATTTGCGTCGCAACCTATGATGAATGCTTTGTTCTGATTTCTACAGAATGACACGAATGCTGAAACTTCTGGTGGAGGCGCCTCGTCTATGTCTCCAGGAAAATATGCCGAAGCTATGTAGATTTCAGTTTTACCACGTGTGGTGGAAATTTGTATAGCTACCGCCACAATATCACGTTTAATAAATTCTGTAATAGGCATAATATTTATTTTTTTGCTAGTAACAATAGCACACCTGGGAGATTGCTGTGTTTCGTCATATATTAACTTACACGATTTAATGTCAAGACCCAGTATTTTCCCATATACGACCATGGCTCCTGGATGAAAGCAATATCAAGTTTGCTTTGAGCGAATCTCTTGCAAAGTACTGCGCTAGCCCCCTTTGCATGATGGAGATTTGCTTGGATAAATTTGATGCTGTGATTGATGTTGGATGTGATGGCCATGTCAATTATCATTTTCAAGATTTCCAGTGACTATTCCGCAGTCGTTGTTGCCTGTTGGAAAGTCATCTTTGTTACGCTTGTTTTTCGAATGAGTCTTTTCAGTATTCTGGACATCGATCCGCCCTGGGACATTTTGATTAGTGTTGTTTTCACCACTATATCGTCTCCAGTTTCATCACGAGTCCTGATACTGTTGGCCTCATTATTATTGTGTAGAGTCCTTGCCGCATTAATGACTCCACTTGTTCCAGGGACTTCGTTAGTAGCGAGTCTCGCCACTTTTCTGTCTCCTGATACTTGGGTCCATGCAATAATACGGGTAGCCTCCGAGTTTTGGTCAGCGTCCATCTTTTCCTCCTGTGAATTTTTAGGATTTTTCTTCCTGATAGGAGCGTTCCCAAATTTGAAGTCAAGGACAAATTCGCATTCGTTGAGAGCTCTCAACGATGTTCCATCTACGCTGAAGGTAAGTTCTACGTGTCGCTTGTTTTTTACCTTCCTCAGAAAAATCTTCCAGCTGTCAACTACTAGTCCCTCATTTTGAGCTTCTAGAAGAGCAAGAATTTTTCTTCATTGCTGTCATCAGCGCTCATGGGAAAGAATCCAATTAGAGTTACTGGTTGCGGGATTTTGTTTTCATCAACCGCAGCCAGTTCTGCTTGTGGATTAGTGGATTAGTGCTAGAATTGCTAATAAGTGTAACTTTTTAACTGCTTGATGTGCCATTCACAAATATTTGATTGTTTCAGCAGTTCCAATTAATATTCACAAATAAACACTATTCAATCATGTTTGGAATCGATATTGAAGAAGGAAACGATACTTTTTTCTAACAGGACGTCATGTTCCAGGCTGGTCAATGCTGAATATCGACCTAGTGCACAATGGTCGAAATCGTGAAATTTCACGACAAAAATCTGTAATTCGGAAACCAACTATGCTAAAAATTTCTTGTCTTATAGAAAGTGTCTCTACTAAAAGAAATCTATCTTTTGGTATGACTGGTTACTAGAGTGGTCCTATTGTACTCAAAATAAAAATTGTAACTTTTTTATCTTACGACATAGAGCAATATTGTCTTCCACAAACTTATAGGTAATTTAATTTTATGAAACTTCGTTAAAAAAAATTATTTATCTTGTTTTTTCACTGTTCTATGGCAATTTTTCTAAAGTCATTCAAGGAGGTTCGAAAAAATAAACAGTTATATTGCTTTGCTAGTTTTTTCAGCTTTATTCGGATTTCAAAGCGGTGTTAGAGTTACTTTACTAACATTACAAGGCAAAAAATTTACAAGAAACTAAAAATATAAAAATTGAAAAGATTTAAAAACGAAACTTGCCAATGAGAGACAATTTTAATTTCAACTTGGTACAGTTATCAAAGCAAGAAACTATTTGTAATGATAGTTCAAGTAACAGAATGCAAATTTTAGGGGTGATTGGTTCTGAAATTCATTATAGGCTTCCATTTTTCATATGTTGGCTATAGCTTGAACTTGACCAAATTATTGACATTTCGGAAATACGGATAAATCTACGAAGAGGAATTATACCAAATTTCTACCTTTAGCTCAGTGGCCGCTTCAGGGTTTTCTCGGACAACTGTCTTGAGTTTTTTCTTGAAATTCTCTCGATACTTCTCCTCTCGGTATGCTCGGTAAGCATAGTTAATTCTTTATAATTTTTAAATCGGCTCGCAATTTTTTAATTACTTTGCTTGTGTTTCCATCAGCTAACCCTGCACGTTGCTGTCGATAGTTGAAATTTCCGCTATCAATTTATCCTGCGCAGGAGTAGGTTGTTTAGATGCCAGTACGAGAACATCGTCAGAGCTCATTTTGTTTTCAAGGTTTCGCTTCGTTTCTAGAGTATAAATGAAATATATTTTTTTGTATAAATTTAAATGATGAAAATTGCAAGTACCATAAAAGAAAACGGGTCAACTCAAACGAAAAAATATAGACACTGAACTCCAAACAATCAAAAAAAAAACAAAAAATAAGGATCATACCTTTGCCATTATCTTGTTTGTCATTTTCCTGCTGAGCTACGACATTATGAACTGTTGCTGAACAGGATGCTTCATCAGATATTGGTACCGTTTTAGTTGCAGCCTATAATCAATTTGAATTTTAGGTGACTATTTTCGGATAAGTTGAAGAAATATAATGAATAATTATGTTTACTAAAATACATGGCCCTTAGGGCATCTTCAGCGGTGGTCTATTTTTGAAACAAATTTATACTAGATTTACACCAGCGAAACCTGAATAGAACCAGCTAATATAGACCAACTTTTCGTTCTCCGCACCGGTGTTGTATATCTTGTTGTTTTAAACCGCTGACATCTGTCACACTGCCAACAATTCAATACCCCATGTTATCAGTTTATGAGACTTGAATTGAAAAGCACTCAATATTTAACAAACGTAAATTCGATAATTTTTACGCACATTAAACGATTACTTTGGCAAGACACTTTATATCCACAAGACTTTATGGATTTAACGGTTTGACCCGAGCGTTTGAGACATTTCTCAGGATGGATTGGTAGGATCGAAAAATTTCTGCTACAAGTAGGGCTTCGGGGGATAGCGAAAAATATTTGATCGCGTAGATGTTCATCTTCCGTTTTCGTCTCATCAATCTTTCAAAATCTTGCAGTTCTTCAAACGTTGGTTGGGTTTTGAGGACATTGAAACAAGCTTGGGGTGGCATTGCGCAGCTCGATTCGAACGATTTTCACTATTTTCGAGTAGGTCACATACTGCCAGTTATGCTTCAAGCTCAAAAGGAGCTGTCATTGTCATTTGTCCTGCGGCTCATCTAATTCGCAAAGACGAAAAAATACGAAAACGAAAAATGACGTTGTCAGCGATCATTTAGTTTTGTTCGAGTTGCTCGAAATGAAATGCGCAATGTCACCCCAGCATTTTGAACGTTTTCAGTTCAGCGTCTTCGAGGAACAATTTTCTGACCTCTCAAGGTCTCATCTAGTCCCACTACAATTATGGCGATTAACAAATAGCCAACATATTTGTCACCCTGGTAGCTGATGGGTGCAAACCAAGTAGTTGAACACCTACGGTTATGGTCTATCAGAATTCCCTCCTTTTGCTGGTCGGTTTCCTTGAAGCCAAAAACGACAAACCTGTTCATATTGTTCTTCAGAAAAGCCACAAAAATGAATAGTGAATTGTCATAAAAAACCTTTGTTTTGTTTATTCCCCAACACTCACAAAACGCTTATACGGAAATAGCTAAAAATGAGGTAGGTATATGACATTTTACCCACCGATTGGTAGTGTACAAAGGGTTTTAGAACGATCTATTTTTTGTTCCAAAAAGTGACAAAAATAGACCAAAACGTATACCAGTTTCAAATTTTTTCAATTTAGATCTGGTGTAAACAGTGGCGTAGCTGTGGTTTGGTGGGCCTGGTGCGGTAACAAAAATGAGGGCCCCCCATGAAAATGACTGGGCAGTTTTTTTTTTTTTTTCATAAAAGGAATTGAGACAAACAAAAAAAAATATTTTTCTACTTATTTATTCCGTTTTCCGCAAAATCAAAAATTAGGTTGATTTAGATACTCACTTTCCGTGCTTTGTGATTGGCAAAATCAGAAGTTTCAGATTTAAAATCGATGGAATCAGTGATTTCACGATCGATTGATAAAATGACAGGGTTTGTTAATCTCAAGTTACTCATCGTTGACCTCAAATAGTTATAGAGTTCATTAATCTGTTGAGAACTTGTGGCAATTTCCTTTCCTCTTCACCTGGCATTCTCTTTTTTCGACGAAAACGTTTTTATGGTTTTGGGCCAATTTCTAGTTCAGTACACTTTTCTTCTTCATACTTTAGATCACATTCCTCAATTTCTTCTCGCTTATTGGTCAAAAACTAATGTGCCATTAACTTCTTAGCACACTCCAGTATATAAGAGTGGAGCTCATTTTCAAAAATGTTTGCAGGACCTGTTTTTCCAGGCAAAAAGACCTCCTTGGGGTTCAATGAGCAACATGTAAAAAATTTAACATGGTTAAATTTCATGAAGGTCTAGAGGTGATGCAGAGAGCCTGAAACGAAAGCATTTTTTCCAACAAACGGAGGAACAATGATGCCTGTTGTAAGAATATATTCGAGGACCGGGCGTGTTCACTTATACAGGCACCTTCTGCATTTCCTCATAATCGCATACCCCGAGATTACAAGGGTGCGTACACTTAAATTACGAATATCTCAAGAGCGGTTAGATATAACGCAAAACGGACAAAATTTACGCCCAAAAGGTCACAAAATCACAATGTTTGCCTATATAGGTATATGTTTTGTTGAAAAATTGCTTTTGTATCAAATACGACCTTAAGATCTTTTGCGCCGCCAGGTCTCGGAAACATTTTTGAAAATAAACCCCACCCTAGTATCATGTTTACTCTGTCCGTGTGGAATCACAACCCAAGTAACAATTCTATAGCTACTTGGTTTTCTAACGGTTTTGTCACAGTAATAAATTGGACTTACATTAAAACCGGCAAGAGTCAATGCGACTTTGCTTTATTATGGGTTTTATTATTACTATCTATTGCCCCATAAAACCACTCCAGCTCACTGTCAAATAACATAGAAACCAGGTTTATTGCGATCATTCAAAATCTAAAAAACTACTAGTTGGCTATAAAAAAATATTTCATAAAATTGTAATAAGAGCCCAGTTTTAACCTGTCAAACTTGTAAACAAATATATGCAGGCAATGATATACATACAGGTGAGACAAAACCGGCTTATTCGGTGTAGTGTGATGCAGAATTCTATCGCAGTCTCCGTAAGATGAGTGTAAAATGCTTTAGAGCATCTTGCAGCGCATTTGTGAACATTGATGACGTAGAACTCCAAAAATCTAATAAAGTAACAGGGCAAACTTAGTACTGTTCGGTAGTATTTTTTAAATTTTATCGCCAGTTTGTCTTGTGTCGGTTGAAAATAATTTCCTATGTCGTTAAATTATGCGTCCTTAAAAATAAGGTAGGGGCAAGACACTATTGATAAATTCCGAAATATATTCAATATTCAATTAAACTTTTCGCATTCGTGCACCTCTCTATTTATATCAAAGCCCGTTGATTCCTCATTATCGTCGGTGTGATGTCAGATTTTTCATAAAAATAAAGTTGTCTAGGTCCCAGGGATTTATCATATTTTTCTCTAATAATACAGGCATCCAACCTTTGCCGCACCTTACAACATATATATCATTGAACTAGGCTTATTGCGGTTACGATTGATACCAACTAATTACCAACCGCGCCATATTGATCTTTTGAAACTTTGAATGATCTTGAAACGAAAATCGGATCGTCGTCTGACTAACAAGTAAATTGAACATCCAAAGTTTATTTTGATCTATCTCTGTATTGAAGAACACGGCTAGATTTTTTTCTGAAAACCTGAGTTAAAACAATCCAATTCATTTTCGCAAACAATGAGATCATTTTTGTAAGCCCGTACTATTTTGATGGCGCATAAATTTTAAGCGCCTATGTTCTCAAAATGCACGACAAATTTTCATGCGCATATGCTTGAGAGCTACAAAACCTACCAAAAACCCCTTTTCATTTCTTATCTTTTTACAATCTCACCATCAAATGAAATCGATTGCACGATGATAATCAACACAGGTGAAACATTTCTCCCGCGACGAGATATTTCCTTATTAAAAAAAGTGACGTGATGTTCTGGTGTGTGTGCAGGAACGGCACAACAAATCAAATTGGACTTATTGTGGCAAGTAGCAGAGCGCAATAATGCAACCAAACTTATTGCGCTCCTAAAGAGGTAATGCCAGCTGCTTATAGTATGCGGTACTCTTTCCATGTGGTTTTAAAGCGCTTTTTTGCCATTCTTATAATTGCTTCAATAAGCTTGGCAAGGGTGGGCCACCTGGCTGTAAAGCAAACTTACAGCGGTTGTCAGAAGGTTCTGATAGTATTTCTAGTTTTAACAGCAGTTTTGCGAAATTGGTCATGAAAACCGCTGAAAGAATGCAATACGACTTAAATTGTTAGTTGGAAAGAGCAGAGTGGCGAGCACAAATACATGAGGTTGAGTTTAGATGAGCATGCTGACCGGTTCGGTGTTCGCAAGTGGCCCCCTTGAGTGGTGGGCCTGGTGCGGACCGCACCAACCGCACCCCCGTAGCTACGCTACTGGGTGTAAAACAAAATTTACACCACCGGTGTAGCAGTGACTTTGAGATTGTTCCAAAAAAAAAGAACAAAACAACGATTTGGACCACCGCTGAAAATGCCCTTAAGGCTGCAATAAAAATATATTATTGAAAATTGAAATTTTGCTGGATAACGTTAAAGCGTTTTCTACTTAACATTCAAAATAATATATCTCTCGAAAGTTGTGTAATATAAAATGTTCAATCTTCATAGCGCAACACAACTGCATAAAATGATTAAAAGACACTTCTTCTACAATAAACATTACCCTCATTACTTACCAAATTTTTGCAAGTACATTTATCAAACACATACTTGTGAATGTTAGCAAACTCATCATACTACTTACCTTTGCAAAGAAACTCAAAAGGTTTCCTTTTTTTTCGCTGCTGCCGCTTCCAATTCTGCCACTTTCAATTGCACATTTTTAGGAATACTGGACTTATCTGCTTTATATCCAGCCCATAACACGTTGACGTTTTCTTGAATTTTTCGTTTAGACAAATCGCCATGGCACTTAAGCAGGTATTAGACGAAGCAAATATTTGCTATTTTTTTTACGATTTTTATTTGCACAAAATTAAATCTGTATTGAAAAATAGCAAATATTTGCTTCGTCTAATACCTGCTTTACTGTACGCGTTGAATAATTTGTTATACATTTCGCGAAAACTTCGAAGCTCTACAGTTTGAATGAAATAAACAAATGTCAATGGAGGATTATTTTCCGCGCACTCAAACTTACATAGACACCAGAGATGCCAGATGTTTTTGAAAAATGTCTGCAACTGCTCGAAAAACCGCAAAAATTTGCTCGAAATCTTAAAAAATTCTATCCGTGATCCGAAAAAATTTCGCTCGCGCAGGCAAAAGTCTGTACAAATTTGCACACATTTTAAGAAATCTGCGCAAATATAAGGAGACTCTGACAAAAATCTGCAGAAACCGTGGAAAAACTGCAAATATCTGCAAATCAATAAAAATCTGCACACGGACTCCAAAAATCTGCGTTTTGCAGACAAATCTGCACATTTGGTATCCCTGATAGATACACACACACACTAGCGAATTTGGAGTATACACGCACACAACAACGTACATAATGCGGCATCACACGAAAAGAGAAATGTAGCAAGTCTGGAGTATCTTTCACCAAAATAAGTAGATTACACGGCTAAACTCTAAATGGGCCATATCATTATAAAACAAACAGTCTAAAATTTAAAAAATTTATATGAACTACTCAAAACTAACCATGTGTGCAAAAAATGTCTATTGTTGCGTATTTCCTGTTGATTTTTTTTTTTTGTTTTAAATCACGGATGTACGATTATTTTGGTTATGCTCGAATCAGAAGCTTAGTTTATCAAGATAAGTATCAGCCTGAATAATATTTGTACTGGTGTACTGGTGTACTGATATTTTGTCATATTTTGTGAGAACTGTGAACAAAGTTGAGAAAGAATGAAAATTTGAGCCTTGAGAATTCCATTTGCCTCAGTTTAATTCCAGATGCCTTGTTTTAATTCCAGATGACACATCGTATTATGTTGAATATCACTTTTTTACGAGAGTAAACATAAAACTATCAAAGAAATCATGAAGAAATAAATGTTATCATAACAGATGAAAGGCAAGAGAAAAAGGCCACGTGGTTTTCAACTCAACCCCCCCTCCCCCACCATGGTCAATCGTGGTCATTTCCGAAAACCCCCCCCCCCCCCCTTCCCAGTATATATGACCCCGTGGTTTAGGAATGGCCCCAAAGCAAAATAAATGCATGAAATATACTCGAATGTAGCGTTATTTTGTAACAGTGTGTAAAGTTTTTGTTTATTCATGTTGGTAGCATTGCATAGCACTCTCCAGGAGTGTTTTTAGTATTTGTTTACATACACGTTGGAGGAAATCGTTGCCATTAGAAACCTACTAATTAATTTAGAAAATAAGATTTTTTGAATTATTAAGTATATGATTAATAGCACTCAGAAATTTAAAGAAGAAAATATTAATAAAGGTAAGTTGTTAAATGTTTGCTCAGAACTCTTTTGAATCCAGTTTTGACATGCTTTTTTAAAGAAATGAATAAACGTAAACTGTATACCTTATGCAAAAACACAGAAGGCAGTTCGCAAAATAAATTTCAAACTGTAGTCGATGAAGTTTCCAAAACGTATGGAGTGATTAGGGAGAGTAGTGCGGGAGTATGCTGACAGAATTTCTTCAATTGTGAAAAATACATACTTTAAGCGATTAAACCTAAAATAAAAACGAAACACTTCTTATGCTTCCAAAAATAATGAAAGATATTTCGATGAACCATTCCAACTTCCTGAAAATGTTTTAAAACGTAATTCACTAACTTCGAAAGATCAAGATGTTCCGTCTACACCAGAGCTAGACACTGAATCGACATCAAACGTGACAAGACGGGGTAAATAAAGTATGTTTTTATTCGTCAAAAGTATACACAATTTTCTTATAAATTCGTAGGGCGTCCTAAAAAGCATTTTCATGATTTAAGCATTTATACTTGGCATACATGTTCTTTGTACAAAGGAAGTAGTCATAGAAGTATTGGGAAGAGGGAGGGGCAACTCCAAAAGGAGGAGGGTGTCCTTATTGATAAGAAAATGAAGTATTTTCATGCACTATGAGAACTTTTGAATTAATACGATAATTTTCAGGCCTTTGGTCATGTCTGGAGGCCGGAAATTGATTTCCAGGGACTGGAATATGATGTCAAAAACGGGGTGGGGCAACTAACAAAGAAGGAGGGGGTTTAGTGAGCAAGAAAGTCGGGTTTTATAGTGCATTATGAGAACTTTTTGAATGAGTACGATAACTTTCATGCCCTTGGTCGGTCATGGCCAGAAGCTGATGTCTAAAGACTGGAATATGATGTCCGATTGTTTTTAAAACAAAGAAGGCGACTTTCGGGTTCTGGGGAGCTGTATACTGCCCATGAATGCATATCAGTCCCATGTGAATTTTCATCACTTTCGAGATAAACCTCAGAAACTTCTTTGAATTACGTGTGCTCTTGAAAAATGACAAGAAATAGTTATGTTTATTACTAAAATGATGAAAAAAATATTTATTTTAGTCAGTCCCATGTTACAAATAAACGCAAAACAGGCTCAGAGCTGAAAATAAGTTGTAGAAAATCATAGTAACTTTCATTAAAAGACCAATTGAAGTGTATTAATTGGAACAACAATAACCTTATTGCATATAAAAGTATTCTGCCATATATAGTTACATCGGATGAATACATGTTTACAAATTTTGTGTTTTGTTTGAATCAATAGGAAGAAAAAAATGCAGTGGTTTACCTCCGTCTACTGCGTTTTACTCAGTTGAACGTTTTTGTCAGTGTGACTCTTATGCGTTTATGGGCAGTATAAAACTGTGGAAAACGTTTACAAACCAACCAGGATGACCCTTAGAAACCAGAAATAAAAGTCCGACGAAATTTTTTAAATTCAAGATGGCGACTTCCGGTTTCAGAACTTTGCGACAAACAAATATATGAACTCTGTAATATGTAATAATTTTCGGTATCGAGATGACGTCCAGAATCCAAATATTCATGTCCGGCACCAATTTTTAAATCCCACATGTCGACTTACATTTTCTGGAAAGCTTGCTTAAATAATAATTATAATAATTTAAGATGAATGCACCATGGCTCATAGAAAAGGCCAAGATGCCCTAGATACTACACTAAAGGATCTCAGAGAAAACAGAAACTTGATGGGAGGAGTTTTGGTAGTACTTTGTGGAGATTTCCGTCAGACGCTTCCCATTATTCCGAAATCAACACCAACTAATGAGATGTATGCATGTTTGAAATATTCTTCATTTTAGATGCATAGGAGCTAGGTAAATTTAATATATTCAATACGCTGATATAAAATACTAATATTATTGCAAATATTTGTACTTACATTTTTAGGTCACCTTAAAACAGAACAAGAGAGTTCATTTGGTAGATAAGTATACTAAAACCTTCGCTAATAAATTATTGGAAATCGGAGAAGGGCAAGTAGCAGTTGATATCTCCGGCTGCATCAAATTTCAGACAGACTATTGTAACTTACAGCATCTGTAGTGGAATTAATCGATAAAATTTAATCAGCGTTTGCTGAAAATTGTCTGAACGTAAACTCGTTACGAGAAAGAGCAATCCTTGCAGCAAAAAAGGATGATATGAATGAAATAAACAACCAAATACTTCGTATGATTCTAGGCTCAGTGACTGAATATAAGTCCATCGATACAGTCGAAGATGCTGATGAGGCCATCCATTTTCCAATAGAGTTTTTGAACTCACTCGACCCCACTGTATACCTCCGCATCGATTGTTAATCAAAGAACGATCTCCGATCATATTGCAAGGGTATCTCTACCCCCCGAAATTTTGCAACAGAACAAGGCTTAATGGTAGAAAGATGCTCAAAAATATAATCGAAGCTACAATCTTAACAGGAAAGGGCGAAAATGAAACAGTTTTTCACAGTTTTATGTCAAGGATAATACTTGTGCCTTTAGATCTACCGTTCAATTTTAAGAGGCTTCAAATCCCTGTAAGAATTGCATTTTCTATTATAAAAATGAATCACAGGGACAATTCATTAAACAATGTGGAGTAGATACAGGATCATCGTGTTTTTCCCACGATCAATTATATGCCGCTTACTCGAGGGTTGGTTCACCTACAAATTTGATCATATTAGCTCCTGATAGAGAAACGAAAAATGTGGTATTTAAACAAGTTTGTAAATAAAATAGAAATAAAAATTTGAAAAAATAAGTTGGTAAAAAATATATAAAAATATAGAAAAAGCAGATTTTTTACACGAGCAAGGCCGGGTATATTTAGCTAATATTATTATATTTTAGTGAATTCAAGAGCAATTTTGAACTGAAATAATTGTCTTTGAGCAAAGTAAGTTCTCCAGAAACTTTTTCACTGTTTTATCGCATGCACCAACCTCCCGGCCAAGTGCACGCAGCGATTTAGCCACATTTCCCTCGGTCTTCCTCTTCAGCATCCTTTGAAGCTTCTTGTCGCTCGGGGTCGTTGGCCGTCCGGAACCGGGCTTTCTTTCGATGCTCTGATCGTTGTCTAATAGTGTCAACACCCGGCGTTCACAAAGTGCTGCACGATGTCCGTTTTTGACGCGGCGGGTACCGTTCTTTGAACGCGCACACTTCTGAACGGAGTGGTCCCCGTGGTTCTGTGGTTAGCGATGTCGGTCGGCTAGCTCTCCCACACGGTTGTGATATCGGGTTCGATTCCCGATCTGGTCGAGGAACTTTTCGAGCTGGAAATTTTCTCGACTCAGCACTGGGGCACGGTGTATCGTTGTACTTATCCTACAACATGCAAATTGTGCCGAAAACAATATCGATAACGAATTCTCTCAACTAACCTAGTTGATCGAGACCGCATTAGCCCCCAGGCTAGCCGATATTATTGTTTTGTTTTCTAAACGAGTAGCTTCACTTTTTTCGCCATCACAGTTAGAGTTTGACTGATAGAGCTGTCAATTTTTTTTTTTTTTTGCTAACTCATGGCTTACTATGGTTTCATCAGTGCGATTAGAGGTAAACCCATGAAAAATCGGCAATTTTTGTCCATTTTTTTTTGTAATTTGTTCCCATTATGTATCAGGGACACCTTTCAAGTTCTTCGAAGAGCTGTCAACGAAAAGACGCCTTTCATCTGCATTATGAACAACTCTGATTTTCTCGAAAAACCCACGAACATCATGGCAATAGCACAGACCGTTTGCGTAGGTGTAGATAGGATGCGGAATACCTGTCATGGCGCCTTCTCTGTCTGTTGATTTGAACGCCATCGCTCATTAGCTTCCACTGTTTGAGTCGCGAAATTAAAAGCTCTCCCCTATTTTTAAGAAAATCGTGATCTCTGATCAGATCATCAATTTCTCCTTGATTTGTAAAGTGTATTACTTCACGTTTGACTGCAATTGCACCAAAAGTGAATACATTTTTTTGTAAGAAATGTGTTCTCTGACTTTCAGGAAATGAGAAAAAAAATTCTTTTTATTCATTTATTCGAAAACAACAAAACATTTAGGATTCGATTCCTAGTGGAAAAAATCGCAGACTACCTATGTATAATCGAGTACGACCTGTATCGTTTAAGTAGAGCCGAAGTTACAGTGCAATATTTCTTTTTAAAATTACAAATTAAGTTAAACTTCAAACTCAGATATCTAGAGTTTGTTTGAAAAAAAAACATAAGTTCCATTCCAATCGATCATAAGGCGGGGTTTTCTTGGCTACTTGGAATCTGATGGGAAATATTTGAAGTAATCCTATATGAGTTGTTCCGTACTTTGTGTAGTGAAACATTTACTTTTAAGATTCAAAAATCGATAAATTATCATTTTATCATGTTTCGGACCGATATTGAAAACTTAATTGTTATTTTTTCTATCGGGACGACACGTTCCAGGCAGATCCCTGCTGAATATTTAGCAAATGTACCAATTCAGGCTTTGTTAGCGTAGAAGTCTCTTATAGTGGGTAGAAATTATTCTGAAGAAGTTTTGTTTTTCCATGCACAAACACTTAATTCCCATTTTTTTTTGTTAACAAATGTTCTCTTCGAAGGGAAGGGAAATCATTTTTGAAGAAATTTTAAAGTTTATTGGCTTCGCATAAGTAGGGTAGCGAACGGCTTCAACAGGTTTCTGCATAAGATTGCTACAGAAAAGCTGGCGAAAAAAACACTGCCGAAGCCGTTCGCTACCGTATATGCGAGAGAAATGATTTTCGAAGGCATCTTACTCTTCATCCATGATATTCGATCGTTTCGTTTAAATAAAAAAAAATACCCAAAGGGAAGGAAGTCATTTTCGAAGAAATTCGTAGCTATGCTCAGTTACAAATAACTATGTCGCTTGCAGAAAAAAAGCCAGCCGAAAACAGTCAGTGTTCAAGTTAAGGTGTAACCAAATCTAAATGATCGAAGGGAAGGAAATCATTTTCGAAGAAGTTCTATAGTTTCGTAGTTTCGAAGAACTATTTGCGTTGCAAAGACGTGACCACAGACCCCAGCCAATGCGGTAAACAACAATTGAAACTTGAGCTGTAGTAGCGTCGTTGTCAAGGCGGTAGTCATGTAAACAAAAACATGTTCGTAACTTACAAATAGTATGGAGTTTGTTTTTACGCCGGTGCTGCACCAACTATATAAAATGGTGTATGTCATGCGGAACAGAATCAACGGATTTGAATGATTTTTTCTAGCTTTGTTTTGTTTTAGATTTGCATGCTATAAACGTATTGAAAAATTCTACATGAACAAACATACATTTTTCGATTAACAAATTTTTTACTCGAAGGAAACCTTTTTGGAAGAAATTGTCATTAAAATTAATTTCAATAAGTGCAACTCTAACATTCACAAATATATCAATGCTTCAGTTGTTCAAATTGATGTTCACAATTAATGACCATTCGGTCATGTTTGTAAAAGGAACTGATACTTTTTCTATCGGGACGACATGATCCAGGTCGTTTTCTGCTAAAAATTGAACTAATGTACGAATTCTAGCTTCGTCTGCGTATGAGTTGGAAAGAAATTATCTTGAAGGAATTGAATTGCTTCGACCCATGAATATTTGTTCAAAGGGAAGAAAAAAATTTTCGAAGAAATTCTTGGTTATCCTGTGGCCTCCAGCCTAGTACAAAAACGTGATTTTTGTTTTTTTCTTGAGAACAATTTTTATTTCCGAAGGGAGGGTAATCATTTTCGAAGAAATTCTATAGTTTATATGTTTCAAAATAGAAGGGTAGCGAACGGCTTCGGCAATGGTTTTCTTTGGCAGGTGTCTGCATAAGGTTACTGCAGTAAACCTGCCAAAAAATACTGCCGAAGCCGTTCGCTATTTTATATGCGAAAAAATTGGGAGAAATTTTACTCTTTATCCATTTACAGAAACTAGAATCTCGTTTCGATTAGAAAAAAGTTACCCAAAAGGAAGGAAGTCATTTTCGAAGAAATTCATTAAGTTACAAATTACTGTTAAGTTTGCAAAAACGAAGCCAACAGAAATCAGTCAGTGTTCAAGCTAAGGTGTAGTAAAATTTTGAAGAGTAAATATAAGATGGTGTCCCTACGAAAAGGTATCATTCGGGACAACACCAACGGATTTGAATGATTTTTTCTAGCTCTATCGAAAAATTTTACAAGTACAGAAATATATTTTTCGATTAACAAATTTTCTGCTCGCAGGAAAGGAAACCTTTTTGAAAGAAATTGTCGTTAAAATTATTTATCAATAAGTGTAACTCTAACATTTACGAATATTTAAATGTTTCAGTTGTTCACAATGGATGACCATTCGGTCATGTTTGTAAAAGGAACTGATACTTTTTCTATCGGGACGACATGATCAAGGTCGTTTTCTGCTGGAAATTGAACTAATGTACGAATTCCAGCTTCGTCTGCATATGAGTCTCCTGAAGTGAAGAGAAATTATTTTTCTAAGTACAAAAACTGGATTTTTGTTTTTGTTTCAATCCACGAATTTTTTGTTCAAAAGGCAGGAAATCATTTTTGAAGAAATTAAAGTTTATCCTGTAGCCTCCAGTTAAGTACAAAAACTTGTTTCTTGATTTCTTTTCGGTAACAATTTTTTTTCGAAGGGGAGGAAATCATTTTCGAAGAAATTCTATAGTTTCGTAGTTTCGGAGAACTATTTGCGTTGCAAAGACGTGGCCACAGACCCCAGCCAATGCGGTAAACAACAAATGAAACTTAAGCTGTAGTAGCGTCGTTGTCAAGGCGGTAGTCATGTAAACAAAAACATGTTCGTAACTTACAAATAGTGTGGAGTTTGTTTTTACGCCGGTGCTGCACCAACTATATTTTCGCACGACATTTGACTGCACTCGTTAGCGTTTTCAAACTACATAGGGGAACTGCTCCATTATTCATCTCAGCCCATATATATTTATCTCATACAACATGAAAACACAATTGAAAAAATGAAAAAACGGATATTTTTCTTCTTAAACAAATCTGCTAATCCATGGAATGGAATCTTCTTAGTTCACTTTAGATATCTCATAAATAAGTATAAGTATAATTCTTAAAAAACTCACTTAAAAGCAATAAATTTGATATTACAGTCGGGCATCTGCACTCGAAAGCTCATTTAATTCACCTGCCTCAAACAAAATCCGCGCATTGTTCTATACGGCTGCAACGGGTTCGTTCAGCAGACAACCAAAGTTTTTTTGACGTAGGACTACGTCTAACCGCACTATATTGAGATACATTCTGCGGAAAACTAAAACCAAGGTGTAACGTTGGAATGAAAGATTTCAAACGGTGATATTGATGTAACCACATGACGGATTATAGTAATCAATATGCCGTTGTAATGATAAAATGATGGACAATTTTGTGATTCTTCATATATCATGGTTACTCGATTGTTAAACAGTGAAAATTGATGAAAAGTTTCAAGGTCGTATTTTCACGAACAATGTACCAATCACATGCGAGCACGCCTGGCACAGACTTCATGAGTGGATACCAACTGCCTGCTATGACAACCTCTACATAAGTGGCAAAAAAAATTGGACAGAATCTCCCCGTCCCAACAGGTCGACTAATATTTGCTTCTATGAACCTAGACTATTTTGATGTCTTGAAAGTGAAGCTTTTTCGGAAAGTTCGTAACAACCTCCTTTATCAGACACGATAAACGATCTGATGTGAGAATGTTTTTAAAACTGATGTCTTGAAGGAAAACACGCTGGCACAGGCAACAGTACTGCACCGAGCCATGTATGAGAAGACGGTCGCTCGTCGTCAGTGCAGTAGCACTCGATTGCCATTTGTGTGCAGTCAAGCCAAGTGGAAACAATGTAGCTGCTGTCGACGTACAGTGGTGCGTGTTCGCACACTACGCTGTGCGGCCGGGGATAAAATAATTCTGTACGCAAGAGTATGTCACGATGTTGGATGTTGCATCCAATATGTGATTACAACTGAACGGATTTTGACCACCAATGCTCTGATCGAACGACGAAGGTTGCCAAAGCTTGTGATACAATAATTGGCATATTATTGAATAGTAGATTAGTAAAAAGTTCAGTTGAAATTCACTTTTTCTAGTTCAGTTTCGCAGATGTTTTCTCATCGTTTTAAAGTGGTTATTGTATTACTACCCCTGAACAGATATCAAACACCGATGTCTTAATCGACAAGTAGAATATTGCGAAAGATTGTAATAGTATAATAATTAAAATATCTTTTCAACAAAAGTTGGGTTAAAAATCGAGTAGATGGCATTTCAACTGCAACCGTGGTGATATTCATATCCATGTTTAAAAACTTCTTTCAAATCCCTAAAATTTGAAGTTGCATTGGGTTGCTGTCTTTTTGAATTTTACACTCTGGTTGTTCTCAGATAAATTCGAATGGCCAATAGGCTATTTAAAAGACAATAGAAAACCAATATGCTTCGTTAAGATTTTTAAACAGATAGTCCAGATAGCTCGTTTAAGCTGTACTGATGGTTATATTTTTCCAATTTTTTTTAATAAATATGACAATCCCAGTAGCATTACCCGGTTGTGGTATAGAGAAAAACCAAATTATATGCATCTTGACGTTAGGTTTTAAACATTCATATTCGTATTTTTCAATTACAAAAATATTACATCAGCATCTGCAAGAAACTATTTAGATACTAAAAATATAAACACAACCTTTCATTGCCGGACTTGTAATTGAACAACATTATGCAAACATCAGTTGGAGAGGTTAATGTTGTTTATCAAACTGAGCTAGGTTTATTTTTGAAGGAAACAGATGACTTTCAAATATGGCATTTTGTTGTTTGTTTTTTTTTCTTATTGGTATCTTAAAACTGATTTTTTTTTCTGGTTCTGCTTAATGAATAAACGTTTCAATTGGCCTAAAATGAAAAAAAAAGAATGTTAACATGCTCATAAATTTAAATGTCAGTTTCAAAATTTTTGTAAATCTAGATTTTCCATTAAAAATTGCAACTCTTTATCGTTATATTTCCAACTAACTTGTAAATACAGGATTTTTTTATGTGACATCTTTGCTAAACAGTTGTAAGAAACTGACAATGATGCTGCTTTGGAATCGGTGAGTGAGCTATCTTTCACAAGCGCAATTGAAGATGAAAGGAAATTTACTTCCTACTAAATCGTTCTTAATTAAGACCTATATATTAAGACCTATATATTAAGACCTATATAGAGGTATAGCATGTCTATTATATTACCGGAACTTGTTCCGGTCATATCTCCAGAACTGTCTTACTGATTCCGGTACTCCGTTTCGGCATTATAATGGACAAAATGCCTTTCTTTTGGTGGTTGTTGAGCTTGAATTGGCTAAAAGCAAAACAAGAAAACTATAAATTATGATTAAACATAACCGCTCGTTTTTGGCTTATGTGTGCCAAAGTCGAACCGTACCAAAATTGAACCGTGCTGAACAGTCTTAATTCTCAAAATGAAATATAAAACTATCGTAGTCCTACGTCAAACATGCGGTCGTGTCTTGGATACCACCCTCGTACTATTTTTTTTTATCACTAGCGGACCATTTTTTATTTCAATCATTAAACAAAAAGTAGTGAGTACTACACTGAGAATACTTAAATCTTTGAAATGTTCACCTCAAATTTCCTAAAACAAGCTTAAACTAGCAGAAATATATGAAATGAATTTCTACTATTCCCAAATTTCAACTGTATGTATTTTCATCTGTTTTCACTGCGTCGAAGAAAATCAAAAGTTGCCAAATCAGTTTCTGTTAATACGAAAAAATCATATTGAAAATGTTGAATTATTCCGACATAATTGACATAAATCTACAGCACTTTAGTGGTTACCTAGGTTACCAATTTTGCACGTAAACAACTACAGCGGATATCTAGGTAACCTACTACAACGGGCTGCGGCTACGTTCATCCATGATAATGTGATTCATTGAGGATTAACAGTGCGACGAATATGGGGGCATCGTGAGATGAATAATAGAGCAGTGATTCAAGTTTTGAGATGGATATGGAAGCGTTGTGAAAAATGGTTTGTTTTACAAAATGCAGGATAAATCTAGCTTATTCCACTAAATATACAATGCTGAACGATTCCATAAGGGCACGTAAGCGTATTTCGTTTATTCGTTCAATGATTTCATGAAAATTTGGTGTCTAATCCGTGCATTCTTCGTGAATATCGGCTTAATGAGATGAATAATGGAGCAGTTCTCCTATATTTTATTTGCATAGAACACTCTAAGAAAAAAAAGTAGGAGGGTGGTATTCAAGACACGACCGCATGACGTTGACTACTGTATTCTTTAAAAAAAAAATATTCCATTGAAGCAAATAGTAGAGGGAATTGCAACGCTTCATTTACAAAACTTCTGTAACAAAATTTCGAGGCACCAAAAGGTACCAGTTGCCGATTATTCTCGTTTACTGGTAGTCCGTCCAGAATTCCAGCCATTGTAGTATTTTGCAGTAGCTATTTATTACTAACAGCCACCAGCATCACGGGTGAAACCGGCACGAGATGACCGGTACTATTTTGTTTTTCCTCCTTTTAGCTGCTAACACCGAGCGTCCGTATGTATCCGGTACGGTTTAATAATGAAACTGATGGGGTGAAATGTTCGAACGATACGTTTTATACCAAGGCTTCGTCAGATAATTAGAAAGAAGGAGGGGCTACATAGATAATGGAATGGTAGAGACAAATGTTTCTTGAAAGCTGCGCCGGCCGCTGTCGTAATATTAACACCAACACAAACATGCATTTTTGCAAGGTTTTTTCCGCTAGCAGCAGCATTTGGTAAAACAGAAAATTCAATTAGCCGCTTCTGTACCAAAATTTCGAGGCACCAAAAGGTGCCAGTTGCCGATTATAGTTTCCTGGTTAGTCCGTCCAGAATTCCAGCCATTTAAGTGTTTTGCAGTAGCCATTTACTACTAAAGCCACCAGCATTACGGGTGAAACCGGCACGAGATGACCGGTACTATTTTGTATTTCCTCCTTTCAGCTGCTATCACCTAGCGTCCGCATGTCACTGGTGCGGTTTTGGAATCAGAATGATGGGGCGCCGGCCGCTGTCGTAAAATTAACACCAACAAAAAGATGCATATTTGCAAGGTTTTTTCCGCCAGCAGCAGCATAAACATCGGAAACAGAAAGTGACAACAACAATAACAACAAAGTCAGATCGATTGTATTCGTTAGTGTCCACTGTGCTTGGGAAGAAAGGTAGTGATTGGCTGCGCGGTATGATTTAGACAATCGATATTACCGTGCTGGATCAAAACCCGTACAGTATCGAAATCCTTACACCTTGATGTTTTTCTTCAGTTTCAAGCATAATAACAATGAAAATTCATATGATAGTTACATGTACATGTCCGTTGAGCTGTTGGCCTTCTGTTAAATTAAACTATGTGCCAGTAGGCCATGAAATAAAAATATTTAAAATAAAAAATCAATCGTGAATCGGTTTCAGTTGTCATTTCGTTGTATCGTTAGAGAATTTACTAAGAAAACGTTCTTCAGGTAAAACGTTTTTCAGGTGGGGTATAAGTGTTTTATTCTGTGAATCTTTTTGAAATTGATGGAAAAGGTAAGTCATTGTCATTTTCAAGCTGTATATTGTCTGGTAAATAGTGTAAACTGTATTTATTCAACTAAAACTGTGCCGTACGGATTTTGATCCTTGTTAATTGCTTGAATCAAAATCCGAACAGCGTGTGTATCATGCATATATTGTTGAAATTTCTTCTTGTTTTCAGCATATAATGGAAGGAAACAAGTATAAATATACGGCAAACAATTTCGAAGGAGCTGTGACTGCGGTGTGCAAGGGAAAGTCGTACCGGGAAGCTTCGAGAGGTTCCGGCGTTTCGGTTACTACAATAAGGGGTGCCGCAACGAAACGCTATGAAAATTGCACTATTTCAGCTGATATAAAAAATTAGAAAACCGTGTGAAACATAAGGAACCAGTTGTTCCTCAAAATAACATGTCAGTTTAAAGCAATATGTGATTTCTTGATTTTATATTGACCGTCGAAGATTATCATGTGCTTAGGTGTACGGATTTCGATCCAGCACGGTAATTACCAATTTTTCAATAGTGTATCTCAAACAATAGTTTGTTTTTGTTACATAAATTTAACCGTAAAAGAATTTCTGATCGATTGATGCCAAAACCTCGAAAACCTGATTATAGATGACTGCAAAATAAGCGCTCAAAACCTGACCACTTTTCTCTGGTTTTCCCTGGTTGAATTACTAGATTTTTAAATTCAGGGGCCTAACTTCGATATAGACGTTAGTCAACGTCAAAAATCAAAGATGTGTAAAAGCGCTAGAGCGGTGTAGTACTACCACTAAAACCTAACTCGATATACGCGTGGCTTTGATGTTAGATTAAAATTGTTGGCTCATTTGAGCATAGTTGCAATAAACTGAAAATCAGTTGGAACAAAATAAATGAAACATTTTAATTCCCTTGTGGTAACTTCAGATTTTTGGTCCTAAGATCCTAAGATGATCACTGAAAAGGAAGTTAAATTGATGGAAACTATTTGAGGTTATCTTCAATGAGTTGTCCAGTACCTTAGCAATCAACACAACAGTGAATTTGATGCAAAAACCATAAATAACGCAGACTGCGTCGTAGCGGAAGATGTTGCCGCACCGGCCGCCGTTGCCACCGCTTGCGAACACCGTGACCTGCAACCTCGAGACATTCTTAGCCCCGCGCCGCGCAGACCGATCGAACCGCTTAATAAAGACAGCTAATGCATATTCATAACGACGTTGTATAACCCACCGTATAATTCCAGCCTCATAAGTAAAGTCCAACGGAATCGAACACGGTCCCATTTAGATATAGACAATCTCCTCAATCCGCGACCACCGAACTGCGCTCCGGCCGCGGTAAACTGCAAAAAAGCCGGCAACGGCGGCACGGCGGCTCATATGCGAGGCGAAGAAATGCAAGAAACACAAAAAAGAGCAGGAACGCGCAACCGTGTGCAAAATGTTAGCTGTTTATTGGAAGCCAAAGACACAACCCAGCGACGGATAAAAAGAAGAAATCGCAAGTCGCAGAACTTTTATTGAGTGACAATTTAATTCAAGCTCATGTCGCCTATCTGATTCAATTTATTGTGCTGACATTAAAACCTCTACCGCACTCTTCGAGTCGTCGTCGTAGTCGTCGTCGAACCTAACCTGCATACGGGCGGCCAGCAACCACCAAGCCACCTTTCTATTGGCTTCTTCCAGGTGCCGCCACCTGAACGGCAAGCAACAACCAACGTCGATACCAGATTGAGCGGTTGTGAACTGGGGTCAAATGTCGATCCTCTCAACAAATGACAACATGAGAAGAAAAAAAAACCCTTTTTTTGTTTTGAACTTCAACAAACCAAAAATAAAATTGCAATCAGTCAATCTTTTACGCTCGCGAAAAAAGTTCATTTTATCCCACTTCACCTTCTCTTCCTGTAGGACACAATAAAAGCGGTGAACTACGCTTTTGCTCGATTGCTGCAGTTGGCACAAAGGTTCCAACACAGGGAAACGAGAAAAAAAAACCGCACATATCGAAGATGTCGAATTAAGCGGTGAACCAAAATAACAATCGAAAATAAAAGGGCAATAGGGTTGGTAGCTTTGTCCAGAAAGTAAGCAGCTCAACGCGGGTGAGAAAACCAACGCCGGTGCTAACTATTCCTAGAACAAAGTTCGGCTTAGTTTGATTTTCAGGTAAGTGAATAAAACTGCTAAGCGTATTCTGTTTTTTTTTTTTTTTTTTTTTTTTTCAATGTGTTCAGGGAAAATTAAAAATAAATCATAACATTGCTTGAAACTGATAATAACAAACAAAAGAATGTATGGTAAGAACTAATTAATGATTGATATTAATGTTACTAGAATATTAGCAGGCGAAAGTCTCACAGTGCTATCATTAGAAAAATAGTTAAAAAACAATTAAAAGCGTAGACCTTGCAAAAAATCGGATTCTGAACATTTTTATTACTGTTTAAAGCAACTATGCTCTTCTCTTTGCGGAATTCAAGTCATTATTGATTTCGCTTGATGAGTTTTAGTTCAATAATCCGAGAGTACCCGGAACACAACCGGCACAGTCCCGCTTGTGGTTCTAAGTACTTCATTGATCATGGCCATATTACAGGAATGTGTTAGCGATTGTCCTCATCGGCAAAAAAAGAACATATTACCTTGCTTTTGGAGGTTTTCGAGTAAGAATTGGTTGAAGGAACGACGAGAAAACTGCCAAAGACGAACTGACTAAACAGAACGGGGCTTGTACCGTTACAATTTTGAACAACCCCGAACCTCCCAACGACTCGGGAGACAAATGTACGTTATATAAATAAAGAAAAAACTCCGGAAAATCTCTTCTCCGGATATCCTGTATAATTGTTTTACCGTTTTTCAAAACAAATCTGATTCCGAGGAAATTATCTCTCTGTTATATGCATACATGTGCTTGCTTTGTTCCTTTGTTTTCATTTAATTAGGGCCTTGATTTTATCTTTGCGGTGGATGCTCAAATTAGAACTTTTCAAGCATGTTGCAACAAGTTTAAAAGTAAATTTTGTTTCTCTTTGCTTTCTCTTTTCTCATTTCTCTGGCTCTACTTTCCGTTTTTTTTTTAATTTTTTTTTCCTATTCTCTTTTCTCTTTTAGATATTGCTTCTCTTTACCATTTTTTATTTTTTTCTCTTTTCTCATTTTCCTTTTTTCTTATTCCTTCTTCTCTTGTTTTCTTCTCTTTGTTTTTCCTTTCCTCTTTGCTTTTGTTTTCTGTTTTCTCCTTTCTCATTTCTATTTTTTCTCTTCTCTTTTTCTCCGTTTCTTTTCTCTTATTTCTCTTATTTCCTTCTCTGTTGTCTTTTCTCTTTCTTCCTTTCTACAGTTTATTTGCTCCTTTTTCTAATCGCGTATTGCTTCTACAATAATGTTTTATTTTTGGGGCCGTTCCTAAACCACTCGGTCATAAAGAGGGGGACGGGGGGGGGGTTGTCAAAAGACCAAGAAAGACCACGCACACGGGTGGGGGGGTGAAATGACCACGTGGTCTTTTTTCCTGACTTTTATATTTTGTTGCCACCAAGTGATGAATGAAGCTTTCGCATTCTAGAAATATAGAATATACTGATAGTTTCATAACAAAAATGTAAAAAAGTTGAGCAAATATTTGACACTGGGGGGGTATAAAAAGTGATCAAAATATGACCACGTGGTTTAGGAACGGCCCCTTTGGAAAAACTTTTTCTTTCTTTTATTTTCTTTATATCTGTCTTCCTTTCTTTTTCATATTTGTTCATTTCTTTCTGGTTCTCCATTTTGCTCTCCTCTCATCTGATTTCTCTTTTCTTTCTTCGCCTGTTGCTTTTCCCTATTCTTCTTTCTCTTATTTTTGTATTCTCTTTTCTCTAATTTCTTTCCTTTTCTCTACTTGGCTATTCTTCTTCAGGTTTATCTTTTCTGCTTTCTTTTCCCTATAATATTTTTTTATTTCTTTCTTTTTCACTCCTGTTTGTTTTTTTTTTCAAAGAGTAACTGCTTTTTTCTTTTATTTTTTTTCTTTCTCCTTATTCCTGTTCTCATTTTTCTCTTTTTGTTCCTTTATTTTATTTTCTTCTATTTTTTCTCCATTCTTTTTTTTTCTTTGTTCCACATTTTTCTTTCCGCTTTTCACTATTGTTCAATTCTCTTTCCTATTTCTCTTCCATTTTTTTCTCTTTTCACTTTCCCATTTTCGCTTTTCCCATTCCATTTTCTCTCGTTTTTGTTCTCTTTCATCCTTAAGCGCTTCTCGTCTTTCTTCACTCTTCTCTCTTTTTACTATCTCTTTTTAGTTTCTCTTTTCATTTCAATCTTTTGTCATCACTTTTCTCTACTATTTTATGTTACTTTTCGGTTTCTCCTTTTATCATGTTGATTCTTTTCTCTTAGGAGAAAATTCTGTCCATTTTTTTTTTATTTTTTTTATTCCTTTTTTTTCAATTTATTATTCTTTTTCGATTTTTTTCTTTTTCTTCCATCTTTTCTCTTTTGACTGTTACTCTCCTTTTTTTCTTTTTTTTTTCTTTCCCCTTATTTTCTTTTTCTCACTTTCCCATTTTCCTCTTCTCTTTTATCTTTAAGATTTTCTCCTTTTACCTTCCCCTTTTTTCTTTTCTTCTTGTTTTTCTCTCCTTTTTTTGTATTCTCTTTTATTTTCTCTTGGTTTTTCTTATCTTTATTCTAGTTTTTCCCATACATTCATTCTCTTTTTCGTGTTTCCTTTACACGTTTCTCTTTTCTGCTTTCGTTTTTCTCTTTTTTTCTATTTTCTATTTTCTCTTTTCTCATTTCTCATTGCTCTTTTCTCTTATTTCTATTCTCTTTTTTCTTTTCTATTTTCTCTTTTATATTTTCTCTTTTATATTTTCTCTTTTCTGTTTTCTGTTTTCTCATTTCTTTTTTTTTCTTTTCTTTTTTCTTTTTTTTTTCTTTTTTCTCTTTTCTCTTTTCTTTTCTTTCCTCACCTGTCTCTCTTCTCTTTTCTCTTTTTTCTTTCCTCTTTTTTTTCTTCGCCTGTTGCTTTTCTCTTTCCTTTTTTCTCTAATTTTTGAATTCTCTTTTCACTTATTTCTTTTCTCTTTTCTACTTGACTATTCTTCTTTCTGGTTTATCTTTTCTCCTTTCTCTTCCCTATTATTTTTTTCTTATCTCTTTCTTTTTCACTCTTGTTTGTCTTATCCAAAGAGAAACTGCTCTTTTCTTTTCTTTTTTTTTCTTTTTCCGTGTTTCTATTGAGTTTCGTTTTCATTTTTGTTTCTTTTTTTATATATTTTCTATTTTTTCTACATTCTATTTTGTTTTTCTTTGTTCCAAATTCTTCTTTTTGCTTTTCTTCTTGTTCCATTCACTTTCCTCTTTCTCTTCTCTTTTTGGTCTTCTCTCTTTCCCCTTTCCGCTTTTCTCTTTCTATTTCCTCGTTTTGTTCTCTTTTATCCTCAAGCGGGACGATAACGTCTGTCTTCTCTCCTCTCTCTTTTCATTATCTCTTCGCAGTATTCTTGAGAAACGTCGGGGGGTAACATTTTATTTTTCTAATACCTCGTCTTTTAATTGTTTATTTCTAAGGTGTTTCTGACATTGTTTTATTTTCTATCTGCTCCGTACTATCCAAAGTTTTGTGCCATTTTTACTGTTTTTCTTCTTAATTTCAATTCAATGCTGTACTCCTATGCTGTTACTTGTTACTCGAAAAGCAATAATGAAACTCTGTTTTTTGAAGCAAATTTGTTACTTAAAAAGGAATAAGATTCGTCTAACGTCAAGTAATAAAACGTACTATCATATATTTTGCATATGTTACTAGTTTCGTCCGTCTCCAATACATCCTGTAAACGAGAATTGATTTGTTCGTCGAATGTCCACGGAGTGGAGAAAATATACAATATAACAAGAGCTATCAGGTTTATTTCGCAAAAGTACAAAAGTAGATGATTTCAAGTTGCCTTCGCATGCTTCTCGAAATCGTATCACGATCTGTAGATTGCATTAGAGAATCATAAGAATTACCTTCCGTGCAAGCGGATGAAACTAAAGACTCACAGCTTCATGGAAACTAAACGGATTTGAAGTTCTACATAAATTGACTCGTTTCTTTCTCTGAATTCGTTTTTCTTCTAGCTTCATTATTCAACCGCAAAAAATTCTCTTTTGGACATGTTTGATAGTAGGGACATAACTTGTAAACTAAATTTGCTTTTTTATTGATTTTGCAACCACCTCTTGCATCTATTATCACAATTTTATTTCAAGGCGGTATCCAGTGAAGTGAGAACGAAAAATGGCGTTTCCAACAGGACAATCGAGACGAGGCCGCTACGGGAGAGATTCTAATTTTTCTAGTTTATAAGAATATCAATGATCCAACAGAACAGTAAATTAGCCAAACAATCAAACCGATCGAGCAAAACATGTTGTTCCAATCATGCACAATGAGGTTCTTCGAAGTCAACCCTATTTCGTGCTGATCTCTTTGTGGCTTAATCTCATCCTTTGTTTTTGTTTTTTATTCTATCTGTTTTTCACTCTTGCAAAAACAAGAACAACCTGGTACTTGATTTGCCGAACAGACAGTGCAACCAAACTCAGAAAGAAAGGCCAGAGCGCAGGAAAAAAAATGTTGAATCAGTTGACATTTTTGTTCCCCTGCTGCTAGCAGGGTTTCGATTTATGGCCACTACTTGCGACTCACTCAGCTCGACTCCAACAGCTAGCGCTCGATACGATGCTGGTCACTTCGTTCTCTCTCTCTCTCTTTACTTTTGCCTACTCGGAGTTGTACATCTTTTCCAGACCCAATAATATGAGCTTCACTGTTGTGCCGCTGCCACGCCAATTGCACTACAAAAGAAGTTTAAATTACCAACTTTTTACGTGTTTGCAAGTTGTGTCCGACCGTTTCAGTATGTGTGCCAGGGAACGGACGTATCCCAAAGAAAACTATCAAACAGCCGTTTTGTTTGTTCTCAGCTAGGGTGGATCCTTAATTTCTTTCATGTGCTTAATCACTACATAAAATTTTGATTGACTTTCCTCAATTCTAAAATTGGGCCCTTTAGGAGGTAGCATATCAGAACGGATCAATTCCGAGAACCACCCGCGTCTCATCGACGGCTCTGGAGTGCGAAGGCGGCTGTGTAACGCAATTTATAAACCTCCCCGCACGGTGCTGACAAGGAAAATTGCACTTTTAGAGATAAGATAACACCATCAGCTCGTAAAGCATGGGAATCGAGTGGACTCGGCGTGGACGTGCAAAAAATTCACAAAACAGTGGAGACATAAATCCTGGCGCTCCGATAAGGACGTCTATAAACTAGATGCAGTTGTAGAACCTAGTGGACAAACCTACACTTCTGGCCCCCACTCAATGTTCTTGTCCTCCGGGTAGCGTTCTCGGAAGATCGAGCTACCGCAGATTGAATGGTTCGGGGTTATAATTAAAACTGTCCATTGTTCGCGATAATAATCTCGATCCAGCAGCCCACTTTTTCTGCGCTGACCGTAAATTATGAGCACAAATTACCATCACGAAGTAGTTATAATAAGTAATAATTGAATACCTCCCCCTTGTAACTGGGCGATGTTAGTTGTCCGGTTCTGGAAGGTTTATGAAGTAAGATGAAGAAGCGACCGCAGCGGCGTCCCAATCAAGTCCAGCTCTCCAGAAACCAGAAATCCACTCACATGTTGGCTATAATTTCCCTACCGATCATCATCACTGCCGCCACGCCATGCCACGCGGCTTCACTGCCGCCGATGACTGGCAGCCGAGCAAACTCATCATCATCTCTCAGCATGGGATCCCCGCGAATCTCCGAAGAAGATAACATACACACACTCTCTCTCTATCTCTCTCTCTCACACTGCACGACGAAATATTGCGCAAGATGCTGCTGACAGAGGAAAATATAACTGATGTTTATTTTATTTTAAATGTTACTTTTATTACGGCATAATTTTATTGCATCTCTGGTCCGGCTCGCCGTGGGTTCGCGTTGTCACATTTGCAGTCCGGTTGCAGGTGTGTGGGTGCCCGATACCGCCGGCGGATCATTGCCAGTGATTCTCCACTATGTCTGCCGCGCTCTAGAATTTATAGAGCAATGAGATGAAAATGATTGGTGATTTGGGCTTAAATCTCTATAAGCTTGTTTGTTTGTTAGTTTAATCACTTATTCATTGACGAACCTATTCGAATTCACTTTGATTGTTTACTATCCTGTATTTTGAGAGAGTTTGTAAACCCCTAATTAGATTTGGCGTAACATCATTAAGATAAACCCTGATAAACAAAATTTTTTCAACAATCTTGGTTTCTGGTCGCGTTTCTCTAATCTCGCGGGTATCCAATGCTTGCCAGGTCTTGCTCCATTTTGTCAACCACCTTGCTCACTGCGCTCCTCTTTGCCGTGTACCAACCAGTTTTCTAGCGAACATCAATTTTGCAGGGTACTTGTCCGACATTCGTGCAACATGTCCTGTCCAGTGTATCCGTCCGGCTTTGAGCACTCCCGAGATACTGAACGAGATGTTGGACAGTAGGAAAAACTATCACCTAGCTGAAATCCTCTTCGGGATTCGAAAGCACCGGATAATCCGCCCGAAATCCTCACATTGCGCTGGTTGCCATTCATCGTAACCTTAATTGGTCGGATCAGCTTTCCCGGAAGGCTGTTCTCGTCCATGATCATCCATAGTACTCTCCGGTCAATTTCAAATCGATGAATAAATGGTGCGTAGGAACTCTGTACTCACGGCACTTTTGGAAGATCTGCCGCAAAGTGAAGATCTCGTCCGTTGTTGACCGGCCTTCTACGAAGCTAGCTTGGTAACTTTCCACGATTCCACCTACTAGTGGCGACAGAGATGACTTGGGAGAACGCTTTGTAGGCGGCATTCAGGATGGCGATCGCACGGAAGTTCAGTTTGTCATCCTTTTTGTAGACAGGGCATATAACCCCATTCTTCCTCTTCTTCTGCAATAGGTGGCTTTGCTGCCTCCTCGTCTGTCTTTATAGCTCCGCGTTCTGATGATTCACCTCATAGTCTCACGGCTGGTATCGTTGTTATTAGTTACTATTGAGCCAAGGTACACGAACTCGTTGACTACCTCAAACTCATCACCGTCGATTATCACAACACTACCTAGGCGTGCCCTGTCGGGCTCAGCACCACCCGCTAGCATGTATTCCGTATTAGACGTATTTATTTTCAGTTCAATCTTCTCTGCTTCACATTTTAGTCTGAATACTGATCTGCCACCACCTCAAATGTTCTGCCGACAGTGTCCACGTTGTCCGCAAAGCAGATTAATTGAGCGGATTTAACGAAAGCGTGCCCGCGTGTCTATTCCCGCACGTCTCACAACACCTTCTAGCGCAATAGCTGATCCGAATGGGTCGGATAGACCAGCCGAAATCCTCACACAACACTGTACATCCTCCATCGTAGCCTTTATCAGTCTGGTAAGCTTTCTGGGGAAACCGTTTTCGTCGAGTATCCTCCATAGCTCTTCACGATTAATCGTATCATAAGCGGCTTTGAAGACGATGAAAAGATGATGCTCAGGGACTAGTGTCCAACATAATACCCTAATCAGTGACAACGTCACTACGATGTAAAGCAGTGTCAGCAATACGATAGTAAAAGAGCAGCGGCCATTTTTCGCACAGGAAGCGGATCACGGTACATTTGGGAATGCTTAACAACACCATATAGTTGCGTAGACACCAGTCGTTAAAAAAATCGAGTAGTAATTTGAAGTCTACAACAACCAACATGGTTCTCAACAATTTGGAATATTTAAGTAGAGTAGTGGGGGGCAAAAGTACGCACGGGGTAAAAGTACGCATTTTATTTTGAGCTGTTTTGATCAAATTTTCTTGGTTTTGGAAACTATGATTCACTTATTCGGAGACTACAGAAACTCGAAAATAACAGAACTTAAAAAAGTCCGGTATAATTGTAGTTTATAGGGTGAATTTGTTTTGCCGAAAATATCTTGGTTTTTGTCACAAAAACCATAATGATTGGAAAACTCATTGTGCAGCAAAAGTACGCACAAAGTTTCTGTAATCGTAAGAAAAAAATGTGTTTATAACGATGTTTCTGTACAGAAATTATTCGAGAATAGCTAGGGATACTACGAAAGGTAAAAAAATATTTCTTCAGAGGAATTTTTCTTATTCCTGGAAATCCGGTTTTCCGCGGATATGCTCCGAAACTGGGGAATTTCAAGGTTTTATCAATTTTTTAAGAGAATCTTACAATTATTGGTTCAAATCTCATTAAATTACTTCCATAGACCATTTTAATGATTTTGGTAATATGGTTTCAAAATGTTTCACCCGGAACAAATTTCCCTGGGGCTTCTAGTGGCCATAGAAACAATAAAAAAAAACCTAAATTAATCCACCTATCGGTCGGACCCAGCCTTTCACATTCAAACTAATTATTTGTAAAAATAGATTTACATGAACGCTTCAATCCAATAAATGTGTATTCACTTTTTGGGTTCTAAAATAATGATGTTGTAATATAAGTATAAAATATGAAATTTGACGTAATGTAAATGCTCAATAAATAGCGAAATAAAAGTTATGAGCGATACCGGGAACATTCAAATGGTACGATAGCACATTTAAATTATATTGTGGCCACATATATTGATCAAAGCAGGTGTAGTTTTAAATAGCCTTTGAATTTCTTTTCTTTCCATAACTTTTGAACCACATATCAAATTGTTATGAAGTTTGTTATTTGTAAGTTTGAGAGATGACTCGTTCGTTTGACTCTAGTAATGTTCAAATAATTCTTGTGATCTTTGAGATAATAGAATTTCGTTGTTTTATAACCCATTATGGACCGGACCTAGATCCTGATTTTTCTCCAACGCGATTTTCACAACACAGGCTTGTATTGTTCTCATCTAGAAAAAAATGGTAAAGAAAAAATTTTCCGACTTTCCACAACCGAGTATTTCACTGTTCGTTTTTTCCGGACAGTGGGCCAATGTGTGATAACAAATCAATGAATCCTGAATCATATGATTTCATTGAAATTTATTATTTATGTGGTTCAAGAGCTTCAAAACATTTGGGATGTACATGAACATTACATTTTTTACAGATGATTATTGTGGGTTTGTGACAATGCCTGCATCGTCTTGACTTTTCATCGTGAGCTCTAGCTGGAAAGTGTTGTCTAATACTTGAAATCAACGGGAGGGAGAATATATACCATATTTACTCCAGATGCCCGTTGAATAGCTAAAGTTTCTTCATCATCACTCTCTTCGTCCAGTATAGCAAAAACTTCATGCATCTTCCATGCGCGGCGTCGATTCATCTTGATTTCCAAACATGAAGATCGAATTCACTATAGATATACTTCGAACAAAGTAATCAAAAGACATGAAACTGATACTTACGATAGCTTTAATACAGATTCAGTCCACATAAAACAATAATAATTGACGCACTATAAAATAAACATTCGAAACCAATCCAGCACCTATAGGACCACTGTTCGGAAAAACGAACAGTCATTTTCGATCAAGGGGCACGGGCGTTGTAATGCTCGTAGAGTATTGATAAATGGTACAAAATAAAAGTCATCCATTAGTAAGTAGAATATATCAATATCAATTGCTTCCAATTATTTTTTTCAGTTTTAAAAGTTATAATGAAAAAATGTGTTTTTGAACACATCTGCGCGAAACGCTAGCCACCCTACGGGATGGTTGGGGAGGGGTGTCCAGTACATTTTTTTTTGTAGCCAACATTCCCAGCTATCATATACAGAAGACGTAACGTTTTTATCTCACTCAGTTATTCGTGAAAAATTTCTAAAGTACTGTTCGGAAAACCGAACACCCGGTCCATAATGGGTTAACAATTTAATACATAACGGTTGCTTAGTTCGATTAGAATCAAATGAAATGGGAACGTACCTTCTGAGATTTTTTCGTGATTTTCACAATTCGGTACATTACAGACGAAGTTACAGTTCGATTACAGTAAAATTCAATTGGGTGTTATGAGTCAGCTAGACCTTCCATTTGACACTTATTTCGTGAAAATCGGTTCAGCCATCTCTGAGAACAGTAAGTGAGTTTTTGTATTCTTCGGAATATGTTTCTTTTCATAGCTAGATTTCACATACACACACACACATACACATACACACACACACACTCACACACACACATACAGAAAATGCTAAGCTCGTCGAACTGAGTCGAGTGATATATGCCATTCGGCCCTTTGGAGCACTTTCATATTTTCGGTTTTGAAAGTGATTGCTATATCTTTCTAGGAGAAAGGCAAAAAGTTAAAAAAAATATTAATTAGGAGTAAAATATTCGTGCTGAAGAAATAGCGAAATAAAAGAAATGACTTTGAATTTCGTACACTTCAATCACGAGCAATACCGGGAACGTACGAATAGCCAAATTTAAATTTTGTTGAGGCCATATGTTTTGATCAAAGCAGTTACAGTTTTAAATAGTCTTTGAATTTCGGTTCTTTAAATAACTTTTGAACCACATATCAAATTGCTATGAAATTCTTACTTGTGAGTTTGAGAGACAACCTGTTCAAATGACACTAGTTCAAATAAGTCGTGTGATCTTTGAGATAATAGACGCTCGTTGTTTTTATAATTTAATACAGTACAGATACAGTTGGAATAAAAATACGATTATAGTCAAATAGGAACCTCTAGGTAAGCCAAACTTTTCATTTGACACTAAGATTGTTGAATTTAGTCTAGCCATTTTTGGGAAAACGAGTGAATTTGAAAAGTCACCGGAACATGTTTCTTTTCATTTTTGAACCACGTGTTTAATCACTATAAAATTCATCAATTCTAGAGAAACATTTCAAAAGGCCTATCTGACATTGATGGTAATCAGAGAAAAATGAACTTGAAGTTTTGTAAATCTTTTTTAATTACCAATTCTAACAGAAACAAAATTTAATTACGTATATGATCTTTATTGTAGTGAAATTCCGTCGTCTTCACCTCCAGTGCCTTTTTTAAGGTTTTTATGCTTTTTTTCAGGTTTTATTGATGTTTTTGTTACATAGGACCTATGTTGTTTTCATTATCACATAGGACCTATCTAATAGGTCTTGTAGTTAAAATTGGTAACACATTGAACCTTTGATTCAATGGATACAAAGGCTTGACAGGAACCAATTTATTATTATGATCAACGATAATACGATAGGATTGTCATAGGATATTCGAATTCTAGATACATTTCCATGAAAATATTATCAATATTTTTTCATGGAGTTTTATTTTTTTAACGAGCATTATTCTTGCATCAAATTCTTTTGTATATCAAAACAGGAATCCATTAGCCACATGATGGCAGGTGGTGAGGGTTTAATCGTCTGTGAAATGACCGTAGAAGATGAAGTAGGGTTCAAGAAGGGAAATGATAAGTGAAAGCTCATACAAGAGGATTAGAGATGTATAAATATCTGAAATAGTTAAATGATTAAAAAGCTAAGAAACGGTAACAAAACGGTGAATGTTTTATTTATTTATTAATAAAAAATATCTCGAGAGAAAAAACAACGGTGACGGCGAGATGTTCGTTATCAGTGCGTAGTTTCCAATGCCAAATTTCCATCTAAAATCATATTAAAAATAATAATGTAGTATCTAGTATCTAACAATAAACAAGAATAAACTAGATTTACCAAATTCGTCTAGGCATTGCGTAATTTGCTATACTCGTGACTATATGAACAATCACAAGAACCAATCTTATGGAGGCAAGAAGGTGAACAGTTATATGTCCCTATACCGTCGTGCGGACAACCTCAATTAGTAGGACGGTAGTGACAAGGCCGAGGTTGATACTGAGCCTCGAATGACGATTCACAATCTGTGATCATATTGTTAGTTTCAATTTATAACTTAACATAAATTATGATATTAACCTTTACCTTCCAAATCAGTTGATTGCCTGGAGAGATCATTTACTCACATGCTAAAACCGCGATAAAAATCGTCATGCGATTTCTGGTCTTTGGACTTCGAAGACGCAAATCAATTCTCTCGGCGACATCTAGCAAAACAAAGTATCACAAATAACTTAAGTAATTCCGAAATAATTTTCCAAGTTACCGAGCAACAACTGAAGCTTAGACGAAGATAACTTCATTTTTCCTTTTCTTCACTTCATTTCACTGATAAACAATTTTAACATGTTTTGCAACAGTTGAAAGTGCGAGGTCCAATCTGCATCTGTCAAAGTTTTTGTTCGAATAACAGATTGGCCTACTAGTAGGTAAAAAGGTCCAATCAGAAAGCTGTGCGATATTGTGTTACTTTTCAAATTGGACGTTTTTTTCGGATACTCTATTTTTTTTATAAAAATCAAAAACCAATTTTTTTTTCACTAAGCTTAAAGACAAGGAGCTCTTCTAAATGGATACGCATAAATTGGGTTTTGTTTACAAATGTCAGATAGGACCTTTTGAAATGTTCCTCGAGAATTAACCTTTAACTAGCCCGTTCATTTGATACCAATATTGTTCAAATCGGTTATGTACTTTCTGAGATAATGAAGTTTCGTGATTTTCATAGTTTGATACATTACAGACAAAGTAACAGACCGATTATATTGAAACTCAATAGGGTGTTATGAGGCAGCTAGACCTTTCATTTGACACTTATTTCGTGGAAATCGGTTCAGCCATCTCTGAGAAAAGTGAGTGAGATTAAACACTCTCCAGAACACGTTTCTTTGAATAACTTCTGAACCACCTGTTCAAACTCCATGACACTCAAAAGTTAAGGGTTTTTTGAGTAGCTCGTTCATTTAAAATCAATTTTGTTAAAATCGGTTGAGTAGTTTCTGAGATAATGATGTTTCGTGATTTTCACATTTTTAAACATAACCTCTAAACTAAAAATCCGATTGCAATGAAATTCAATAGGGTTTTATGGGGCAACTAGACCTCTCATTTGCAATTAATTTCATGAAGATCGGTCCAGCCATCTCTGAGAAAATTGAGTGAGATTGGGAGAGCGTTACATACACACACACATACACACACACATACACACACACATACACACACACATACACACACACATACAGAAAATGCTCAGCTCGTCAAGCTAAGTCGATTGATATACGAGATTCGACCCTTTGGAGCACTTTTATACCTTTTGTTTTTCCAGTGATTGCTATACCTTTCTAGGAGAAAGGCAAAAAGGTCAAATACCATCCAGTATTGGTATTTTTGCAACCGATGATGATGCCAAGAAATAATGGAATGTCTTAGACGCCATTTTGAATTTCCAGATAGCGACTTTTGGTTTCTAGAAAACAACCTAAAATGGTCGAGTACCCCCAATATGTGTATTTCCATAATCGAAATGATGCCCAGAGAATGAAAAACGATCACAGACGCCATTTTGGATTTCAAAAGGTGACTGCTGTTTCCAAAAACAAAATATGAACAAAAACCAGGTAATATTGGTTATTCCGGAATCGGGGTGATGCCCTGAGATTATAAAATTACCCCAGACGCCATTTTGGATTTCAAAATGCATGTGCATTTCTGGAATTAAAGTGATTCCATGAGACCGGAGATCGACTTCAGATGGTTGAAAATGGCGTCGCGATTTTTAAATTCAAGATGGTGACTTTCGGCTCATCTTGAGTTGTTTTCAGGTCTCGAGGCATCTTTCCAACTTCGAAAGTACTCATATTAAGTGGTATTTGGACAATTTCAAATGTTTTCCAAAAACCAGATTGGTGACTTCCGGAATCGCTTTTGGAGTCTCATACTGATCCCTGAAATACATACATTGGGTGGTAGACGGCCATTTTAGGTTGTTTTATGGAACCCGGAAGTCACCATTTTGGAATCCAAAATGCCGTCTGGGAACGTTTCCGGGTCTCTGGGCATCATCCCGGTTCTGTAAATACCCATATTGGATTGAATTTGACCTTGTTTCATTTATTTATTTCTATGGCCTCTAGAAGCCCCAGTGGAATCTATTCCGGAAGGTCCTTTTGCGGGGCATAACACCAAAACACCCAAAACCATAAAAACGGCCTGTGGAAGTAATTTTATGAACTTTGAATCAATAATTGTAAAATTCTGTTCAAATATTCATACAATCCCTCATTTTCGAAACATATTCCCAGAAAACCGGAATAAAAAAAATATCTCGAACACCGCAGTAAAAATAATCGGAGCAAAATTAGCAAAAAAATTATTACCTTCATTAAAGATAAAGAGAGTCCATCTTGGTGTTACCAGAGGTGAGATAAAAAGTCCGAGAAAACGAATTAAATCCACCAACGCATCGTGCTTTGTGATGTGGTACTTTGAAAGAGATCCTATAGATAGCTATGACAGCCTATCGTAAAGCTTTGTACGCTGAACGAAAAACGGTACAACTTTATATCCCCTGAGGAAGGCCAAGTTCAAAGGCCGAACCTAGTAGCGTTTTGATACACCCCTATAACTGAAAAAGCAGTATTTTCCTTGAAATTTCACGATACAGTCGTTTTTAAGTTTGAATTAAAGACGTTTTGCGGTGGTGTAACATAAACACATCTGACCGGAGATTGGAAGTTGTGGGTTCGAGTCCCACCTGCTGAACTATATTTTTCGTAGTTTCTACAATCATATTTTCAGTTAGTTTAATTTTCTATCTTCATTACTATATTTACTCCTTAAATTAGAATTAAAGATAGTAATAAATAACACTGTTCATACAGTACAAGCTACTGCCCCCTAAACTGCGTACTTTTGCCCCGCATACAGGGTAATAGTTCGTATTTGAGAATATTTTTTTTTAAAAGTGAAATTCTCATCCTACGAACAAAATTCGAACAACTCTGGTACTACGTTTTGAGGACAAAAGGTTCATGTTCCGCTTGAAAACAAAACCGAATTTTATGATAGTTTATGAAATAGTTTTGTTGCAAAAACAATTAAGTGCGTATTTTTGCTCCTCACTATTCTATCACCAGCGTATAATAATCGTGTGGTAGAAGTTAAGTAACATCATTAATGTACAAATAGAAAAGCAGCGACTCAAGAATACTGCCCTAGAGAACCAGAATTTTTGATAAACCAGGCGGATTGTGACGTTCCCAAATTAACAGCGATCTGTCGGTTGCGTAGGAAAGAACTAAACAATTCTACCAATCCAGCTTAAGTTCCGAGCCTGTCGCATTTGGCACAAAGTAATCCATAATCAACACGATCAAAAACAGTTTTTAGGTCCATGTAGAAAGCATCAATCTGATGACCACGATCCATACCGCGAAAGCAAAGTGAAGTGAATTCCAGCAAGTTAGTGGAAACGGGTCGACCTGGGTTAGGCCCGGATTAAAGGAGGGGGGGGGCGAATGGGGTAAATGCCCCGGGCCTTCCGGCACAAGGGGTCCCCCTAGTTCTGGGTCAGACGTGAAGACAGAGTGGTGACCTTTTGTTTGCTTGTCACCTTCCAGCGAAACGTTAAGTCATTTCAAAATTTAAAATTTTCCTACCTCTATTTTTTTAATCATAGAGGTCCTCACGAAAATATCTGCCTGTCTAAGCACCCCGCCACTTAAATCCGACCCAGTCCAGGGTAAACCCTTGCTGAGCATTAGAAATATAGCTTTTTGTGTTGAACATGAGATGATTATGCATAATCGTACCGAAAGTTATTGAACAAGCACACAAAGAAGAGATCCCACGATAATGTTCCACATTTTGTTTGGCACCTTTTTGAAAATCGAGAAAATCAAAGGTTCTTTCCAGTTTCAAGGAATTCGATGACATTAAAGGGAGAGGTTAGAAATAGCGGTGATTGTTTATTTGGACATTTTTTAAACCTTCCACAAAGTTTTTTTTTATTTTTTGGTAAATTTTTATAATTGGCCTTTTCTAACTTCTTGAGGCAGTTTTTGCAGCGATTCAGATATTACTTTGAAAATATTTGTCTCTTAAATCTTTTTTAGTCGTAGAAATCGTTTTGCAGCGGTTGTGCTCTTAATTATGATCATCTTCTTATTTAGCCTTTTCTATTGTTTTATGGCGTTCCTTAGTTTAATAAAGAATTGTTCGCTATATTGGTCTATTTCTATAACATAACTTGTGAAGACCTATGTCTTAAAAAGAGTCTCGAAGAAATTTTGAGATTCATTTCAAATCATTTTTTGGTTTTGTTTATTTTATATTTAACCCTCTAGTGCCCAGTGCCGCCTCTAGGCGGTCTTCAGTCGAACGTCTAGAAAGCTTCAATAAGAACTTAAAAAATGTTTATTAGGCTTAATAGTTATTTTTTCGAAGTCCGACTAAAAATTAATTTGGGTACTAAAGGGTTAAGTAGCTAAACATATCTTTATGTTTGTTTATTTTTTAAAGGTTTTTCAAAGCGTTTTGCAAAGGATTCTGACACTCACTGTTGGATTGTTTTTTTTTATATATATAAGTTTTGACGTAGGACTACGTCTAACCGCAATATATCGAGATACATTCTGTGAAAACTAAAACCAAGGTGTAACGTCGGAATGAAAAATTTCAAACGTTAATACTGATGTAACCACACGATGGATTACAATAATCAATATTTCGTTGGATTGATAAAATGATGGACAATTTTGTGATACTTCATTTATCATTATCATTTCATTGTTCAACAGTTATAAAAGAAAATTTTATAAAAGTTTCAAGGTCGAATTTTCACTAACAATGTACCAATCACATTCTGTGCCGAACACGCATCAGTATCGGACGTGTTTGGTGATCGCTCCGATAGAATATAAAGTAAAAGACGTGTGAACAAGTGTTGGCATTGTTTGCCTGGTCGAGTGAAATAAATCCGGGTTCAAGGTCACGCCTTTGTGCAACTGTTTCGCATCGTGACTGCCAGCTGGTGCGTAAGCCGATTTGGCTGCTGGCTGAATTGTGCTACAGCAGTGGACGAGACACAAAAGAGGTAAAAGAAGAAGCCATCAGTTGACAGTTGAGTTGTATCGCTGTGTGGAGTGATCTCGCACCTGGCTCGCTGCTGGTGGCTGTTTGGTGCTGCTGGCTGTAACGGCTGCAACTTCGAACGATCGGACAACCAACCTTACTGGAAGGGAGAAGTAAAAAGGCACGTGCTCTTGTCGGCGCTAGTGCGCTAGACTTAGCGGGATGGAAGTAGATCCCTCGTCTCCCGCGCCACCATCCCCGAACCCCTCTGACCCTGACCCTTCTGTTACCCCCTCCCCTGTTCATTCTTCAGTCCCCCCTCGCCCCAGGCTTTACCCAGACGGAGCCCAGGGCAGCTATACTGTATATTTTCGGCCGAAGGCGGGACCGAAATCGAAACAGTTGAACATCTTGCAGATTTCTAAAGACCTGACGAAGGAGTGCAAGGGCGTGACCGAAATTTCCAAGGTCCGGCCTAACAAGCTCCGTGTCGTGGTCAGTAACCTGAAAGAGACCAACGATATAGCTTGCTCTGAGCTCTTCACACGCGAGTATCGCGTTTACATACCCGCACGAGACGTGGAGATCGACGGTGTCATAACCGATTCGAGTCTGTCCGTCGAGTGTATATTGCAAAATGCCAAAGGGTGCTTTAAGAACAACACATGTCCCGATGTAAAGGTGCTATACTGCAAGCAACTGCGGTCAGCATCGATCATCGGTGGCAAAACAGTATACACTCCGTCAGACTCGTTTCGAGTTACGTTCGCCGGGTCAGCACTATCAAGCCACGTCTCGATCCACCGGGTTCGTCTCCCTGTGCGATTATATGTGCCTCGCGTCATGAACTGCCTGAATTGTAAGCAGTTAGGCCACACCGCCGCCTACTGCTGCAATAAGGCACGTTGTGGCAAGTGTGGGGAGAATCATGCGGATGATTCCTGCAGTAAAAATGCTGAAAAATGCATTCACTGTGGGGAGAGTCAGCATGAGCTCTCGACATGTGCGGTGTACATGCAGCGCAGGGATAAAATAAAGAGGTCTCTCAAAGAGCGTTCGAAGCGTTCTTACGCTGAGATGCTGAAGAAGACCGTTACCACTTCTCCCATTCCATCAAACCCTTTTGATCTGCTGTCCTCTGATGAAACCGATTCTGACGATTCACTAGCGGGAACATCTTACACCAATCCTGGGGAGTCTAGAAAGAGGAAACATATTTCCTCTCCTAAACTTCCCCGAAAAGGTCCTAAGATTTCCCAAAGTGAAATGAAAGTTACAAACAAACCAAACAGTGCTGCGGAAAAACCGAAGCAAATTCCTCCTGGGCTTGCAAATTTAAAGTCCCAGAAGGAGTTCCCAGCACTGCCAGAAACATCTAAAACCCCAGTTTTTCCTTTTGCACTCCCAGTTGATGAAACAAACTCTGGATTAGTGAAATTTTCTGACATTGTGGACTGGATTTTCGAAACTTTCAATGTACCCGATCCAATTAAAATTTTTCTTACAGCATTCCTCCCAACAGTTAGATCATTTTTGAAGCAGTTGACTGCCCAATGGCCCCTCCTTGCAGCGATTGTATCCTTCGATGCCTAATTCATCTGCGTATATGAAGGATCCTATCTCTGTCTTACAGTGGAATTGTAGAAGTATTTTACCAAAAATTGATTCTTTTAAAGTTTTGAAAAATTAAAACAAATGCGATGCATTTTCCCTTTGTGAAACTTGGCTTACTTCAAATATTGATCTCAACTTCCATGATTTTAATATTAAAGTGCTATTCTTTCTATCGTATTAACCTCCCCTCGATTCCAGGCATCGAAGTTGTCGCATGTCAAATGACAGTACATGGTAAAGAGCTTTGTATTGCCTCAATATATATTCCCCCCAGAGCACAGGTTGGGCAACTGCTCCTCGATTTAATAGAACTTCTTCCCTCGCCACGTTTGATTTTGGGAGACTTCAACTCTCATGGCGTGGCTTGGGGTTCCCCTTACAATGATAACCGCTTTTCTTTAATCTATAACCTTTGCGATGACTTCGACATGACTATTTTAAACAATGGTAAAATGACACGTATCCCGAAACCTCCAGCGCGCCCAAGCGCTTTGGATCTATCCTTATGTTCGACGTCGCTACGGTTTTATTGCACATGGAAGGTAATCCTCGATCCTCACGGTAGCGACCATCTGCCTATTCTTATTTCAATTACAAACGGTTCAACTCGCATGCGACCAATTGACATTCCGTATGACCTCACACGGAATGTCGATTGGAAGTTATACGAGGAAATGATTTCAAAAGCGGTCGAGTCGATTCAACATCATCCACCACTTGAAGAATACAACCTCCTCGCGGGCTTGATTCTCGACGCCGCGTTGCAAGCCCAAACGAAGAAATATCCCGGCGTAACGATTAAAGAACGGCCTTCCACTTCGTGGTGGGACCAAGAGTGCTCCGATGTCTACACGCAAAGATTCGACGCGTTTTTGGCCTACCAGAAGGGAGGTATACCTGGCGACTATTTACGGTATTCGGAGCTTGATACCAAACTTAAAAGTTTGGCTAAAGCAAAGAAACGCGGATATTGGCGTCGGTTCGTGAACGAGACGTCGAGGGAGACATCAATGAGCACTCTTTGGAACACAGCCCGAAGAATGCGGAATCGCGTAACGGTCAACGAAAGCGAGGAGTCTTCAAGTCGGTGGATATTTAATTTTGCCAGGAAAGTATGTCCGGACTCTGTTCCTGAGCAAAACATTGTTCGCGATGTGTCTCCGGGCCACGACGCGATAGAATCACCTTTTACGATGGCAAAATTTTCAGTTGCCCTCCTGTCCTGTAACAATAACGCGCCTGGGTTAGATAGAATCAAATTCAACTTGTTGAAGAATCTACCCGGCAATGCCAAGAGGCGCTTGTTGAACTTGTTCAATAAGTTCCTGGAGCAAAACATTGTACCGCAGCATTGGAGGCAAGTGAAGGTGATCGCCATCCAAAAACCAGAGAAACCAGCTTCTGATCACAACTCTTATAGGCCGATTGCAATGCTATCCTGTATCCGGAAGTTGATGGAGAAAATGATACTCCGTCGTTTAGACCACTGGGTCGAATCAAATGGTCTACTATCAGAAACTCAATTTGGCTTCCGCCGTGCCAAAGGACGAATGATTGTCTTGCGTTGCTTTCAACAGATATTCAGCTGGCGTATGCTCGCAAATAACAAATGGCGTCTGCGTTCTTGGACATTAAGGGGGCTTTTGATTCCGTTTCTGTTGACATTCTTTCGGGTAAACTTCACCGGCAAGGATTTTGTCCAATTTTAAACAATATTTTGCACAATTTGTTGTCCGAAAAGCACATGCATTTTACGCATGGCGATTTGGCAACTTTTCGCATTAGCTACATGGGTCTTCCCCAGGGCTCATGTTTAAGCCCCCTTCTTTACAACTTTTATGTAAATGACATCGACGAATGTCTGGCAAATTCATGCACGATAAGACAACTTGCAGACGACAGTGTAATCTCTGTTACATGAGCCAAAGCTGCCGATTTGCAAGGACCATTGCAAGATACCTTGGACAATTTGTCTGCTTGGGCTTTACAGCTAGGTATCGAATTCTCTCCGGAGAAGACTGAGATAGTAGTTTTTTCTAGGAAGCATGAACCTGCTCAGCTTCAAACACAATCAATGGGTAAAACGATTTCTCAGGTTTTGGTACACAAATATCTTGGTGTCTGGTTCGACTCTAAAGGCACCTGGGGTTGTCACGTGAGGTATCTGATGAAAAAATGTCAACAAAGAGTGAATTTTCTTCGTACAAAAACCGGACAATGGTGGGGAGCCCATCCAGGAGACCTTATAAGGCTTTACCGAACAACGATATTGTCTGTTATTGAATACGGGTGTTTCTGCTTCCGCTCCGCAGCAAACACACATTTGATCAAACTGGAGCGAATACAATATCGTTGTTGGCGTATCGCCTTAGGTTGCATGCAGTCGACCCATACGATGAGTTTGGAGGTCTTAGCTGGAGTACTACCATTGAAAAACCGCTTCTGGAGCCTGTTTTCTCGTATTCTTATCAAATGTGAGGTCTTGAATCGTCCCGTGATTGAAAATTTTAAACAGTTAATCGAACTTAATTCTCAAACCCGTTTTATGACATTGTATTTCAATCACATGTCCCAAAATATTAACCCTTCTTCGAACATTCCAAATCGTGTCGACTTATCAAATACTTCTGATTCTACTGTGTTTTTTGATACATCCATGATAGAAGAAGCTCGTGGAATCCCGGATCATTTACGCGTGCAGCAGATCGCCAAATTTTTTTCCAATAAATATCGAAACATCAACTGCAACAATATGTTCTACACTAACGGATCACTTCTTGAATGGTCCACTGGCTTCGGTATTTTCAATAACAATTTAACCGTCTCCCATAAGCTCGATAATCCTGCTTCTGTTTACGTCGCAGAATTAGCTGCAATTCAGTACACCCTAGGGATTATCGAAAAAATGCCCACGGACCATTATTTCATCTTTACGGACAGTCTCAGTTCCATTGAGGCTCTCCGATCAATGAAAGATGTTAAGCACTCTCCGTATTTCCTGGGGAAAATACGGGAACATCTGAGTGCTTTATCCGAAAAATCGTTTCAGATTACCTTAGCGTGGGTCCCTTCTCACTGCTCGATACCGGGCAATGAGAAAGCGGACTCTTTGGCTAAGGTGGGCGCAACAAACAGTGATATTTATGAAAGACCAATTGCTTTTAATGAATTTTTCGCACTTGTACGTCAGAATACGATCATCAGTTGGCAAAATGCTTGGACCAGAGGGGAATTGGGAAGGTGGTTACATTCCAGAATCCCTAAAGTATCGACGAACCCGCGGTTCAAGGGGTTGGATGTAGGTCGGGATTTCATTTGCGTGATATCCCGGCTTATGTCCAATCACTATAGATTTGACGCGCATCTCCGTCGTGTTGGGCTCGGGGAAAGTGGTATCTGTGCCTGTGGTGAAGGTTATCACGACATAGAGCATGTGGTTTGCTCATGCCCTGTACACCGTGACGCCAGGTCTAAATTAATAGCTTCCCTGCAGGCCGAAAGTAGGCAGCCGGCTGTTCCTGTTCGTGATGTCTTGGCGAGCCGTGATCTATCCTATCGCCCCAGTTTAATCCTATTCCCTTCCGCCTACATCCAACCTAACGACAAGAACACGTTAAGACCCCGGATCCGGAAACAGCAACTAGACCCGCACGATACTCTCAGGCCCCGAGGGAGACAACCCAATATGCCAGTCCGTAATATCTTGGCCCAGCAGCGGAACATATTCAATATGCTACTTACCTATGGCGATAGAAAACCATCAAACAACAAATCAGTGCTTTTAATGCAAAACATTCTAGCTTTAAGTTAGATTTAGTTTCGGCTCGTAGCCGGCAGCGAGGATAAAAAATTTGCTTTTAGTTATTTAGATACTTTAGGAAGTAAGCTACCAGATATAATTGGCGCCGTTAAACATTGAATTGTATTTGTGCCGTGTCAAATAAATTATAGATGAAGAAAAAAAAATTTACCAATCACATCAAAGCACGCCTGACACAGACTTCATGCGTAGACACCAACTGCCTGCTATGATATACTGTATAGCAAAGGCAAAAAAAAATTGACAGAATCTACCCGTCCCAATAGGTCAACTAATGTTTGCCTTCATGAGCCTAGACTATTTTGATGTCTCAAAGGTAAAGCTTCTTCGGAAAGTTCGTAACCACCTCCACTATCAGACAGTTTTAGGTTCTGCTGTAAGAATGTTATTAAAACTGGTGTCTTGAAGGGAAACATACTGGCACAGGCAACAGTACTGCACCGAGCATTTGGTGCATTGTACAGATGAAATGCGTTGTTTATTTTTGAACTGTACACTCTGTTTTTCTCAGATTCATTAAAAAACTAAATAAAGGGTATTTGAAAGACAATAGAAAAACAAAATGCTGTTACCTAAATGAATTTAGTTCAGTATGACAATCCTAGTTGCATCCCGCGGTGGTGGTATAGGGAGACCAAATTCATTTCATCTTGATAATAGAGTTCCGACATTTGTACTTGTATTTTTCAATTAATTTTTTTGTTTTGCATTAGCATCAACAAGAAAATATTACTTTCCATAACCTTACTTGTAATTGAACAACACTATGCAAATCTGAATTGCTGAGGCTAATGTTATGCATCACTCTAGCCCTGTTTATTTTTGAAGATAACAGACATATGACTTTCAAATATTGTGTCTTAGTTGTTCTTTGGTATTCTGAGAATGATTTTTTTTCTGATTGATTCTGTATACTGATAATATGTTCAAATTGACCTGAATTGAATGTTAACATGTTCATGAAATTCTATGTCAATTTTGAATTTTCTGTGAATATACATTTTCTACTAAAAACTGTAATCCATTATCGATATTTTTTCCGTGAGCTGGTAACTGGCATAGAAGGAATTTTTACTATATCGTACTCAATTTATTATTGTATAGAAGGTTGCCTTTTCGCTTATTAGGGAAAATTGACTGTATTAGAATGAAAGATATTCATCAATGTTAAAAAGAATAATGTTTCTTCTAAAAGAGAGTGCTGCAAATAAATAATCAAAATACAGACCCCATGAACTAGGTTTAGTTCCAAGTCATTTGAAGTGTCGCTTGATGAATTACGGCTGACGACCTAGATACTTGATATTACCACCCGAGTAATTAGAAACATAGTACTGCTTTGCCTATATTGCCTATACACTATATTGCCGGAACATATTCCAGTCATATCTCTAAAACCGTTTTACCTATTCCGGTTAGCCGCTTCGGCAACAAATAGAACCAAAATACTTTTCTTTTATAGGATGTTGAGCTTGAATTGGTTAAAATAAATCATGAAAACTACAAAATGTGATTAAACGTAACCGCTCATTTTTGGCAAATGTGTGCCAAAATCGAACCGTGCCAAAAGTAAAACGAATTCAAATCAAACAGAGCTTTAAAAGCAAATATAAAACTATTGTAGTCCTACGTCAACTATGCGGTCGTGTCTTGGATACCATCCTCCTACTATTTTTTACTAGCGGAAAACGTTTTGGGTGATTGTGGTTCTATTTTATTTCTTTTTTTAGTCCTTAGCCTTTATGGATTTCGATGATTCTGAACTCAATTGGGTATTTGGATTAAGAAAAAGTATTGAGATTTTTTAGAATCTTTCGCTTCAACTCAATTTGAATATTAATTCTGGAAATTATTCCAGATTTTTTAGAATTAACTGATCTGATTTCAAAAATAAAACCCAAATGCATTGAGAACATCTCCTGAAATGGCTGCCTAATAGCGTCCAAATAAATCCCTGATAGCAGAAGCAAACTTGTAAAGCGGACGTTGACCATACATCATGATGATTTTGCACTGTTTGAGCTTGAGCCGTTAACGTTCGCCTTTATTCCGCTCGGTGTGAGTTGCACTGCTAAGGTTCGAGGAAAATATCATGCAGCATTTCCTTCTTACATCACTTCCCACATAACACAATCAACGATGGCATGCAAATTTTGACACAATCGGCTTACGGATTGAATGGAACTGACTGCACTCTGCTCACAAGCAGCGTATCATGTGTGGTAAGGATGCATGTACGGTATCCTGGGAAGCAATAAGTCCCCCGCTTAGACATAGATCGTTTGCCCCGTAACTTGTCTCACTAATGCTGCACTACTATCCTCTGACAGTGTTCAGGTTTTTGACCTTTGTGTCCACCATGTGTCAGATTCGGGAAGCATTAGAAACCGGAATAATGATTTTGGCCATCTCCGGAGCAGCTAAATAAGAGCCCCTATCCGGAGTGGAAACCAGGCGCGCGGGCTAAGGATGTTTAAATAAAATAAAATCATTCATAATTCTGAAATACGTTGCTTCGTTCATTGCAAACTAAAACTGTACTGTGTTGCCTAAGAAAAGGTTGGGGAAACAAAATTGTCACCGTGCATCAAACGAAATAATAGAAAAAGCTGCAAGAGCTTTCCGTCGCGAAGCTTCATCGCTTTGCTGCTTTGAGCCTGGATTTACCGAGAATAGCGACGTAAAATCTCGTTCGTCTCCCACCCACTAAGGTACTCTACTAACGTACGTTTCCGACGATTTCATACCAAATTAAGCATTTCCGGCATGATATGCTCGCATTGTTCCGAGCTGGATAATAATTGAATGCACATTCTGAAGCCGAAATATCTGAAATCTTCGTTTATCGGGCCCATGCCATCTGGCGAGTTTAAATTTTTCCCTTCAAATGCTCATTTACACCTAATTATAATTATCTACCGAATGGCGCTCATGTTTCATGATAATTAATTCCGAACATGAATCGAGCATTTTTGTGACCGAAGAACAGCTATGCAAATGAATCACGGCGATCATCCCCAGTGCATTCGAGAACTCAACAGAGATAGAGAGAGAGAGAAACAGGTTGCAGAGAGAAAGCGTGAACGAGTTTAATCGCCCGTCGAAACAGGATGTATTGCCATCGAAAACATTAGGGTAGCCTTATTTTAGAACCTGATTTTACAAGTTTTCCAATATCTCTAAAGTTCATGGAACTGTATAAGATTTACTAATTTTTTTTATTCAAAAGACAAATTTAACAAATGTTTTAGTTTGTTCAAATTGACTGGTTCATTTCAGGATACGTATAGAATTTTCAAACAATATTTTTTAATTATTTCTATTCCGAAGTGACACTAAGGGACAATAACGTAACTAGGGCTACCTTTTCCCGGGATTCCCGAGTCCCGGGAACAGAAATATTGATTCCCGGGATTCCCGTGTTCCTCGAAAAATTTCGCTAGATTTACTATAGTTTCTTAAATACCCTATCAAAACACGAAACTGACGTCGTCAAAATATATAGCAGCTAGCAGCAGCACTACAGTGGACATTAAACGAAGCAAATATTTGCTTAAAATGGGTCGTGGCCGTGATTTCACATAAAAAATCATCTTTGCAGGTTCATTACGTAAGCATTCAAATGCTCTGAAACTGACTGATTTTGAGTCGTATTGAACTGATTACTTAGTATTCGATTGTTCCTTCCGGTTTGTCTTGTTTTTTTTTTTTCACAGAAGCCGACTGGTCAAAAGTTCCAGTTAATCAATCAACATTTTTAAACGAAACCCTACTCCCTAATCAATTGTGATACCATCTCCAAAATGGATTGAAATATTTTTCTGCTAATGGAAACTAGATTTACTACGCAGTTTATTTTTTGAAAATAATTCGCATCGAGTAATAGCATAGTAAATATATTTGATAAGCGAAGAGGCTTTGCAAAATTTCAAGTAAATGTTTGCCAGAGTGTAATAGTATAGCATATATGTTAGCCCGAAGCAATATTTTGCCCAAAAAGTGCGTACCATACAGCGAATATTTAATTCGTCCAATTCCCTGCCAAACACTCAGCTTTCTCTTCAACAAACTTACAGTATTGGACACTCCAGTTTCTAATGAAATGGAGCTAGAGCTGGAATCGGTGATTTGGGAGTATTTTAGAAATCATACACCAGCGGTGATTCAGCGTACTTGAGTGAAGTTTTACAGATGAAAATTTATTTGAGCTTAACGGAAAACTGTCAGCCGGTCTGAAGCGATTGTTTAACGACATTAAAACACTGAAACCTCCTCTTCTACAAATATCTACAACAAAAATCGATCGCGAATTTCTGATGTGAACTTGAATATGTTTTGCCTTGTTTTTTTTTTAATTCCCTTTTATGCGCACTGATAATTAAACGATTTTTTGTTATTTTCCATTAACAAACTTTATTTAAAATCCAATTTAGCCAAGAACTTGTTCCATTCCCGGGATCCCGGGAATTCCCGGGTAATGAGATTTTTCATTCCCGTTTCCCGGGAAATCAATTCCCGGGAATATTGCAAACCCTAAACGTAACTAGTTTACTAAATTTAAATCTTTTTGCCAAACAAATCTTCGAACTTCTCATTAAAAAGCTTCCAGGTTTTCAGTTCTAGGTTAAATCGGTGATGCGGTCGTGTCTTAGATACAAACCTGCACTTCTTTTTCTATTGTAGTCTTGTTGCGCATTCCGAAGCGTGTTTAGGCAATTATGAGGAAAATTTTGCATCAGAAAAACCTTTTAACAGTAAAATTTGAATCCACAGGCAAGGTGCTATTCAAATTTTCGACTAGACGCCTAATTGTTGATCTGGCAGGACCAGGGCCGGATTTAGGTGCTGGGAGCCCGGGGCACCCGGGATACAAAATAAATAGAGATAAGAAATTTTTTAATTTTTAAATGATTAAATGCTTTCAGGAAGGTGAGGAGCAAAAAAAAGGTCTCCACTTTGTCGTCACGTCTGGCCCAGATTTAGGGGGAGGGGTCGTGTCGGAAGTCCCGGGGCTTTTGGCCCCCTTCCTCCTCCCCTTAAATCCGGGCCTATGCACGACGATTATGACGACCATAAAGTTGAGGGCACTGACTCCGAATTTCGGTATTAAATTTCAATAATCTCGACTCGTTGTAAAATCGTGTATTTTTTCATTATGAAATGGCAAACCTTACTGAAGACAAATGTCAAGGGAGCAGGAAACAATATGGTGTCGTTTTCTGTCCCTATCGGTTTATTTTTGTAGCGCTCTTATTGAAAAACTCTTTACAAGAATCATTTTTGGGGCGTATAATATTCCGAATAAATGTTTTTAGTAAGTTACCAAGTAACTAAGTTACCAATAAGTACCGTAAACTGGTTTGTGACTGATTTCTTTTGTAAGATTTGAACCACAGCGACCATTATTTTGATCTTTTGTGGTATTTGTGACTGATTATGTTTGTCTATCAAAATTGTCTTAACGGGGCATAAGGAACAACAGGGCATATATATACTGCTAGGTGGAAGGAAATGAGATTTTGCGTACCTTTGAGTAATCATCAACAATTTTTACTAAAAAAAAGTCGCCTTATATCGAAATTGGCTGAACCATTATTTTGAGTAAGTTCCATGGTACTGTCCCTGTTTACATAGATGACGTAAGAGCCATAATGACCAAAATGCACTTTTTCGTTGATTCAGATTCCTTTCCCTAAGATACATACACTACAAATGAAAAGAAAACTATTTTGTTCTGAAACTTTTGAGAAATATTGGAAATACGTTTTGGCGTAACTGCCAATTGGTTGCAAAAACTGGCGTCACTCCATACAAGGTGCAATTGTCTTTGTTAAGTCGTTTTATTCGACTGTCTACTACTGTCTGTTTGTCTAAGTTAAGTCGTTCAATTCGACAAATATTCCATGGAAAGGGGAGAAGGGGAAAGGGGGATTCAATTCTTGTATTGTATATTAATATTTTTACAAACACTCAGCCTCAGGAAGGTCTAAAGTCACCGTGTCCTTTTCCCCTATTAGTGAATATTTGCATCAGAGGAAATAATTAAAACGTGTGTGTATATTAGTTACGGTGGGTGAATTTATTCGATTTGCCAGAACGTTTTTATGGTTCTATTTGGGGCCCTTAACAATCCTGACACTACCGGAAGTGGATTGATCGGTAGCTCTCTAGGAAGAAACATGCGAAAAAGTTTTCCTATGCTAATTTTCATACAAATTCATGTGCATGCATATGTAAATCAGAGGCACGAGTAATCCATATTCGGCAGGTTAAGCATTGTCTGGGGGCCCAAATTGAACAAAAAAAGTTTGCTCTGGCTCTGTGCTGTCAAGTTTGCATTTTACCTAGTAACGATTACCCACCTTGGCGTAAATGTAAGTTTATGTGCATGTGTTTGTGTGTGTATGTGTGTGGGTTTGTATGTGTGTTTGTGCGTATTTGTCTAATTGAAACTGCCGATGGACAATAACTGACGTTTGACCGAAACACGATTGATAAAACTAATTCAACTGCGAGGCAGAGTAGAAAGTAGTCGAGTTTTTACGCCAAGCTATGCGAACAATCTGCGAGAAAAATGCATGTTTATTCGCATAAACTGGCGTAGCGGTTTTTCTGGATTAATTACCATGGGCAGACTCGTGTAATCCATGGGGCCTCTATTCAAACATCAATTTTCATAAAATTGACAGACTATTTTGTTCAAATTGTATCTCAATATAATTATTTGGGCTAAATTAACAAAAATGCGTTTTTCTCGAAATGATGGTGATGGTTGTTACGCCAACTATGTAAACAGGGGCAGGGTAGGAATTATATATCAGTGCTTGTGTGTATGATTTCACCCTTCCTTTAACACTTACTGTTCCACTATAGCGGGCTTTGTTCCTTCTGCCAAGTTTCACCAATTATAATTCCCGGGAGACGTTTCAACTATGTCTTATTTTGACTTATTTTGTCAAAATGAAGTAAGTATTCTACAATTTAACGAGAAGGAAAGGTAAATTAGAGACTCAAAAAACTCATGCTTAAGTTTTTTGACATCGGATGGCCTGATTCTGCTAAGATTCGAACTTATGGTCACTCGCTTATTAAAACATGCTCTGTAGGCACACAGATACGCAGCTCCCCTTGCTGCAAATTATGATAAATAGTGAAGATTATAGTATAAATTATGATAAAGAGTAAAGATATAAATTAAAAACAAGTAATCTCAAGTGTGGGCCTTGGGGAACATCAGTTGTAAGTTGTTGTAAAGAATACAGACTACTATATGAAGTGTTGCTAAAACATAATTTTTCAGATAGAATATAATTACTGAATAAAAATATCCAGAGCCGAATTTTCATTGCCCTCGATACCACAGTGTCCAGGTACCCAGTACAACAGAAATGAATTCTGTCGGGATAGCTCCCGCAGTGCTGCGCTGCACTCACAAACTAACTTGGACGCACATTATAAGGACTTAAACGCCAATAGTGCAGCTTGGCTGTCCAAGAAGATGCCAATTTTCACAAGACAGTAGTTCTCTTGGCGCAGATGTGTATAGCGTACACTTCTGCTTGAAAAATAGTGGGCCATTTACCTATTGGAATAGTTTCCTGAACACAGGGTCCGTAAACTCCGGAGAGTTGGATCCTTTTTCCGAACCATCTATATTGAAGCAGATGATACCTGATGGAAGTGCAGTACCATCTCTGCTCCACATATGGCGATTGGTTAGCTTGCTCAATAGTGCTTTGACCACCAGCGACCAAAGAATGGAGGAGAGGACCCCCCCCCTCTTATGGACAGCCTCTTGTCGCTGAGACGGTGATTGAAGCATCTCTTAATGTATCTGTGATTTCTCTGTTCGAGAGTCAGCTCATTGTACGTTCTCTCCAGGAGAGCTGTATTGATCGAATATATTGTCAAAAGCGCCTTCAATGTCAAGAAAAGTGCATAGCGCCGTCTTTTGATACTTCTGCGACTTTTTGATAAGAGTCACTATACCATGAAGAACAGTTTCCGTCGATTTACCAAGTTGGTAGGCTTGCTGATCTCTATGTAGTGGCGAGTTCTTGAGAAACTCACTGCGGATATGATTATCTGCAATTTTCTCCATTAACTTCAGGAATGTAGATGCGAGGCTTATGGGTCTGAAGGTCTTAGGTAGAGTTTTGTCTTTTATTTTTCTACCTTCGGTAAATAAATCACCTTGGCTTTCCGCCAGATAACTGGAATATAACACAGGGTGAAGCTTGCACGAAAAAGATGTATCAGCTCGGTCATTATGATCCCATCTGATTTTCGTATAAAGATATCATAAAGGATGCCATCTGGTCCTGGAGACTTCATTGGTTCAGAGGAGCTTAATGCCCAATTCATTGAAGCTTCCGTGAACAACTTCCGAGAGAGTGGAATTGAGTCGTTGGGCGCTGTACACCTTGGCCTCAGACCTTGTTGCTGTTGCTGTTGCGGACCCAGGGAAATACCCGTTCATAAGAACCTGGATATCGCTTTCTGAAGTCGAGCGGCTTCGGGCATCGTTTGGATGCTCTCGCAGAACTTGATCCTACAAATTCTTTCAGCCTTGCGTAGCTCAGCGTTGTACTTAATGAGTGACGCTCTATATTCATCTCAGTTGGATGTGCTTTTAGCCCAATTAAACAAGCGCCTGGCATCTCGGCGGAGCTTACTGAGCATGTCATTCCATCAGGGCACGTCACGACACACAAGCCTCTCCATCAGTGATCCTGCATTCAAGATGCAGATCGTCAGATATGCGTATATCGATTGAGCAGGTAGACCTTGAATTGAATTAGTGTTCCCTGAACGTGGACCAGTTAGTCTTCTTCGGGTTCCTGATTTTTTCGCTTTATAAAGGATTGGCTTCGGTATAAAAGATGATATGTCGGTGATCTGACAAGCTTGTTTCGTCAATGACATGCCATTTTTCGACTTTCTCGGCAATGTTTGCACTGAAGAGAGTGAGATCGCGAACCTCGTCTTTTATGGAGTTAATAAAAATGGTGTTGTTCCCTATATTGCCTATATTGACCTCGTTAGAAGTAAGATATTCAAGAAGGTACTCACCCCTCTTGTCACCTCGGGAGACGGAATGTCGTCCAGGTGACCGGGGAAGTAAGCGAATGCAATGGCCATGTCTTGTTTCCCGTTGGTAGTCGGGTCTTCCGCTTTTATGGCAACGACGTCACGTTGAATATCTTGTGTAATTGGAGTGTGTTTGATTACTCAGCTCAACAGAATTGCAATCCTAGATTAAGGCTGAGTGTCAGAGGCTAGCTTTACCTGCTGTAAGCGATGGGCAACAGACAGGTGGTTTCTGGGACCCAGGTTTGCGAAGTAAAGATGGTTGAGGCAGTGAGTTCCCTGGAGTTTTCTGACAAACCTTCTTTCACGCGAGGTTGCGAATGGGGAGTGGTTAAGGCATTAAGATGTTACTAGCGCTGATCGGCTTATCGATCTCCAAAAAAAGTTCGACGGGTTCCCGTGTTATTTTGCGGTTCCTTATGCGCCACTCCAATGCAGAGATACCGTCGTTCTGATTCTGGATAATTCGCAGTATCTTCTCGTTTGAAGTGTTCCCGCTGTTCGAAAAATAACTTGCGAACAGGATTGCTTTCGGCAGGTTATCCTTGTGGCAAACACGCAGTTGTGCTCCTTCCCATGGAGTTAGGTCTGGCATGGTTTTCTCCAGTCACACAACCGTTTCGCAATCGACGCAGGCCAAGTAAAGGTAACAGTGTTCAGAATGGCAACTCCTAAACTTAGGCCTGAGTAGCAATTCGATCCAGGATCAAATCGTGCACAGCATTCTGGTTTCATCTTTGCCTTCTTTCAGGTATGCCGCGTACTTGCGTTTTTGTGCGTTGGAGAGACGCTTCGCTCTCTCCTTACGGGGAGCAGGCAGACTAGGAGGTGCGTCTGCGTCTGTCTCTTATAGAGAATCGAGGATAATGGAACCCTGCCTCCATCTCCTGATCAAGAAGTGTTAGTTCGACTACTTCCTCCGTTTCCTGTTGACTGTTTTTGTTGAAATTGTTTGTACTCTTTATATTGTTCATCTGAATCTCACGAAAAGCTAGGGAATTATTGGTACGCTGCGTCAGAACCCCGCCCAACGGTAGCGAGTGTTTCACGAAAGAATCGTTGATTATTGCACTCGGGCGATCGCAACAATTTTAACACATGTTGTGGGTTGGAGGAGGAATTCGGCTACTCCACGTCGTGCTTTTATCGTGATATGCCTCGATGATTCTTGGTTATTTCAAGTATCATATACTAGTGCACCATGCTTCTATTTCCGTAAGCAAACAATTGAACGTAATCTAACGCTCATTTGGATTCATAGTACCGAACTTGAAAATCCTCGGCTCACGTGTTAACGAATGGCTCTCTAGTGTTTTATCTCAAGCTCGCGATGAGGGATAATACGGAATGCCCTGCGTGGTGTGTTTGTTAACAGATGGGCCACATGCGCTTTGGTGGTGGAAAGTACCCTGGTACTCCACTGGCTTCGTTTGTGGCTAGAGTAATTGGTTAGTTTGGCATTCCATCATGACATAGCCTAATAAACAAAGTTTCTCTAATTCACTCGGTTATTGGCTGCTGCTCTCCAATCCCTGGGACACCGTGTACTCTCCGTCAGATCTCGCTCCACCTGGTCTACCCATCTTGCTCGCTGCGCCCCTGGTCATATTCTTCCTGCCGGATTCGAGGCAAACACCATCTTCGCAGAGTAGTTGTCCGGCATTCTTGCAACATGTCCTGTCCAGCGTGTCCGTCCAACTTTAGCCACCTTTTGAATACTGGGTTCGCCATAGATTTGCGCGAGCCCATGGTTCATCCTCCGCCTCCATATTCCGATCTCCTGCACGCCGCCAAAGATCGTCATTAGTACCCGTCGTTCGAAAACTCCAAGCACTCGCAGATCCTCCTCAAGCACTGTCCACGTTTTATGCCCGTAGAGAACAACCGGTCTTATAGGCGTTTTGTACAGGTTACACTTCGTACGGGTGCTTAGTCTGTTCGACCGCAATTGCTTGTGGAGCCCATACTAGGCACGACTTACGCTGATAATACGCCTCCGGATCATTGGCCCCGGTTACCAGTGAGCCAAGATAGACAAACTCGTCGACTATTTCGAGCTCATCGCCGTCGATCGTAATGCTACTGCTTATGCGTTGTCGATCGGCTTCGGTTCCACCGGCTAGCATATACTTTGTTTTAGACGCATATATCTGCAACCCAATCCTCGCTGCTTCGCGTGTTATACCACCGCCTCAGTTGTTCTGCCGACAATGACCATGTCATCAGCAAAGCAAAAAAATTGACTCGATTTATTGAAAATCGAACCCCGCGTGTTGATGTCCGCTCGATTGATTACAGCCTGTAGCGCAATATTAAATAGCAGGCAGGAGAGAACATTACCCTGCCGAAGTCCCCTTCGAGATTCAACGAGACCCGACAATCCACCCGGAATCTGCACACAGCAATGCGTCCCATCCCCCGTAGCCTTTACAAGTCTAATCAGCTTCCCCGGAAAGCCGTTTTCTTTCATGACCTTCACAATTTTCTTTTCGGTTGATAGTGTCATACGCGGCTTTGAAATCGATGAATAGGTGGTGGGTGGGGGTTCTGTATTCACGGCATTTCTGGAGGAACGAAGCCGTTAACCTTCCACAAATCTGTTGGCTAGCGGTGAGAGTCGCCGGAAAATGATTTGAGAAAGCCCTTTTTAGGCAGCATTTAGGACGGTGATCACACGATAGTTCCCACAGTTTAATTTGTCACCTTTCTTATAGACAGACAACTCCATCCTCCCACTCCTCCGGTAGCTGTTCTGTATCCCAAATTCATGCAATCAGCCGGTGCAAACAAGTAACCAGCTTTTCCGGGTCCATCTTTAAAAGCTCCGCTTCGAGGCCATCTTTCCCAGCCGATTTATTGTTTTTAGCTGCTGGATGGCATCCTTAACTTCGCCTATCGTTGGGGCTGGTACGTCTTCTAAATTTGTCTCACCGGTGAGATCGCTTTCTCCGCCGCCATGGTCTCCTGCCTGGGCGCCATTCTGGTGTTCGTCGAAATGCTGTTCCACCTTTCATTCACCTCACTATTCCAGTACATTTCGGCTCACGGCACAAGGTGTCTGCGGGATGCGTTGAGCTTTTGGTATAACTTTCGCGTTTCCTGATGCAGTAGTTCCAGCTCTGCAAACACCTGCTCTTCCAGGCGGCGCATTTTTCCCGGAAGATTTAGGTTCGCTGCATCTGTCTATGTCTCTCCATGATCTGACGGGTAACACTGCGCATCTTAGCCGCCCGCGCAGCGTTCTCCTCATCCATCACTCGCCTACATTCGTCGTCAAACACTCGTTTCATTGGGTACGTCCCACATGCCCGATGACGCTCTCCGCTACGCTGTTGATGGCTGCTCTGATGGTGTTCCAACAGTCCTTGAGAGAAGCTTCTTCCAGCTGGTCCTCTTCCGGAAGCGCAGCTTCGATTGAATGCGCGTAGTTTTCGGCGCCGTTAGGCTGCTTCTCCTTCTGGCTGTTGTTAACAACGTAGAGTTTTGGGCGATCCTGATCATTACCAGGTAGTGGTCCGAGTCGATGTTAGCTAGCGCTCCTATAGGATCTGACGTCAATGATGTCTGAGAAGTGCCGACAGTCAATCAGAACGTGATCGATCTGTGTTTCTGTCTGATTTGGTGACCTCCAGGTGTACTTGTGTAGAAGGTTGTGCTGGAAGCAGGTACTACGCACGGCGATGTTCTTGGAGGCGGCAAAGTCGATAAGCCTTAGGCCCATTTCGTTGGTCAGTCAGCTGGTGCGCGCTTAACCTTCCAATCACCGGTTTGTATTCCTCCTCCTGGCCGACCTGAGCGTTGATATCCCCGATGACGATCTTGATATCATGTTTTAGGCAGCGGTCGTCGTACTCACGCTCCAACTGCGCGTAGAATTCATCCTTGTCGTCTTTGGTACTTCCGAGGTGAGGGCTGTGCACGTTGAGGATGTAGAAACGGCCCTTGATACTCAACCTGCACATTCGAGGGCTGAATGGTCACCACCCAATCACCCGTTTCCGCATTTCACCCATCACTATGAAAGCTGTTCCCAGCTCATCTTGTTTATCTTGTTTATTTGTATAAAATCATCTGACTACACATGGTCTTAATGATCTAATGTAAAACACATAGAATATCACATTCTGCCTCGAATACGCCGATGGAAGGTTTTTGTTGACACGTTGAAATCAAACAAACGGTAAACATCTTGGAATCGTCGACTTATACTAATCATAGGGTCGTTGTCGCCATATACAGTGTTCCTAGATGGTTGTCGTAGCCATTGCCTGGACCTTAGAATGCGTTGAGGTGCGTAGATTTGAAGTTGACTAAGCAACACGGGACTGTCGATCTCAGATTGTACAATTTTAGCTCCAAAAACTGCTTCGTTGGCTTTCCGACGATTGGATAATGTTTCGATGCCAATTAATGCACATCGATCTTCATAGGAAGGCAAGTCGTGAGGGCGCCTCCAGGGAAGATTTCGTAACGCGTATCGGACAAACTTATGCTGCACTGACTCAATTCTGGCAATCCACACCTTCTCATAGGGCGACCATACAATAGAAGCGAATTCAAGAATGGACCGAACCTATGCGCGTAGGCATAGTGGATCGGTGAAGTCAGCAGCAACTTTGGAAATGAAGCCGAGTTGGCGGTTGGCTTTCTCTACTATTGAGGAACAGTGCATTTTGAAGGTAAGTTGATAATCCAACAGAATACCTAAGTCCTTGATTTGCTCGACTCGATTCAAAATAATTCCGTCGATGGAGTAATTGAACAGAACAGGATTTTTTACTCGCCGATATGATATTACACAGCATTTCGTTATGCTAATCAAAAGATGGTTTAGTTGGCACCATTTGGTAAAGCTGTTGAGCATGTCTTGTAGATAGTAACAGTCGTCCAACTTGCGAACGGCGAGGTAAATTTTCAAATCATCCGCATAGATCAGCACACATCCGCTCGGTAGAGCCAGAGAGACGTCGTTGAAAAAAAGAGCGAATAAAACAGGTCCCAGATTACTACCTTGAGGAACACCACACTGCGGACTGAACGTTGCCGATTCAGCCGATCCTATCTTTACGTGTAGCTTTCGGTTTGTCAAGTAGGATTTCAACCAGTCACATAGTCTACCCGAGAAGCCGAGACGTCGAAATTTGGCATCCAATATTTCATGGTCTACCGTGTCAAAAGCAGCTTTAATGTCCGTAAATATCGTGTCAATTTGCGCCCCACTGTCCATATTATTTATGCAGAAAGAGGTAAACTCACACAGGTTTGATTCAACAGAGCGCTTGGGGAAGAATCCATGTTGAGATGGCGTGATATAGCATTTACATGCTTCAAGAATCGCTTTGTTAAGAATGACCTCAAAGCATTTCGATCCAGCAGACAGAGAAGTTATCCCACGATAATTGGTAATATCCGTTTTGTCTCCTTTTTTGTACACTAGCGTCATGCATGAGCTTTTCCAGATTGTAGGGAACGTTCGACTTTGCAATGAAAGATTGAAAATTTGCTCGCAGAGGTTCAACTAGAACACCAGCGCACTTTTTCAGCACGCATGATGGAATGCCGTCTGGCCCAGCAATGGATGCAGACTTTGACTTCACTAAAGCCGTTGCAACCATATCAGCATTGATAGTGAAAACATCGAAGTCAACAGCATCTACAGGAACATTAGAAGTGGCGTTACTAGTATCAGGATCAAGGCGTGTTGTAGCAGAGTTGAAAACATCTCTGAAATGTGATGCGAAAAGTTCGCACTTTTCATCAGCTGTATAAGCGGTCAAATCTCCCAGCTTCATACAAGTAGGTAGACCATAATCCTTCCGCTTCGTGTTTACAAATGACCAGAACTGTTTCGGACTCCTGCGTAAATTGTTTTCTGTTCGATTAACATGTCGCCTGTAGAGCAGTCGATTGTAGCATCGGTATACACGGCTCGATTCGTCAAATTGATGTTTTGAAAATTGGTTTTTCTGTCGACAGTATAGTTTGAGCATTTTCGAACGGTGTCGCTTCAGATTTCTCAATCGCGCATTGGACCAAAGTGGTTTTTTTGGAGGTCTGAACGGAGGCACCACCTCAGAAAAGCAGCTATGCAATTCGGCTGTGAAGGCACTAACAGCTTCATCAACATTCACACTTGAGTATATGTCCGACCAATCAATCTGGGAGAGCAATCTATTTAGTGCATCGAAATCAGTTTTCCGAAAATCCAATTCCAAACCGACATCGTCGTCGTAAGAGCAACTGCAGGAGGAAACTTAACGATTAGCGAAAGAGCCGGATGATCAGGATCTGGGCGAACAACGGATTCGACAGCCTCTTCAGCAGTGCTGATTGTAGTAACAGAATTAGAAGTGTAAATAAGGTCAGCTCATGCGTGTTGTCACAGCTGTGATAGATGGCAGGACCATCCCGGAATGTACGTACCATTGAGCCTTTCCAGCAAACGTCCTGCAGCGCTACGACGTCGATTCTGCTGGATTTCAATACTTCGGAAAGCACTCGTGTGCTCCCTTGGAAATTGAGAGACCGTCGCATGGATCTGTGGCGGTTGTTCCAGTCCGAATTTCTTCGTTCCTTGTTCATTACTTGTGAGCATTTTACGGTGGCGGTTTATAAGGCCTGCGCACCAACCCTTTGTCTCGCCGAAAGACCATCGTGCACAACACTGTTTAGAATCCCACGTTGGCACGAGGACGGTAATCGGCCGCCCCTAACCTGGAGTACGGACGCTGTTTTGAGCCGCTCCTAACATGGAGAACAGACGCTCGGGAACTTCGGAAGAGCCCTCCTTCCCTGTCAGCATACGACCAAGGTTTCACCGGGGTTGGTTACCCGCTCTTCTCTTGGCTGCTAGGAGTGGCGGGATAAGAGACTAAGTACCACGTGTGGGGACTATTTTATTCCAGTAGGTGCACTTGGCCCCGATGGTACGCATTATCCAGCCGTTCAACCAGCCACGGATAACATGCTATGAGTGAATGAAGTACCCGATGGGTTTCATACCTACTAGTTTTTTAGTCTGGAGAGAAGTTTCCATGTGGAGGAGCTTGAGAATAAACCCCTGCTCAAGTCCCTTTGATATCGAGTTGCCAATCAGGCTACTAAGATTTGAACCTATTATTACCCGTTTGTCAAAGCGGACCCTGTAACCTTGCGGCTGAGAAGCTCACTTTCTCGAACCTTGCTTCTGTGTATATTTTCTAACCTACAACCTTTCTGAAGACATAACGAAAATTCAACAAGCCAGTTTGGCCTACACAGAAAAAAATATTTGTGCATAAAATTGGGTTAATCGATTTTTTTTCGATGCCAAATTGCTTAAAATGCATAAAACGTCGGAAATGAGTTTTTGGCTGAAAATCGAACTTCTGGGATTTAGTCGTTTTCGGGTAACCGAGGGCTATATAGAATGTTAGATTCCACGTCCAAAATGACATACAACTCTTTCCAAATCACATGTAAAATAATGCAATGTTTATTAGTCATCTTGAGCTTGATTTTTCATTGAGGTAGTGTATTTTTTCACTAGGGGAATTCCAAAATCTTATTTGCTATTTGATATCTAATACTTGATGTACCACAATGAAGGACAAATAAGTTGTCATTTGAATGATAGCAAAAACAAAAACGAAAACAAAACAACTAAATTACGAATGATTTCTTATATACAACTATTAAGCAAACGCTTTGTTTGAGAAAGTTTGTTTCTTGTTTAGCATATGAAACATGATATTATAATGCAAAATTTTTAGGTAAGGTAATGTTTGGACATTTATTTAAAAACGCAATCGAGCCAAGAATTGCCCATTAATTATCTACTACTTGTTGGAAATGTTTGACACAGATTATATGCGTTTCTGAAATTAGTTGATTCACATAGGTAAATATTCAACCGATGGTTCAGTGAACTTAGACTGACAGACACGAATCTTTATCGGACCATAAATCTATGCAATTGAAATTGCAAGGGACATCTTCAACAAACAGTAGGTAATTGTGTGTTCAACCGTCTGACACTTTACCTACCTACACGAAAAACCGTACAGGGCCGGAATTAAGGAAAGGCAAAGGAGGCAAATGCCCCGGGCCTGCCGACACGAGGGCCCCCACTAGTCCTGGACCAGACGAGACGACAGAGTGGAGACTTTTTTTTTGCTCGTGATCTTCCGGCGGAGCATTAAATTATTTCAAAATTTTAAACTTTCTTAGCTCTAAATTTTTGAAGAAACAAGTGCCCAACGAAAATATCTGCCCTGGGCTCCCCGCATTGTCATAAACCTCTGTTACACGCGCTGTTGTGCTTAGTGCCAAACTCTGTGTAATTTGTCATTCATGCTCAATATATTTTTTGAACCACCCTAGTGAAAAATAAATTCACCACCCCAATAAAAAACCACTTTTTTTGCATGTCATTTCCGATTTTGCTGTTACTTTACTCAGTTGTTCCTTTTTAATAAAGAGGTCATTTTATGATGTAGACTCGCGACTGCTACTTCAAAAGGGTCTATTCAAAATGGTGACTGATAGATAAAAAATTCTATGCAAGAAAAACGACTTGTTTGATTGGAATGCTTTCTTCATCAAAGTTGTAGGTAATAAAAATGGGGTTCTAGAAAAAATATAACCACAATGTAATTTTTTTTCTGAGCCAAATTTTCCAAATTGCCATAAAATATTAAATATCTCTCATTCTTCCTTTTGAAAGGACATGCAACATCTTACCTGTCGATCAAAGTATTGTAGTTCGAAATCTGTTTAGTGTTATGAAGGTTTATGAAGGAAGGTTGCATGCATTTGAAAAAAAAACACTTATAGTTTTGGAAACAGTCCTAGTAAAAACGATTAAAATAATTTTTGAAAATATTCATGGCATTGAATGGTTTCGTTTTAACTTTTCAACTAGACGATTTAAATATTTAATCTGGTTGAGACGCTAAAACGCCAACGTAAAAAAGCCCTCTGGCCCTTCGGCCGCACGTCATCGTTGTCTGGGAAAGTTTTCCTTTCGGGACAACGACGCGCGTGGGAAAGAAGCTGTAATCTAGTGACGTCTTTTCCCATACATGTGAATCCACTAGTCAAGAAGCGGTGATTAAGACGCGTGTGGTAAAAGTTAAATTGGAGTGAGCTCCGCTTCGGTCTCCGCCGGAATTGGTTTGGCAGTATTAGCAACCAGCGGCGAGTGTCTTGTTTTGGATGTGCAGTGCAAAGTTGACTTAATAAGGACTGAATTGAGGGCGATCGCAGGGGAGGTAAAAGGAGAGCAAAAATACGCTGGTTAGTGAACTGAGAAATTGCTAACGATGTCGTACACAATTATAGCAACTAGAAATAGGTTTAAGTGTGAGGAGGGGGAAAAGTTAGCCAAGTTAGTCATAATTGAAATGGGTTTTTGTTTGGAACGAACAAATCTCGAATCCTCACATGATGTGTAGACTAATGAAGGAAAGAGTTCCGGTTTTAATCTTAAATAAGTTTTGGCACCATGGGCACTTCTGTGTACCTAATTAGATTTCGATGGCCAAAAAGTTTTACCCTTCCCATCTGATATAATCGATTTTAGTAATTGCTTCCGAAACCATCAAACTGTCACTTAAACAATTATCTGCCAGCAGCGCCTTACTTGCCACACACCAAAGCCTGGAGTCCACTGTGTCAATCTCGTGGGCTCGGAAACAGTCAGCTGTCTTTCCTGTGGTGTCAATTAAGCGGAATAGCTCAACTAACCCGTTAAGGAACGCCGAGAGTGACAATCACTAACGCACATATCAAGATCTAGCCGCAGCAGCATCTTTATTAAAAGACCGTCCCAAGAGCTGCGGACAGACAGACAAACAGCGCGCGAGGACCGGTAAGGAGCGTTTGGGTTTATTAAATGCACCACGCCTACGCCTTCTGTCTGTCGCTTGCAGGGAGGACTTACTTGTGTGCCGCATCCCGGCGGACCCTTTGCAACAGCAGCAGCAGTGTCCCTCGTGTGGGCTCTTGCGTCGTGCAAAAACACATTATCTCGTTACAAGCGGCTTCATTAAACCGCAGAGCACTCGATACAAACTTACATCGGAGTCATACTCTGCTCTGCTAGAGATTCAAAGGTGCGATTGAATCAGCAATATATCATGTCTGTCCCGTGTCCCGCCGAACGACGACGACGAACGGTTCCTGGGGCTGCCAATGGTGCGGTTCTTTCTCCGTTTCTCTCTCTCTCTCTATGTATCTCTCGAACACACACTCCCCCTTCCCATCCTCTCGAACAGGGTTTTGTTGTGCGTTCAAGCTTGCCAAACAGCCAGTTCTGCCCAGTCCAACCTTGTTCCTGTTTTGCCGTCAAGGACTCTGATTGTTTGGGAACAATGTATGTGCAGCTCGGGCCCAAGTTGATAGTTGCAATTGCAGCCAGCAATGGATTCAGCGTCACCGATGCTGCCACCCGCTGCCAGCCCAAAGCGGGAAGGCATCGCAAAACATGGAAAGCGAGGACAATTGTTCTACTCACGACACGGTGACAGGGCAGACCTCTACCGAGAAACACCAGCTTCAACAGATTCTTCGGTGCTTTGCTTGCTTACTTGCCCTGCTGGCGGGGACACTGGCGGGACCAACCGAAAACACTAGTTCGTAACGCACACCAGGGTGGTTCACCATCATTCGAACCAACCGGAGAGGGTATTCCCTTGCGGTACTTTGGGACTACCTTCGAGAAGGATTTCCGTTCCTGCCACGGCATCTTTTTTTCGCATCTATTGTTTGCCGAAGTCTGTTGCAAGTCCAACAGACAGAGCAACGACTGCATTCGCACTGATTTCTATTGCTACCATAATTCAACAAAATTTTCAAGAACTACATCCTCGTTATTAATTCGCTTAGGATCATTTCTAAGAAGAGAAGTTGGGACGTACGCAAATTTTTCAAATATTTCTGCATTCAGTTTCCAATGTTATTTGGGATTTCGGCAAAATGTTTTAGAGAATGGAAAATGTAAGATGAGGGAATTCACTCCAATTCATCTACCCAAGTAACACGGTTAGTCATTCATAAGTATAAGTAATTGATTTATGACTGATTGATAACTGAAAATGCGCAAAGAGCGGAGCCAATATAAAACATATATCTTACTTCAAATGAATACTTCACAAATCTTATATATTAGAATTATACATCAATATTAATATTTTTGATCTGCACTGTCCTTGATAAAGAAGAATAAATTTACACCAGCAAACACATTTACAACTGATTTCATTATTTTTGCTTTCGTTGTCCGTCTGAAGTATATATTCTTCAGGAAGAAGTTGGTTATAAACATTTTTTTTTTTATTCTCGCTTATTTTCCGTCGGTCTAGTTCCGCCACTGTTGTGGCCAATCACCGACGCCCAGGGAGGCGACTCCACACCCAGGACCCTAACTCACGACCCGTTTATCAACGGACCGGCGCCAACGGCTTTACTTCCTCATGCGATGGAAGGCGTGATCCCAGAGATTTTTCGCCTCAGAAAATCTCCCGGTGTCGGCTAGGATTGAATCTAGACCAGTTGAGTTGGTTGTGAGTGGATCACGCCACCTCACAACCATCGACACCTAGGTCGGCGGTGGGATTCGAACCCAGGCGTCGAGCGTGGTTGGCGGAGACGTTACCAACCACACTAGGCCCCCGCTATTGGTTATAAACATGTTATAAATCAGTTTTAACAAAAATGAATATATATATATTTCAACTTATAATTCTTATATATAACATCAAGGAGTGGATTAAAACTCGATGTTTCTCTTGCAAATTTATAATAACTTGTTTATAACTTGACGTTACAGATGTTACTCGGGTATGGAATTGCTGGCACCCCTTCAAGATTTCGGTAAGTCTTTGTAAATTTGGTGACATCGGTAAATGAACCCGTTCCCGCTCACGATGGGTTTTATGATTCAGAAATATTAACCGGGCTTATTTAGGACCCAACATTTCGGCAAAGTCCTTTGTAGACTAATCAATATTACAGTAAGATATTTTATTTTAAGAATAAATGTAACTTGAAAATGATGCTCCAGAGCACCTCTGGGGCAGCTAGCATTTGTTTTTCAAGCTCGAAGCAATTTTCTTCTTAGATACTATATTTAACCATTCAAACTACTAATTAAATATTACTGAAAGAGAAAAAAAATTGTGGTTTTCTAAAAAAAATGGAAGTTTATGACCAATTTTTCTGATATTCATTACATTACACTCTTTCATTATCAATTTTCTTGTCTTCTGTGTGTTTAAGCTGTTATGCGCCTTACAAAATTTATGAGACAAGCGAATAGAAATAAAAATTGTAAAGGTTTCATTCATCGTCGCACTCAAGATATCTTAGATTCACGTAAAGTTATTTTCACTAATGAATTGATAATTAAATGTTGTTTGCAAAGGTTGCAAAAAACGTATGTTATTAGGATTTTCTTCTGTCATTCTCTTGTTCACAATATAAACATTGCACAAGAAACCAAATTTATGGGAAAAATTGTATTTTGAGCTCGAAAGCAATATATATATATTTGGAGACCAAATTTGTTCTACAAAGTTGTTAAATATGATGAAGCGCTCATTTTAAAGTTTAGAGTGACCCAAAGTTTCGATGAAATCAGAAGTTTAGCATTTTTATCTTTGTTGTTGAAAAAAAAATTGCCCTTAAATGCAAAGCCGTTGATTGAAAGCAACTTTATACAAAAACAGTTTTTTAACTATCTTTGAAAATTAGGGATGTACATCGGAAATAAAACTTTTCATTTCAAATTTCACATTGAAGCTGTCTTCGATAAACTTTGTCAAGATAAACCTATCACAGAGATCGTAAACATCTAAATCTTATTCAAAGTAATTGATGTTTCTGATTAAAAATACGCCCTCTTCATTTGTTAGTCGTTCTTTCTGGGGCAAGCATAAAGAATATCTCCTGACTTCATTTATATTTACATAGACAAAATTTAAGGAAATCTGATTTTTTTTTGTATTTGAGTAAATTTAATTTGAAAATATGATAAAAATCAAAACAATTTCTTTTTTTTTTGCACTCAAAGATACATATTTTGATTCTTAGATATCTTTTCTCAAAACTGATAATAATTTCCTT